>NC_041394.2:262973009-263573009 GCF_900747795.2 Erpetoichthys calabaricus | reverse complement strand
ATACCCCAGTTAAGAGGAGAGATGCTAAGCTGTTAGGTCAGAGAAATAGAATAATTGGGACAAACCTGGAATATTTAAGCAGGAGGCAGGAGTAGCAAATAAAGGACATATTGCTGAACACCTGAAGTAATGAAGACTTTGTCCACCAATGTCCCATTCTGCAGCACAGACATTAATGTATATACTGGTCCTCACAAAATTAAGACGATTATCATGCTCTATTGTCTCACATTGTGGCTAATCTAATAATGGTATTCCAAGCTGCAATTTCTATTTTTCTTATTCCAAGCACTTACTATGGCAAACAAATGCCAAGATCAAATCAGCCCTGTCCTACATAAACTTTATTCACTTTCATTTAAATACTGAATTAATTATAATAAATAGGTTTCACCAACAAAGCATTAAATGACGTGCCTCATTTCATATCTTACAAGACATCTTTCAAAATTATACACTATCTTATTTGCTTCTTTTATTCTCTTTTGGCCTTTCTTGTCATCTCATGCGTCAGTCTCTACCTCAATAGGGGATATCGGGCTTTTAGTTACACAGCAGCTCCTCAACTGCAGAATTCACTTCCCCTTCACAGATAGTCTCTGAATGTCATTTTCCAGTTTAAAACAGCTATCCCTACCTCAATAACAATTACATTTATCTAACTGTACTACAGTTTAGTTTGACTCACCGTGAACCTTCAAATGAGTTGTTATGGCTGACAGCTTTTAAACTTTTCTTGGGGAAAACATACCATACAAGCACAACATAACCACCAGGCATACATTTAATGCACTTTTTAGGGCAATATTAAAACTCTAAAATTCCTCTGTATTAACAAAATAAATCAATTGGATGTATATAAGGTTGATAAAATACAAAAATATTCAAACACCATCTGAAGGATAAAGTATCATTTTTAGAGGTACAAAGAGCTAAAAGTAAATTTCTGTTTAGGGTTAACAAATATGGTCCAGCATTTTTTCCAGTTAAAGTCTAAATTTTAGATTATGCAAAAATTAACATAAAATATAAATTGGCCTAATTTCTATTCTTCAAACATTTTCTTACAGACCTGACCACCTGAATATAAAAGAAAAGAATTCACATCACCAAACAATTTCCTTATAGAGAAAAAATAAATTATTTTAGAAGATCGTGTGTACTTGCCTAGAGAATCAAACTTGGCACAAGAAATGGTTACTGACCTTGTTCAGGTCCTTGCAAATACTAAAATATTTTTAAGGAGATTCCAGTCCTTAACACAAACACTGACTTTCTTTTCTCAAAACAAATTTAGAATCAACACTGTGCAGAATACTTCAGTATCCTCCGGAATAAAAGGTCAAATAAAAAACCCAAACAGACATTTTGTTTTATTCAAACTCAAAATTTTCAGCAAGCTTAAAAAAAAACTTTTACCAGAAAAATATTTTATTTAATGCAAGATATCAGCACTGTGAAACTGCAGTGTTAATCAACTCATCTCAGTGCAGCATTAACTTGTTATTACTATATTAATACTGGAAATATTTTACTGTTGCCAAAGATATTCAAAACCATTTATGCATTCACATATTTATAGTTTTGTTTATATATTTCAAAAACAAAGTTTGACTGGAGCTAGAAAACATACAAACATGCTGAGACAAAATTCCTGTATAATTCTCAATTCTTGGCAATGCTTCTCAAAATGGAATAATTATGAACTAAATTCAAAATATCCTCTCTTTCCTAAGAAGGAGAGAAACCAGAAGTCTTACATCTTCAATCTCATCTTAACCATTGCAATCTATTGGAAATGTTTCATTCTGGCTTTCTGATAAGCCACAGTACATAAGCATACTTGACTTGATTTGAAAATATTCTAGTATTTTGTGCTAAGAGTTCAGAGTGATACTTCTTGTATCAACTGTATCATCATACCCAGTGACATGTTTCTTACTGGGTTTTTAATTATTTGTTTCAATGAGTTAAAATATCATACTGAAGTACAATATTGAAGTGAGTTAAAATAATGAGTAGTAACTACTGGTCTTTAAATATAAGGAAAAAGAGGATAAAAATAAAAATATTATTTGGTTGAAATGCTTCAGAAATTGACAAGATACTTTTGAATATTTGTTTAGTAACGAACAGTTAACATCAGCAATTAGAACAAAAAATCATTGCTCTTTTCAAAAAATGTTTTCACACCACTGCAATCATTCAAAATTTATCATAACTTAACTAACATATGTTTCATCAAATCAGAGTCCACACATATTATTGGGCAGCTCCTTGTTTTAATAAAATGCAATGGCATCTACTTTATAAAACCTCTATATCATCTTTCAAACAATCTATATTATTTATTTATTTATTTATTTAATTTTCGCGTTTGAAACGGAAATTACGTATGACCACAGAGGAACAGGAAAAACATTCTTAATAAACCCGATTCTTGCAGAGAGAGCGAATGGTGACATTAGTTCTGGCTGTAACGTCATGGGGAATCACTTCTACATTATTAGATGGAGGCCGTACAGCACATTCGGCATTGCCATTACCATTAAACCTCGCTCATGACGAAAATCCAATTTGCAACATACGCAAGGGCTCTGGAAAGGCAAAAGTCTTGCAACATTCAAAGATAATAGTTTGGGATGAGTGCACCATGGCACATAAAAGATCTTATGAAGCCTTGAACCGAACAATGCAAGATCTCAGAGATCTTACCAAAATAATGGGAGGTACTGTTGTTTTACTCGCAGGAGATTTTAGTCAAACATTACCAGTTATTCCACGAGGGACACCAGCGGATGAACTCTACGCATGTTTAAAATCCATGCTTCTCCCACGGTCAGTTATATGTCGCGTGTTCTCGGGTAGGTACACCAGAAAATGTATACATTTATGCACGTAATGGGCAAACAAAAAATGTATCTTTACTTCGTAAACGTTAATGTTTCACTGTTTAATAATTTATACGTTTCTTATATGTTGTTAGAGAAAAGCCAAGCAAAATGACACCTTTTATTGGCTAACTAGAAAGATTACAATATGCAAGCTTTCGAGGCAACTCAGGCCCCTTCTTCAGGCAAGATATGTTGTTCAAATTCTTTTATCAAAATTACACTTGACTTGAGCATTCATAGTATATTCATCCTATTTCTCTGTACGTTTATCATTCGTTTGCTCAGAGGTTGATGTGCTTGCTGCTTCCTGAGCAGCTCTTCTTTACTCCACCCTAGCGGCCCGCTGCTTCTCTTTCATCTGCATCTTTTTGCGTTAAAACTGATTAAGTTAGTTTTTGTGTTGCAATTACTTAGTACGTTTTCTTTAACCTTTTACTTAATCTGGCACTTAAGTCTTCAATCTGCCTCAAGAATGATTAGCAAAGGTGGTAGGGAATGAGAATGGCGCCTGTACGCATACGCCTCACGGCCGCCCTGCTGCTTGCTGCCGAGAGTTGATTCTACAATAAAATAAAGATAAAAAGAGTAATAAAATCATCACCCCGAAAGCGGATATTAGACGTCATGTAGTATATGTGTACGAAATTTCAAGTCAATAGGTGAAACGGTTTGTGAGCTACAGGTGATTTAAAATCCTGGACAGACAAATGAACAGCCACGGTAGCGTATTATAGAAGATTTTACTGTTTAATAATTTATATTTATATGCAATGTGCTTCTTATATATTACTTCATTTTCTCATATGATAATGATGTTAATAATGTTGTTTATATTGATTTCTATGTTAATTGTAACTGCTCTTTATTTGTTGAAAAATAAAATTGTCTATTAACAAACTTATTTTATAAATACTACATTTTATTTTGCTCCATTACACTCAGTGTGCCACTGGGTAATCAGCTAGTATTATTATAAAAATAATCAAATATTGCTTCTTAAATAATAAATGTTGGTCAATAACCTATTTGTGAGATATGAATCTCCATGTAGACATCCTTCGACTAAACTGTTAGCCAAATTTATTGCCCTATTGGACATTTAAAATAATCTTGAATTAGTCTAAATTAAAGATACAGATGGAAAGCTCATATCTTTCTATAATTCTTCTGTTGCTCACTTATATAAGTCACGTTAATCAGTCTTAAGAATGTTCCCTCACAGTCCTCATACAAAAAGCAAGCATTTTAAAACTAGGATCTAGAGCGGATGCTTGTTGACTGTGTGGCATTAAATGAGTGGAACATAAAAGAAAATGAATCGGCCATCGTGATTGATAACGTCGCTATTATGAAGCTATTTCAAGTCAGCTGCTTTGAGCACATGGTCACTTTTTTACTGCACGCTGTTCTGAAAATTCCAAGAATTGCCTTTTTGCTTTGTTGGATGATATGCGTTGCAAATTTTTCTACCATAGCAATAAAGTACCTAGCTATCCATATGCTTAAAGAGAAGTAACGTTTATTGGACTTCCCAAAACACAAACTTGTTATTGATGCAGTCACGCAATGGAACAACACATTGGAAATGCTAGAAAGGTTTTTGGAACAACAGCGAGTCATCTCAGTAGCTCGGCCTATAGGCAGCGAGATTGCTTTCAGAGTGAGTGACATGCAGCACGCTGGTCTGCGACTCATCCGCCACAGGTGCCTAGTCATTTTTAATGTGCAATTGCCACGTAGGAATTTGTTGCCCTGGATGTTCAGCTGTCCACACATCTTATTTAAGCATCAAAGACGGTGATTTCAGTTAAAGAGGACACATCATTTTATGAAAGATTGTAAAATGCTTTTTTCTCCAGAAAGCCTTAACAGGAGCACCATCTACTAGATCAGACACCAAAAACGAAGATAAGCAAGAATTTACAGATAGTAATTGAGCATGATAGAGATTTATGTGATCGATCTTCAGACTTTAATAATTGATATCAAATTGTTTAAACGAAAAATAATAATCAGAAAAATCGATATTTCTACCCAAGACTAATTGGACATAGGTCAAGCTGTTTTTAAGGATATGGAAATAAGTACTGGACCAAACTAAAGCAAAAACAATACGCCTGGAGCCTGTAAAAAGGCAGATACGATGTAACTTGTGTAAAGAAGATTTTTTTCAGACAGTATCATAGTAGATATTTCAGAAACAGCTTGTTCTAAAATGTTCCAACTTTGCAGTGATACAATCATCAAAGAGCTCTACACAATACAAACAGCATAATATTAGATGAAAACTGTAATTTTAAGATGTGACACACACACAAATCAATTTATCTCAAAGTTCTGAACGTGGCAGAACTAGAATCTGAATTTAACTCAAAAGAGTTAATTTTTTGGCGCCATCACCAAACTTCCATTTACACGGAAGTAAAAACTACAAATAGTGTTTTGCACTGAAAATGGCATTTTGCAAAACATTTTTCACAGTGAGCAACTCTGTTGATAATATGCATTACATGCATTTATAAAGTAATGAACAGTCTATGAACAAACTAAATATTTAACAGTGCTTTGCAGTTCAAAAATGACATTACTAATGAAAACAACCACTGTTTCAGTTTTAATTGCTATCATTCAATTTTCTTTTTTAAGAATTAATCAAGAAGACCAAGTACAAATAATGCTGTGATAAGACTCCCTGCTCTGTGCCCCAGTAAATACAAATTAGCATAAATACACTAATAATCCAACAGCCCTTCCACTCACTCAGAATATGAAACCAATGTAGGAAGCACTTTAAGACAGAGAAGCTTTTATATGTGTTTGTGAACAATTGGGATGATTTCTGGGAAAGGCCTGGATTTTTCTAAAGAGAGGGTCTTCATCCTAACTGGAGGGGATCTTATGTATTATCTCAAAATATGGCAACAAAACTGCCTGGCTGACTGATTACAGCACCATCCAGGCCGCAATCAAGTGATCTTAAATCACAGCCTGTTGTTTATCCAACCTGTTACTATCCTGAAGCTGTTACCCATAATCCCTGTTGTGGGGTATCCAGTAAATTTAATCTTGATGCAAACCTTAAATTACTTGATAACCAAAAAATAAAGTGTATAATTAGACCAAGGGATAAAACCAGAGCCTCCACCAGGGGCATCTGTAATAGAAATTTACTTCAAATTAAAACAAAAAATATATCACCAGTTCAGAAAGAAGCATGCAGTTTTAAATGCTGCTTATTGAACGTTTGCTCTCTTGGCAGTAAAGCTGTTTTGGTAAATGATATTATATTAAGTACAAAATCTGATCTATGTCTTCTCACTGAAACCTGGCTTAGAAAATGTGACACTGTTCTCCTAGCTGAGGCGTCACCACATGGATACTCATTCCTTCATAAGTCTAGAGATTCTGGTCGAGGAGGAGAGCTTGGAATAATTAATTGTAACAAAATGCAAATCACGTCTAAACATTTTGGCGACTTTACATCCTTTGAGGCATTCATTTTAAATATTAAAACAGATCCCAAGACAATTATAGTGCTAGTCTACAGACCACCAGGGCCATATTCATTGTTCATGACTGAATTTAGCAACCTTTTACCCGATTTGGCTATAAATTATGATCACATAGAACTGATGGGGGATTTTAATGTACGCATTGATGTGGAAACTGACACTTTGATAAAATCCTACTGAAGTAAAACATTTGCTAAGATTGTCAAAGGTCCAACTTATACTCATAACCACACATTAGGTTTAATTATAACCTGCAAAGCTGAAATTCAAATTTAAATATTACTCCATTAAATGCAGTTATTTCCGATCACTACTTAATTACATTTGATTTAGTCCTGCCCTTGCCAACGCACTCACAGATTAAAACAAAGACAGTGCGACATCTAGATTGTAATTCTGCTTCAAAATTTATAGATACTTTGAGTAAGTCGAGTGTTAATTGTGGAAAACCATTTAGATCAGTTAACATCAAAAGTAAACGTGGAAAACAATTTAGATCAGCTAACATCTCATTATAATGTGACCTTAAGAGATGATCTGGACGCAGTGGCTCCCCTTTAAACAAAAGTGATCAAAGCACATAGAAACTCTCCCTGGTTTAATGAAAAACCTCGAGCCCTTAAATTAGAGAGTCGAAAACTGGAGCGCAGATGGAGAACAACAAAGCTACATGTCTTTCAAATTGCATGGACAGAGAGTGTTAAAAATTATAAAAAAAAGCTCTCTTTAAAGCTTGCTCAGAATACTATTACTACAATAATAGCAATAATAAAAATCCCTGAGTACTGTTTAGAACAGTTCCTAAATTAACAAATGGGAATTCAGATCTGCAATGCAAAACAGATATTAGCAGTACAGACTTTATTAACTTCTTCAATGAGAAAATTAAAAATACAAGATCCCAGATCTCAGCATCACAGTACAAACTGCATACTAGCTTAGCAGACCCTGCCTCACATTGCATTCAGCACTTTAGTAATTTTAATCCTGTAACTGAGCAGGAAGTTTTAACTTTAATCTCTAAAATGAAACCCACTACTTGTTCCCTAGATCCAGTGCCAAAAAAAACTAGTAAAAAAAGAGCAATGGATGTTCTTGCAGCGCCTATTCTAAACATTATCAATAGTTCATTATTGCATGGCACAGTACCTGATGCACTAAAAGTGTCAGTCATTAAACCATTACTTAAAAAGTCAGACCTAAACCCACACATACTAAATAATTATAGGCCTACTTCAAATTTACCCCTTCTCTCTAAAATACTAGAGAAAGTAGTCGCCAATCAGCTTCAGCCACACCTTACGCATTACAATTTATTTGAGAAATTCTAGTCTGGTTTCTGCACTGGTCATATTACAGAAACGGCACTATCGCGGGTTGTACACAACATTCTGATATCCTCTGATGAAGGAAACTCCACTGTAATTATGTTGTTAGGCTTAAGTGCAGCATTTGACACCACTGACCAATCTATTTTACTGCACAGGCTATAAAAAATGATGTTGGGCTTACAAGCACCATGCTCGCTTGGTTTAGTTCTTATTTATCAAATCAATTCCAATATGTACAGAAATGTGCTGACAGTGCTTCATCATTATACACAGAAGTGAGATACGGTGTCCCGCAGGGCTCAGTACTGGGACCTTTACTGTTTTCACTTTACATGCTTCCACTGGGATCTATCATTAGAAAACAATGTTAATTTTCACTCGTATGCTGATGACACCCAGTTAAACCATTCATTTAGATCAAATGAAGTTTCTCCGATGTTGTCTTTAGTTGGTTGTGTTAGCGAATTAAAGGAGTGGATAGATGAGAACTACTTGTTTTTAAACACAGATAAAACAAAGATGTTAATGGTTGGAGGGAATGACACTGATCACAACAATATTTTGTCATCATTTAACTCAGTTGGAATCACCATTAATTTTATTTAATCAGCCACGCAATCTAGGAGTTATATTTGACTCTAGAGCATGTCATTTAAAGCGCATTTTATGAAGTCGTCCAAATCATGTTTCTTCCATCTTAAAAATGTTGGGAAATTAAGGCGCTTTCTAAATAAGCAGGATTCTGAGAAATTAATTCATGCATTTATTTCTAGTAGGATTGACTACTGCAATGCGGTGTTCACTGGATGTTCAAACTGTTCTTTATACAGCCTCCTCCAGTTAATCCAAAATGCTGCTGCAATAATTATTACAAGAACAGGAAAATACGAACACATAACTCCAGTTCTTAAATCCTTACACTGGCTCCCGGTTAAGTTTAGGGCAGATTTCAAAATCCTCCTTTTAACATATAAAGCATTAAATGGCCAACGTCTGGCTTAGTTGTCTGAACTTATCATGACTTACAAACCAGAGTGCACATTAAGATCTCAAGATGCCGGTATGCTTATGATTTCCAAGGATTAATAAAATAACAGTGGGAGGTTGAGCTTTTAGTTACAGGGACCCTAAACTGTGGAATGGTCTACCTGCTACTATAAGAGATGCCCCTTCAGTCTCAGCTTTTAAATCCCAGCTGAAGACTCACTACTTCAGTTCAGCATATCCTGACTAGAGCTGCTGATTAACAGTACAGACTGCATCTCTGTTGTTAGTCATTAGCACTAAAACATAAGTAACATGATAGCTCTAATTTGTTACTAACCCATACCTATTCTGTTTTTCTCCGTACTCAAATGTGGCACTTGGTGCCACGGCCCACCTGCCAAGTTGTTTTGCCTGCCCAAGGTAAAGTCATCCCTGATGGAGGATCACAGGTATTGTGGGGTAGTGGGGTCCTTTCATCGGATTGGCTGGCCCAGCGCTGTTTCAGCTGTGGAATGGCCAAATGGGGGAGGCAGCTTGATGGCTGAGGTCTCCAGGACTCTAAACAAATCCAAATCTTTTTATGTGATATCATCTACTGTTAAATTCATTTCTCATTTGGAAGATGGCGCCGTCTGGTGTGGCTGGCCGTCTGCTCGTCTCTCTAGTCTATGTTTTAACTTTGTTTTTATGTTTTAGTTTATCCCAATGGCCACTGTCCTATGATCGTGAGTCTTTACTAAACATATTTTCTGGCTTGTTTTCCTCTCAATTTTCATCTCCTGGTTGGATTTTTTGTGAACCTCCACCTTTGTTTTATTCATCTCCTGACTTCTTTCACCTGGACACCGGTGTTCACCTGTATCAGTGAATTGAATGCCCCTCGGAGACGCAAACGCACATGCCGCCGTCGTGGGAAAAGAGCAGGAATTGCCGTTAAACAACGCCGACTCAAGTCCCAGAGCTTTGTTTCCCGATGCCTGCGAGTCGTTTATGACCCATCTTCTCTTACTCAGGACTCCATCACTGGTTCATGGGCACTGGACACTGGATTTAATCTCTCCATTTCAAGACAGCATCACTTTTCCTCGGCCTGCAATCGAGCAATAAACACTGCTAATCTTCGCACGCTCACCCGTGCTCATCCTGCAGCGAGCTCTTCATCTATCAAGGCTGCTCTCTTGAACGTGAGATCAGTGTCTAATAAAACTTTTATTCTGCAAGACTTTATTACCTCAAATAATCTGGATTTCTTCTTCATCACTGAGACTTGGATTTTAAATGGTGACTCTTCTTGTTTTACTGACTTGACTCCACCAGGTTACTCATTTTTTAACTCTCCTCGCCCGACTCGTCGTGGGGGGGGGGGGCATTGCCACTATTTTTAAAAGTATGTTCTTGTGTCGGAGCCTTACAAGGGGTCCGTTTAGCAGCTTTGAACTCCAGCTTTTCGAAGTGTGTAGCTCCCCTTCTCTACTGTTTGCCGTGGTTTATAGACCTCCTGTAATTAATGATACTTTCTTTTCTGAATTCTCTGATCTCTTGGCTGATATCACCCTCTCTCATAACAAAAGTTCTTATTGTTGGTGATTTCAACATTCACGTTTGTTGTCAATCGAAACCTTTGGTCAACGACTTTTTATCACTTTTGAACTCATTTGATTTTATACAGCATATTAATACGCCAACCCACTCTCTCGGTCACACCCTCGATCTCATACTTACTCGTGATATTTCAGTGAATAATATTGATTTATGTGATGTTTCTTTTACTGATCATTTTTCTATAGATAGATAGATAGATAGATAGATATATAATGATGGACCTGAATATTACTATCGATGTCCCTACTAATAGCTGTCCCCCACGATGCTCGCGCTTTTTAAATTCTTCTATTATATCTGATTTTAAAACCATTTTCTCTAGTCTTTATGTGCATGACCAAAATAATGATATCGATGATTCTGTCGTAAAATTTAATTCCTCCTGTAAAACGATTTTAGACTCAATTGGTCCGCCCAAGATACGTAGTAATAAGGGTAGACCTGCTCCCTGGCTTAATGAAAATACACGATCACTGCGCCGCACCTGTCGAACTGCTGAACGGCGTTGGAAAAAAGATGGACTGATTGTTTCTAAACAGATTTTTAGGACTTCTTTCAATTTCCAGGCTGAAGTTAAGAAAACGAAACAAAATTTCTTTGCCGATTTAGTTTCCCGTCATTCAAAGAATCCTAGGGTCTTATTTAATTCAATTAATGCGGCCATTCACCCCCACTCTGCAATGGGATCAAATAGCATTGTTTGTGAGCAAAATTGATACTATCCGCCGTGGCATTGTTCAAACGGGCTACGAACTTTCTACTGTTAATCATGACATTGTCTTAGAATCCTTTGATCTAGTTTCACTTTCACAGCTAAAAAGAACTATTGACACCCTTAAACCAGCCCCCAGTCCTCTGGATATTGTACCACCATGTCTCGTAGTGGAAGCCTTTGATGTGTTGGGCCCGCCATCATCAATGATTCTATTAGTTCGGGTGTTGTGCCCTCATTTTTTAAACATGCTGCAGTCCGCCCCGGTCTTAAAAAGGCAGAATTAGACCCTGGAGTTTTAGCTAATTTTAGTCCAATTTCCCAACTGCCATTTCTGGCAAAAATTCTAGAAAGAATTATTTAGGATCAATTGGTTGATCACCTTAACTCTAATAATTTATTTGAGATCTACCAATCTGGCTTTAGGCGTTATCATAGTGTTGAAACAGCACTCCTGAAAGTGTTCAACGACATCTCTCTTATTACTGACTCAGGTGATGCGGCAGTCCTTCTCCTCCTTGACCTGTCTGCTGCCTTTGACACTACTGACCATGAAATATTGCTGATGCAGCTTGAACATCTTGTTGGGCTTAAAGGGGCTGCTCTTAACTGGTTCAGGTCATATTTAACTGGTAGACACTTTTCAGTGACTTTTAATTCCTCTTCTTCATCTACTGCTCCTCTTAAATATGGTGTTCCTCAGGGATCCATTTTGGGTCCTATTTTATTCTCCATATACCTTCACCCTATTGGAGCAATTTTTAGGAAATTTTACATTTCTTTTCACTGCTATGCTGATGATGCTCAGGTTTATATTCCTGTCTGCAACTCTACAACAATTCAACTCCACAACTGTGTGTCTGAATTAAGATCCTGGATGGCTAATAATTTTCCTGATCTAAATCAAAATAAAATGGAGGTGCTGATAGTGGGTCCATCTGCTAAAGCCCAAATTGGTCTTGGTGTTCTCGGCTCTGTCTTTTCCAAACCTCAAGTCCGCAATCTTGGTGTTACCTTTGACAGTAACCTCTCTTTTGAGAAACAAATAAATTCTGTAGTCAAGAGTTGCTTTTTCCAACTTCGTCTATTAGGTAAGATAAAGCCTTTTTTATCTTCTAGGGATCTTGAGATAGCTACTCATGCGTTTATTTTTTCTTGCCTCGATTACTGCAACTCGCTGTATTCTGGGATTAACAAATCCTGGATACACAGGTTACAGTTGGTACAAAATGCTGCCGCTCGCTTTCTGGTTGGGGCAAGAAAGTATAACTCTGTCTCTCCTATTTTAGCTTCTTTACACTGGCTGCCTGTCAGTTTTCGAATTGATTTTAAAATCCTGCTGCTAGTTTTTAAATCTTTACATGGGCTTGCTCCTGCCTATTTATCTGAACTGTGTGTTTTACATCAGCCATCTAGAGTTCTTAGATCTTCTGGTCAGCTGTCTCTGGATGTCCCTTGTACCAAGTGTAAAACCAAGGGGGACAGGTCTTTTGCAGCTGTCGCACCTCGCCTGTGGAACTCTTTACCTCATCATATAAAGGAGTCGTCTACAATTGAACTGTTTAAAACAAGATTAAAGACTCATTTCTACTCACTTGCATTCAGTGACCTTCAGTAATATTGATGGCTTCCTCTTTGTGATTATATTACATTACTTCTATTTTTTTATGTATATAACATTACAGTAATCCCTCGCTATATCGTGCTTCGCCTTTCGCGGCTTCACTCTATCGCGGATTTTATATGTAAGCATATTTAAATACATATATCGAGGATTTTTTGCTGGTTCGCGGATTTCTGCGGACAATGGGTCTTTTAATTTCTGGTACATGCTTCCTCAGTTGGTTTGCCCAGTTGATTTCATACAAGGGACGCTATTGGCAGATGGCTGAGATGCTACCCAACTTACTTTTCTCTCTCTCTCTCTCTCTTGCGCTGACTTTCTCTGATCCTGACGGAGGGGGTGTAAGCAGGGGGGCTGTTCGCACACCTAGACGATAGGGACGCTCGTCTAAAAATGCTGAAAGATTATCTTCACGTCGCTACCTTCTGTGCAGCTGCTTCGTGAAGCGACATGCTGCACGGTGCTTCGCATACTTAAAAGCTCGAAGGGCACGTATTAATTTTTGATTGTTTGTTTTTCTCTGTCTCTCTCTCTCTCTCTCTTTCTCTGCTCCTGACGGAGGGGGTGTGAGCTGCCGCCTTCAACACCTTTGTGCCACGGTGCTTCGCATACTTAAAAGCCAAACAGCCCTATTGATTTGTTTGCTTTCCTCTCTCTTTCTGACAATCTCTGCTCCTGACGCGCACTCCTTTGAAGAGGAGGATATGTTTGCATTCTTTTAATTGTGAGACTGAACTGTCATCTCTGTCTTGTCATGGAGCACAGTTTAAACTTTTGAAAAAGAGACAAATGTTTGTTTGCAGTGTTTGAATAACGTTCCTGTCTCTATACAACCTCCTGTGTTTCTGCGCAAATCTGTGACCCAAGCATGACAATATAAAAATAACCATATAAACATATGGTTTCTACTTTGCGGATTTTCTTATTTCGCGGGTGGCTCTGGAACGCAACCCTCGCGATGGAGGAGGGATTACTCTACTTCTATTTATTATGTATTTTATTTTATGTTCATACATTTTATTTCTATTTATGTTTTATGTTAATTTGTTCTATTTTTGTAAAGCACTTTGGCCACAGCATTACTATGTTTGTTTAAATGTGCTATATAAATAAATTGACATTAAATTCTGCTCCGTACTTCTAAAATTTTTATTTTTATATTGTATTGAGGATTTGTTCTGTTCTGTGTATTGTATTGTATTGTTCAGTGTATTGTATTGTATTGACCCCCTTCTTTTTGACACCGACTGCATGCCGAACCTACCTGGAAAGGGGTCTCTTTTTGAACGGCCTTTCCTAAGGTTTCTTCCATTTTTTCCCTAAAAGGGTTTTTTGGGAGTTTTACCTTGTCTTCTTAGAGAGTCAAGGCTGGGGGCTGTTAAGAGGCAGGGCCTGTTAAAGCCCATTGCGGCACTTCTTATGTGATTTTGGGCTATACAAAAATAAATTGTATTGTATATGTTGCACCACTACATGTCAACCACCTTTTTCCACCCTCTCAAACATAAACAGTATTATATGTTTAGAGAATGTCCTGAATTAAAACACTCTAGAGACTTCTACACAGAAAATGTCTTTGCATCCTACAAACAATTACAATTCTTCCACTATTTTCAAGCTACAAACTGCGCTAAACAGAACCTGCCCGATTTTCCTTACCTTATACCTATTTCTATCCCAGATGAAATATTGATCAGTCTTAAAGATTCAGATAGCATCTCTACAATTTATAAAAACATTTTAAAATCCCTTCCTTTCAAAGATCCCAGGGTACATTGGGGAAAAGGATCTCTCAATTAATATTTCAGAAAAGGAGTAGAAGACTGCCATGAACACCCCTCCCCCGATCTGACTCTCTAAGTAACAGTGCAAGTACAGACGCAAACCAAGTGTAATCAAGAGTCCCGGTTCGATCCCCACTCACTCCTATATTTGCCGTTTTCAGTAGTAAGCTGCTCTTTTTGTTAATATTATACAGTACACACATGCACTTGGTTTGCGTCTGTACTTGCGCTGTTACTTAGAGAGTCAGATCGGGGGAGGGGTGATGTTAGAGCGCGTGAGCTCATTCAGTGCTGCAGGAACAATGCACATGTTGATCTTTTTTTTTCTTTCAGTACATGTGCCTTCCCTGTTTATTTATATATCACACAGTGCTCGGTCTGTCTGTGTGTTATGGATCTTGAAAATAACAGTTATAAGGACAGTTGTTCCTGTTAATTGCAGTCTCAATTGTTAAAAAAATATTTTAAAAGGAGCATCCCACATGAAAATATAATGATCTCATTAACTGACAGTGCATACCAATTTATAAATTTTATGTCCGTTTGAGGTTAAAAAGAAAAAAAAAAAAGTAACACTTCATCCCCAAGCGGGGAATCGAACTCAGGACTGTGAGGCAAGGGAAAGCTGCTGTGTTCTAAGAAGCAAATCTTAGCACGCTACGCCACGGAAGCTGCTGTATTAACCTTGAAGCTTTTGTAAAAGTGTTTATTTGATGTTTGGAACTCGGGCTTTACACATTCTATAGTTTATGCCTACTACATTTTGTAACATTTATTACTACAATATGAAAAAGTTTCTGTTTTAACAATGTGTTTACACAGATTACTTTAGAAACGGAACACGCATGAAATGCGTGTGTTCCAAATAAAGATCTATTATTTCCACTGTAAAACTCCACTTCACTCCCAGATAATCAATCAAGGCATGAGCTGGGAAAAGTTCGCTCACGTTTTAAGTCGGTGGGGGGATGGAATAGCCGGCTGCTGGCAGCTTGTCTTTTATCAGCACATTTAGAGGACAAAGGATGCTGGCGGAGAGGTGTGAACGGATTTAAGAAGCGATTTAAGGTGGGCCGGATCTACGAGTTTTTTTGTAGGCTCTGGTAATTCTAGTGTTAATTATGCCATCCATTCAGAGTTGCGCCCATCTCTGAACGAGTCGCTAGCACACCGAAGGATGAATACAAGCAAACATACACTAGCAGGGTCAATATAGCACAACAAAACCCCACATCCTACATGACTTTGAAAGGAAACTGAAGCGCCGAGTAAACCCACCAGAAAAACATGCAAATGCAAGGCAGGCACGCCGCCATGCCCCCATATGATTAATGCATGCTTTAATGCATTTCACCATGAAAATTATATTAAGTATTTATTTTAGCATTCTAAATGTTCAGAGAAAAGGAAGATCATAAAGTGAATGTATTCTGTGCGGCGATCGCTGCCAGCGCCTCCTCTTAGTGCAAGAAGAAGTCAGTTTAAGAATCACTTAACACAAAGCATTTAATGTGCTATATAACTTATGACGGGGTTTGAAAACATGTCGTCACACTATTACACAGTACCCAGGTACATTACACTGTATTTAAAATAAGTACAACTTGGCTTGCAGTATTATCCAGTAGTATAGAAACAGTATTTACACATCTGACCTTTTAAAACTAAAGTATCTCCAGGCTCTCTGTCCATTTTCACCACGCAGCATTCCTATGCTACCGGCCACTATTTGGTGGTGTAGCAGTGAAAAAGAGCCCTAGTGCAACAAATCTGTGTTTAGCAGTGTAGCAGTGAAAAAGGTCCCCACTTGAACAGTTTCCCGCTTGCGCCACGTTCCGAATGTCGTTTAGGCAATTTAAACTGGTGTTGCGGTATAAGAAAAATCCATATCATAAAAAAAATAAACGGTTTTCGGTATGAACCGGTATACCGCCCAGCACTACCCACCACTTTCAAGTCAGAGGGTAACCGATGTTCTACACTATTTGAAATTGGGGAAAAAAATCTAATTCTCACTTAGAGGATCTGTTCAAAACTTTTTAAAAATATGGCAGGATCTAATCAGTATACCAATTAAGAAGCAGCAGAGTCAATCATCAAGTAAGCATATTTAATTAATCCAAACTGTATTACATATTAATGTTTACAACATTCAAAAATATTTTATATAACATTACAAATATATATTTGAGCACACAGCTTCCAACATTTTAGACATGTTAACAGAAACATATGCTAGATCAAGCCAAACACCCATATTTGTAAATGAAACAGTCCAAAGAGATGAAGCAACCATAGTGTCCAAAATTAAAGCTTCTAACAATGAATATATTCATTTCATTGTCCATCAGGCTGATGCATTTTGGGAATCTACCCTCCTTTGGGACAAACAACTGGAAACTAAAGACAAATAGCCCCTGCTCGCTTCGTTTGACAACCCAAGAGCCTGCACTACAAGCCAGCCACTTTGCATCTCTGCCGCGCACGTTGTGAAGAGGGGGGCTGAACACACCCCAAGGAGACACGGTCGGTCCTCTGAAAACCCCTCTTAAACGGTGATACAATGGGAAACAAAGTTTTTGTTTTCCAAACAGCTTTTTTTTTTTTACCTCCTCTTTGCTCGATCAGCTGCTGGCTTCCTGCTGCTGCCATGCCGCGTGATTTGCATCTCATGTGGTGCTTCGAACATTTAAAAGCCTGTACAGCAGCTGTCCTTTTATCTCACTGCCTTGTCTCTTTTCTCCCCCAGACATCCTCTGCTCCTGTTGGGGGTCCCACTCTGAGGCGCGCCCCTATGAAGGGGAAGATTTTCTGTTCTTTTAATTGAGAGACAGAATTGTACCCTTCTGGCAAAACAAATTAGATGATCTACAAGAATCCGACTTAAGTTTAAATCCGAACAATATATTCAATCTCTTTTCGCTGTTCCGTTATTTCACTGAGTAATAAATTGTTTGTTTGCACTAATGCGATCTTTACTATCGTTTTTTTTGAGACTTTCGAATTTTCCTACTTCCATTATCTCTAACCTGCTCTGCATGTGTATTGTGCCGATGTTTTTAAATTCTTTACGATTGTGTATTGTGCCGATGTTTTTAAATTCTTTACGATGTTCTACTTTGTCATCTACTCTTTGTCTTTCTCCAGCCCTGGGCGTGATTAAATCTCTTGGCAAAGTCTCGTTTCACGGGACGTGAAAATGTCTTTCTGAGAAAGTCACGTCTCGTCCCAAGATTTTTTTATATAATAGACTATATAATTATAGGCTCACATACCAAAGGATACAACTTCCTCAAACAAATCTGAGGCAAAGCATCTACAATCTAGAAACATGGATCTCTCCCCTATTTAAAGGGAACAGCTTGTAAATAGATCCTAGTGTGCCCATTAGCCCAAAAAATTAATTGAATTTAATTAACGACTAAATTAAAACCACAGAGCCTGAGAAGCACAACACAGTATAATAAATTATAACAAAAACAGAAAAATTCACACAGGGCATCCATAACAAATCTAATCAGTAACATTTTAGAATAAGCTTCCATTTCTGGGAAAAGAACACTCTTCCTTCCTTGCTGCTTTTAAAGATTAGCTTTAGTTGTGGGTGTTGAATTTTGCTTTATTAAGTTTGACTTGACTGTATGGAATGTTATCTGCTTATAATTAAAATCAATAAAAAAACAAATGCTGTGATTGAAGATCACAACTAGAAAAACTTAAGCTGAAGGACAATGCTTTACACAATAACTAAAAAGAAAATATAATTTGAAGATGTAGACAAGTACTGCACTCCCCATGGGGAATGGCTTGAAAGAGGATAATCTGTATGCAGCAAAAAAAGAATTCATCAGTAGTCTTCATATCTAACAGGTTTTTTATTTATTGCTATGCTTTGTGATCACTGTGTATAAACGTTCATTTAATTTGCTGATATAATTTGGTTTTAATTATCACCATTTTTTTATTACTTTATTGATTTTGGGTCATTTTATTAAGAGAAAAGTTTGAATGTTTGAGATCTACTGGCTGACTACTAAATAACAATGATGTAGAGCTACAGTAAATGGTATAAACCTGCAAACGAGGAATAACAAAGAACTGGAAAGTAACACGAGTTAATTAACTGATCCTCCTTTTAAAATTCACCGTATAAAGAGTTCTCAAAGGAACAAACAGACAACCAAGAAACAGTAAACATGAACTAAATAAGTTAACACACACAGCAATTTATTGTCAAGCAAACCTAATGAGATTAAGGCAGATGAGTTTGGGATCTGCAATCCAGACAAAGCCTGATAGCAAAATAATGTCCAGTTTAAATAAACATAAAACATTAATTAAAAACTGTGGGGTGAACTATTATCTAACATAACCAGGGAATCTCAAAGCAGCAGGTGTGACTATACTAGGAACGGTTATATACTGAAGTAGAAAGCAAAGAGGGGCCTCAAGAAAAGAAATTACATAAACATGACAATTCCAGTCCTGTGTGCAGTCTAGACACACAGAAAATTTATTTTCTGGGTGATTACATCTGCCATCTAATCTTGTCCCTTAAAATTTGTCAGTGGGATTTTGGAGATGGCAGTGTATTTATGCTGTAACACAGAACTGGGTCAGTATGACTAAATGCCTATTATAATGTGTATCCTAAAAATCCCATGCCAAAATGGCTTACACACGAGTTACTTTTGAATATATGCATTGGGTATAAAAGTTTATACTCTTCAAATGGATCAATACATGGTGAGCAAGTCAAATTTACAGATTTCTGTTCATGACGGACATTTTCCACAGAACATGTGTACTTAAATTGTAGCATATAATTTGGCCATCATGCCTAAATGTCTATTATAATGTGCCTCCTAAAAAAAAAAAAACAACTCTTCAAATAGAAGTCAAATTTAAAGAGTAAACTAAAAAGCTTCTGGTTACGATGAATGTTTTGCCTGGAGCAAACAGTGACATAATTAAATCCAAGTGGTATTAGGGGAGTTTTCTGAATATATAGGGCAGGAGGGGTACCGTTTAAGATGTATGGGCACTGATCTCCTAGGAAGGACTATGAACAGGTCAGCTAAGATTTGTTTAAGCCACAAAATAGAGCAGAAAACATAGGACCTGTCAGGTTTACACATTTTGTTAAAGGTTTGAGAGAGTAATATTTTTGAATACGAACAACAGAAACTCGACAATGACAAAAAAAATATGTAAGAATTTATATAATAAATTAATAATAACAGAAAAAGAATTTTATTTATGAAGAAGTACATATAAGTAAACCATTTAATAACTAACGGAAAGCTAGCTAAATCCTAAAGATGGAAATGAGTATTACATATAACAATATATTATTTAGAAAAGTCAACCAAAGCTTGAAGACATTAGAGGTGGACCAATTACTTAAATAGAGAACAGGGCCTGAATTTTGGTATGGGATTGTGACAACCTTGCCTAATTAGTAAAAATCCTACATGGTTTTAACTTAACAATGCTGAAGAATCCCACTGTGCTTTCAAGGAAAAAAAAAAAGCTTTTTTTTTTTTTTTTTTTAATATTGCTATGACAGAATTAGTTGTAAAAATAAAAATACATGATTTACACATGTCTTGTAAGCACAATTCAAACTGGGAATTGAGCGAATGTAAAGGTCATTTGCCATAAAGAGTATCAATACAGGAAGTGAAGCTTCGTATTTGTCCTCAGTTTGGAATAAATAGGGCTACGATTGTCTGTCCAACCACCTATTTTTTATGACCAGCATGTCCAGTGTCACTGGTAGTTAGTGCCTATCCTAGCTCCACTAGGCACAAGTCAGAATTCAACTTTGGATTGGGGGTCAACTTCACACACATCTGGCTACACGTTATTCTAAAATAAGATGTATGTAGTTAGTGTTTCAAAACTTCCACGCTGACCAGCCATTCAAATTTCAAAGCATAAGGCAAATCTCTCCAATCAAATGACATAAATGTGAGAATCAAGAGAAACGCAGTTCGCATGGTTACTATATCAGTATACTTAATTTCTGAAAACAAAGGACATTCTAAATGTATATTGTTCATTGGGTTTTGTGAAAGAAAAATAATTATAATTAGTTTATTGGCATAATAACTAAAATTTTTACTAAAGCACATATGACAACCAGGGCTGCCTCTCTGTCTGCAAAGCATGACTTGCTTATGACCGAGTTGCTTAAAATATGCAAGTGAAAACTGCATTCCTCAAATGAATAAGATATATGAAAATTATAGTTCACAAGGATTAAAATTAGGTTTGGGATTGCGGGCATCCCACACAAATTAATTAATTCCCACAAATTCCAATTTTTAATGTGTGAATGTCTGCAAATATATATTTGGTAAGCAATCTTTCTTGGTTGTTGCAAGAATATCCAAAGTAATTTAAAATTACTGTTTTATAATTGTGTCTGATTTGTTACTTTTAAATTAATATCTTTTTTCATTCTGTACATTTTGTTAATTTCACTCACAGAGGAACGGAGAAATTTAGTTGTTTAGTATGGTCATGCAGCTGCACAGCAGGAGTCAAAGACAGCATGCAATGCCATTTGTTTAACCTTTGATTTAGAAGAAACTTAACTAAACATTGTTAACTTATAAGCTAAAAAACAGGCTGAAGTACACTCTTGTGCTAAAATCAAAACAAATATTGACTTGGGATTGTTCAGTGAATTTGTATTCAGTTTCGCTCCTTTCAACTTGTTGAACAAATGGCTGGCAATTGGTGGCATCATTATTTCTTTAAAATGCTTACAGTGGACTGGCTGTACTTTAAACCAGAATTTGAAAGGTAAATTCAGTGACACATACAAACAAAGAATTCTCAAGACTAACTTTCAGGAAACACTGGTGGCAGACATAGCCATGGCTAAGGCAGCCACCTAGCTCTGAAAAGAAGGACATTTCAGAAGATAAATAAGGACTTTGTAGGATGCCTTTCCCTATGAAAAGTAATTCGCATTTTTCTTTTCTCTTATGTGTTGTTAGAAAAGTTCTTTGTTTATGGAAACAGACCATGATATTCTCAAAGTGAATGTGTTATGTTCACTGGCACAGTCATTCTCAAACTACCTTACTCCAATTCAGAGCAGGGAACAAGAGCCTATTTCACAGCACTGGGCACAATTCAGGAAAAGGGCATGAACAGAGTGCCATTTTTTTACATTGACCACTCACATACTCATACTAGCACTAAAGCCATTTAACCACATCTGCACAGCTATGAGAATGTGGGAAGACAGTTGGAGTACCCATAACAGCAGCACAGAGACATATGTAGAACCTGCAGACTCCATGCTGACAATCAGGTGCCAGATTTTAAAACTGTATGCTGGACCTGTAAAGTGGTGGTGATAATCATTGTGCACTTCTGTGCCACCTAAGCAACAAATATGTTTACTATATCTCAACTAAATATCTCAAAATTCTTAAACTGCATTTACACTTATAGCCTTATGACTGCTCAACTGTATTAAAAGATGCAAAAAGTTAAGCTCCTGACAGGAAAAACAGTATGATATGGATGAAAAAAAATTTAAAAATACATACTTTCCTTCAAGTATTTTATTTTACATTCTGTAGGTTGATTTATATTACTCTAAACGTCTGGCTTTTTAGCCAAAAGAGTGGAAACATGCAAAACAAAATTAGTTATTTAAAGTTAAAATAACAGAAATAACAAATGATTTGAAAAACTGGTTGATGACATTTGATGAACTACTTTAAACATCAGACATATTAAATCTAAATACTTTCTAAATTGTGGGATTTTGACCCCCCACAATTCGAAATGTGTTCAATTTAAAGGGTGGGATGTCCCCCAATTTCAAAAACACTTTATTATTTAATATTGCTAAAGTGATTTAGTTAAGTGAATTTCAAAAACATTACAAACTTTCAAAACAATAAGACAGACTAAAGTATGACTAAAGCAGAAAAAACAGAAAGCAAATACACTAAGCCAGAGCAAATGACCTCACCAATGTGTCTCTTAAATCTTTTATATTCTACACTGCAACTCTTTGTCAAACTAGAAAAATAAAACAGGTGTGTTGCTGAATTTTAAGTTACTCCCTACTTGCATAACAGTTTGTTTGCTTGTTTCTAAAGATCTATGATGAAAAGAGACCTTCGAATGTAAAGAAATCAATAGAAAAAGCGAAAAAAATCTGCCAACAAATGGCAACAGAAATGCACAAAACACTAAACCAACAGTTATATGGGCTAGAAACAAAAGCAAAAGGAAGATCTCAATAGGAAACCTGCCTTTCTAATGCATATGGAAAATCACAAAAATTCACAGAGAAGCAGTAAAGTGTCCGCAAAAAAGGGAAAAAAACAAAAAGCACAACTTTAACTGCATACACAACTACGGTACAGAGGAAGAAAACAGAAGTGCAAATTCTGTTCAGCTCAAGAGATTTTGAAATGATGGGACAGATTATGAGGTTATGGAGCAGAAAGTAGAAAGGATGCTAGCTGTTACTTTTAACAAGTTCTTCTACAAAAAGTGTTCACAATGGGGAATGGTTAAGGATAAATACAAAACAGACCCACAACAATGTGGATAAGGATAACAAGTAATCCACATCTGAAAAGTGAATCTTGGGGTTCTATTTTGAAAATACCAGGTAAATAAAAAATAATGACCTAAACAGGGCTGAATGACTGACTCAACAAAGCATTTATGAGCTTAGCATGTGTTTCTACTAAACATGCATTTCAAACTTTAAACAGACTAACAAATAAAGAAAACACAGAAATGTATAAAATTTTCATTGAATTTTGAAATCAGTAGTTAAAACCATCTTACATATATCATTTGAGAAAAAATATACAGCATCACTTGTCAGCATTAAATCTTACACCGAGTCTTTATAACCTTTAATCATACAGTTAAAATGTCAAATAAGGACACTAATCTTATCTTTGCACTACTGACATTGGGCGTGCACATCAGCACAGTGCAGTATGCTTCCAATCAGAATAAAAAACACATGAGGCTAAATTGTATAAAATGAGTTTGCAAATTCTAAAAATTTCTCTTTAGCTTAGATATAAATCAGGAAACAAAAATTAGTTTCATATTCAAGAATGTTCTAACATCTATATTATGTGCATAAAACCTACTAAACAGTAAAGCCCCTATTTACATTATCTAAAGGAAGGATCTAGAGTGTACTGATTGCCCATTAAAGTGCATTTTGTTTATATGTTGAGACTGAGAATCCCAGAGAACATCATTTCCATTAGAATATAAACTTGAAGAATAAGGTTAGTGCAAAAAATGACAGCAGAAGTGAAAAAACAGCAGCAGTAGCTAGTATTTCATGTGATGTAAAACTCTGCAGGTTAGATCCTTTACAAACATATGCCTGGCTGATACTTTTGTGCAAATTAAATTACAAATCATAAATTCACAATATATTTCTATACATCAATCAGCCAAAACATTAAACATTCTGACAGGTGAAATGAATATCACTGATTATCTTGATACAATGGCATTTGTCAAGGGGTGGAATATATAAGCCAGCAAGTGAATATTTAGCTCTTTAAGGGTGATGTGTTGGAAGCAGTACAAGTGGGCAAGCATAAGGATCCGAGCAACTTTAACAAGGGGCAAATTGTGATGGCAGATGACTGGGTCAGAGCATCCCCAAAATTGCAGGTCTTATGGGGCATTCCCAGTATGCACTGGTTAGCCCCTACCAAAACTGGTCCAAAGAAGGATAATACAATGAACCAGCAAAAGGGTTCATTGATGTGCATGGAGAACAAATGCTAGCCTGTCTAGTCAATCCCACAGAACAGCTACTGTAGCACAAATTGCTGAAAAACTTAATGTCTAGTATGAGAGAAAGGTGTAAGAACACACAGTGCATCACAGCTTGCAGCGTATGGGGCTGCGCAGCTACAGACTGGTCAGAGTGTCCAGGCTGATCCCTGTCATCCACCAAAAGCATCTACAATGAGTACATGAGCATCAGAACTGGACCATGGAGCAATGGAAGAAGGTGGCCTGGTCTCATGAATCACATTTTATTTTATATCATGTGGATGGCTGGGTGTGTGTAGGTTGTTTACCTGGGAAGAGATGGCAACACTATGGGAAGAAGGCAAGCTGGCGGAAGCAGTGTGATGCTCTGGGAAATGTTCTGTTGGAAAACATTTGAGTTCTGGCATTCATGTGGATGTTTTTGACATGTACCATCTACCAAAAGATTGTTGCAGACCATGCACACCTTTAATGGCAACAATATTGCCTGAATGCAGCAGCCTCTTGCGGGATACATTATCCTGCTGTAACACTGCAAACATTGTTCAGGAATGGTTTGAGGAACATGACAAACAGTTCAATGTGTTGACTTGGCCACTAAATTCTCCAGATCTCAATCCAATAAAGTAACTGTGGTATGTGCGTCAAAAACAAGTCTAATCCAAGGAGGCCTCTCCTTGGAAATTACAGGAATTTATGGATCTGCTGCTAACATCACTGATATCGCAGGACTCCTTCAGGTCTTGTGGAGTCCATGCCTCAATGGGGCAGAGCTGTGCGGCAATAGGGGGTCATAAACAATATTAGGGAGGTAGTTTTAGAGGTTGTGGCTGCTTGTTGTATATCCCTACAGTTAGAATGTTGACAGTTTATACTGAGCAGGGTCAAAAAAAGTACCACTGGTAGAAACCAAATTGACCAATATACTGTATCTCATGCACTTAACTCCTAGGCTGTTGAGTAAGAAAGCAGACAATAATATGGAATTCAGAAAGAAATCAAATTCAATATAATCCTTTTATTTGCTTTCAGCAGATATAAAACTGATATACCAAAAATATATAGATGTGCACAATTATATTCTCTGTTATATACCCAGCTTTGTTGCAGCTTTGTTGTCATATCTGTGACTTGTTTTTTGTAATTATGTAAAAAAACTGAATGAGCATCCTCCAAAAGTACAGATTCCATAATTTTTGCTAGGGGTTGTACAACTTTGAAGCTGTATCATTTATACAGGTTTGAGTATTTTCTGGTTTACTTCTTGCCACACTACCTGTAATGTGCAAAGCAAACACTCCACAAAAGGTTATCAAACAAATCAAAATGTAATAAATAAAGAATGTCCTGACAGTGACCCCCACCCCCCAAGACAGCAGTCTGAAATTGAACACTTTCTTCTCATTTTTGTTAATTCATAATTTTTTATGTCCACATTAAATTTTTACCTAATGTTAGAAGTTACATATACAGTAACAATTTTTGTAGCTAAAGATTGGAATGAAAGAAAATGCTTGTATCCCAAACACAAGAAAAACTTCAATCAAAACTGCTGTGGAGTTACGTATTGATTGTTATATGTTTGTTTGACTTTCATTTTGGAATCTTGCAAGCATACTACTGACTGTGGAAAAGATGCAAGTAGTGGTTATACTACTACAAGACAGACAGAACTCTTGACCAACAATTGAGGAGGACAGACAAGACAGGTCTTTGATTCAAAAAGTCTCCATGATGCTTCAGTTTGCAGTTTATAAAAGTAACTACTTAACAATATTTTATCAAAAAAGCATGCATTTGACACTTTTTCAGAATGCAACTGGATAACTGATGCATGAATTATGTGAGATTTTTTTTTTCTTCTTTTTTCCCCCCCATGGATGTTTTTCACATTATTTACTGTTGCCCAGCATTGGTCACAATAGTGTCCCATTGTATTAGAAACTTTTGTTATGTTCGATGTCCACAAAAATACGTGATTACAATGTTTAACATTTTTGGGTGGAATACTCGTTTGACTCTAATCATTATACATTAATTTCAACATTAAAATAAGATATTGCAGCTAGCCTCTGAGAGCCTAATTTTTATATCTTTTGCTTAGCCCCAGATTGATTGTTGCGATGGCAGAATAAAGAATTAAAATCTTATATTTTCATGGATAACATAAATAATTAAAATCATCATACAATGGGCTTCAATAAGGATCCAATCCGAACAACAAACAATGTCAAAACCACCTTGAATAAATCTCAAATTACACATGTCTCAAGATCTGAACCGTGAGGTCCCAAATTTGTTCAATTGAAATGTTGCTAGAAAATCCTATTGTTGATGACAGTAAAATGTGCTCTACTAAAAATGCAAGGTGTGTAACTATTACAAAATGATTGTTTTTGGGTGGACAATTCCTTTAATGTCTACTTTTCCAATGTAAAAAAAATGTCTGGTGTAACCTTAAATCTAAAAGTAATTGCAATCTACACGATTTAGAATGCAGTGTTCTCCCTAGCGTCTTTTAGCCGGGCGCTTACATTAAATATGTTTGCCAGGTCACTAAAGAGGTCAGAATTAGTTTTGTATCAACCCGCAATATGATTGATGGCAAAGCGGAGACTATAACCAACACACTGAGTGAGACTATGGACACTCTAGGCTTGAAAACTGCTAATCTGGTTGGACTACGGTGAGATGGAGCAGCTGTTATGATTGGGAAACAGAGAGGTGTGGCAAAACTGCTTAAAGATAAAACATCTGGACTCTTGGTCAACTGCCACCATGTAAACCACCGGTTGGCCCTTGCATGTGCCCAAGCAGCAGCTGCTGTACCTTATTTAACAAAACTGAACGACATCTTAAGGCAGCTGTTCTATTTCTTCCAAAATTATTCAATTAGGATGGCTGGTTTAACGGAAATTCTAAATATTCTGAACATTCCCCAGATTAAGCTGAAAATGGCCAGTGACACTAGATGGCTGTCATGACTTTGCAGTACAGTCACTACGACAGTGTATGACGAGTGTCATAGCTGTGCTGTAAAGAGAGGCCACTGAATGAAATGACATCACAGCTGAAGGATTAAGCAGATGTATTAAAACGTACAATTTTGTTTTCTCTCTGATGATGCTTTCAGACGTATTACCTTTGTTATTCAACTAAGGCTTGGCAAAGGCAAGATGTTAATCTTACTGAAACTGAGCCAATTTTGCTCACCACAAAATTGTCCATCATGGAGTTGAAAGACACTCCTGGGAGATATTTTTAAAGTCTTCATCATTGTCTGGCAGAAAAATGGTCAGATCTCCGCATTGTTTATATACAGAGTGGTATAATGTAATTCAAAACTGCAATATATGATAAACTAGCAAAATACCCGCGCTTCGCAGCGGAGAAGTAGTGTGTTAAAGAGGTTATGTAAACATATATATATATATACACATATACAGTGGGTACGGAAAGTATTCAGACCCCCTTCAATTTTTCACTCTTTGTTATATTGCAGCCATTTGCTAAAATCATTTAAATTAATCTTTTTCTTCATTAATGTACACACAGCACCCCATATTGACAGACAAAAAAAAGAATTTTTGAAATTGTTGCAGATTTATTAAAAAAGAAAAACTGAAATATCACATGGTCCTAAGTATTCAGACCCTTTGCTGTGACACATATATTTAACTCAGGTGCTTTCCATTTCTTCTGATCATCCTTGAGATCACCTTCATTTCAGTCCAGCTGTGTTTGATTATACTGATTGGAATTGATTAGGAAAGCCACACACCTGTCTATATAAGACCTTACAGCTCACAATGCATGTCAGAGCAAATGAGAATCATGAGGTCAAAGTAACTACCTGAAGAGCTCAGAGACAGAATTGTGGCAAGGCACAGATCTGGCCAAGGTTAAAAAAAATTTCTGCTGCACTTAAGGTTCCCAAGAGCACAGTGGCCTCCATAATCCTTAAATGGAAGACGTTTGGGACGACCAGAACCCTTCCTAGAGCTGGCCGTCCGGCCAAGCTGAGCTACCGGGGGAGAAGAGCCTTGGTGAGAGAGGTAAAGAAGAACCCAAAGATCACTTTGGCTGAGCTCCAGAGATGCAGTCAGGAGATGGGAGAAAGTTGTAGAAAGTCAACCATCACTGCAGCCCTCCACCAGTCAGGGCTTTATGGCCTGTCGGAAGCCTCTCCTCAGTGCAAGACACATGACAGCCCGCATGGAGTTTGCTAAAAGACACCTGAAGGACTCTGAGATGGTGAGAAATAAGATTCTCTGGTCTGATGAGACCAAGATAGAACTTTTTGGCCTTAATTCTAAGCGGTATGTGTGGAGACAACCAGGCACTGCTCAACACTTGTCCAATACAGTCCCTACAGTGAAGCATGGCAGTGGCAGCATCATGCCGTGGGGGTGTTTTTCAGCTGCAGGGACGACTGGTTGCAATCAAGGGAAAGATGAATGCGGCCAAGTACAGGGATATCCTGGACAAAAACCTTCTCCAGAGTGCTAAGGACCTCAGACTGGGCCGAAGGTTTACCTTCCAACAAGACAATGACCCTAAGCACACAGCTAAAATAACGAAGGAGTGGCTTCACAACAACTCTGTGACTGTTCTTGAATGGCCCAGCCAGAGCCCTGACTTAAACCCAATTGAGCATCTCTGGAGAGACCTAAAAATGGCCGTCCACCAACGTTTACCATCCAACCTGACAGAACTGGAGAGGATCTGCAAGGAGGAATGGCAGAGGATCCCCAAATCCAGGTGTGAAAAACTTCTTGCATCTTTCCCAAGAAGACTCATGGCTGTATTAGCTCAAAAGGGTGCTTCTACTAAATACTGAGCAAAGGGTCTGAATACTTAGGACCATGTGATATTTCAGTTTTTCTTTTTTAATAAATCTGCAACAATTTCAAAAATTCTTTTTTTTTGTCTGTCAATATGGGGTGCTGTGTGTACATTAATGAGGAAAAAAATAAATTTAAATGATTTTAGCAAATGGCTGCAATATAACAAAGAGTGAAAAATTGAAGGGGGTCTGAATACTTTCCGTACCCACTGTACATATATACATCCACACATTATATATTTGTGTGTGTATATATATATATATATATATATATATATATATATATATATATATATATACATACACACACACACACACACACACATATCAACATATATATATATACATATATATATATATACATACATACACATACATATACACACATACATACATACATCGAAATGAAACCTGCTTAACTTTTGTAAGTAAGCTGTAAGGAATGAGCCTGCCAAATTTCAGCCTTTTACCTACACGGGAAGTTGGAGAATTAGTGATGAGTGAGTCAGTGAGGGCTTTGCCTTTATTAGTATAGATAGACTAGCAACATACCCGCGCTTTGCAGCGGAGAAGTAGTGTGTTAAAGAGGTTATGTAAACATATATATACATATACACATATCTATATACAGTGGTGTGAAAAACTATTTGCCCCCTTCCTGATTTCTTATTCTTTTGCATGTTTGTCACACAAAATGTTTCTGATCATCAAACACATTTAACCATTAGTCAAATATAACACAAGTAAACACAAAATGCAGTTTGTAAATGATGGTGTTTATTATTTAGGGAGAAAAAAAATCCAAACCTACATGGCCCTGTGTGAAAAAGTAATTGCCCCCTTGTTAAAAAAATAACCTAACTGTGGTGTATCACACCTGAGTTCAATTTCCGTAGCCACCCCCAGGCCTGATTACTGCCACACCTGTTTCAATCAAGAAATCACTTAAATAGGAGCTGCCTGACACAGAGAAGTAGACCAAAAGCACCTCAAAAGCTAGACATCATGCCAAGATCCAAAGAAATTCAGGAACAAATGAGAACAGAAGTAATTGAGATCTATCAGTCTGGTAAAGGTTATAAAGCCATTTCTAAAGCTTTGGGACTCCAGCGAACCACAGTGAGAACCATTATCCACAAATGGCAAAAACATAGAACAGTGGTGAACCTTCCCAGGAGTGGCCGGCCGACCAAAATTACCCCAAGAGCGCAGAGACGACTCATCTGAGAGGTCACAAAAGACCCCAGGACAACGTCTAAAGAACTGCAGGCCTCACTTGCCTCAATTAAGGTCAGTGTTCACGACTCTACCATAAGAAAGAGACTGGGCAAAAACAGCCTGCATGGCAGATTTCCAAGACGCAAACCATTGTTAAGCAAAAAGAACATTAGGGCTCGTGTCAATTTTGCTAAGAAACATCTCAATGATTGCCAAGACTTTTGGGAAAATACCTTGTGGACTGATGAGTCAAAAGTTGAACTTTTTGGAAGGCAAATGTCCCGTTACATCTGGCGTAAAAGGAACACAGCATTTCAGAAAAAGAACATCATACCAACAGTAAAATATGGTGGTGGTAGTGTGATGGTCTGGGGTTGTTTTGCTGCTTCAGGACCTGGAAGGCTTGCTGTGATAGATGGAACCATGAATTCTACTGTCTACCAAAAAATCCTGAAGGAGAATGTCCGGCCATCTGTTCGTCAACTCAAGCTGAAGCGATCTTGGGTGCTGCAACAGGACAATGACCCAAAACACACCAGCAAATCCACCTCTGAATGGCTGAAGAAAAACAAAATGAAGACTTTGGAGTGGCCTAGTCAAAGTCCTGACCTGAATCCAATTGAGATTCTATGGCATGACCTTAAAAAGGCGGTTCATGCTAGAAAACCCTCAAATAAAGCTGAATTACAACAATTTTGCAAAGATGAGTGGGCCAAAATTCCTCCAGAGCGCTGTAAAAGACTCATTGCCAGTTATCGCAAACGTTTGATTGCAGTTATTGCTGCTAAGGGTGGCCCAACCAGTTATTAGGTTCAGGGGGCAATTACTTTTTCACACAGGGCCATGTAGGTTTGGATTTTTTTTTTCTCCCTAAATAATAAAAACCACCATTTACAAACTGCATTTTGTGTTTACTTGTGTTATATTTGACTAATGGTTAAATGTGTTTGATGATCAGAAACATTTTGTGTGACAAACATGCAAAAGAATAAGAAATCAGGAAGGGGGCAAATAGTTTTTCACACCACTGTATACATATATACATACATACATACATACAGCGTTGTAACACGGGCTGTGATTGTTACATGGGAGGGAGACAACAAATCACAGCTTCCCGCTTTCTAATCGGGCCTGTGATTGGTGCTTTGACGGATGCCCAGATCCCACAGTATCTCCCCTTAGGAGAGGCGTTAGGCAAGTGTAATTGAATAGCGGTGCTGCAAGTTTAGCTTTACACCTGTTTTAAGGCTTATTGACTGAAAGGGGCTTTCATGAAAAAAGTTAGGGCTTTGCTACAGGATACACCCTCCACAAGTTAAGGAAGTAAAAATAAAGGTATATATTTCTGTTTTATTTAAACCTTTTAAGTTTGTATGGTGGCGCAGTGAAAGGTGCCAGTTAGAAGACCCGGGTTTGCTTCCCTGCGTGGAGTTTGAATGTTCTCCCCGTGTCTGTCTGGGTTTCCTCCGGGTACTCCGGTTTCCTCCCACAGTCCAAAGACATGCAGGTTAGGTGCATTGGCGATTCTAAATTGTCCCTGGTGTGTGCGCCCTGCGGTAGGCTGGCACCTTGCCCGGGGTTTGTTTCCTGCCTTGTGCCCTGTGTTGGCAGGGATTGGCTCCTGTATTTAGGATATAGCGGGTTGGATAATGGATGGATGGACAGTTGTATGCATAGACCCATTTGCCTGTTTTCATTTTTTTTTTCTTTCTTCAGTAATATTTCAGCAAACCCAGAGCTTGTCAGTTCAAATCCTGGTACTGACACCACTGTGTGACCCTGAGGAAGTCACTTCACCTGCCTGTGCTGCCAAAAACAAAAGTAATGTAACAAATTGTACCTCAGATGTTGCAAGTTGCTGGAATAAAGGCATAAGTCAAATAGATAAATATGTATTATACACATAGGAACTATTCATTTATTTTCAGTTAAGTCATCTGCAGCAAACCTTTATAAATGAGGGTTTCTCTTTTTTAGGTAGTGCAAACTGTTTCTTCTTCATTGAGGTTTTCTCTTGGAGAGCTTTTTTCATTTCATTGAAAATTAAAGCAGCAGCTGCCAAAATATGTAGCTTTCTTATTAATTTTTCAACATTGTGTAAAATAACTTTATAAAGTAACATAAAAGGTTTAAATACTGGTTATCCTTTTACACTAAAATATTACTAAAGGGATACCAAAAAAGTAAAATGCATATGTTGTTTTTCTTTAAGGAGATTAAATATTACTGAAGAAAAAAAAAAAACTAAAACAGCCAAATGGGGCTATGCATACGAACTTAAAAGGTTTAAATAAAACAGAAATATAAACCTTTATTTTTACTTCCTTAACTTGTGGAGGGTGTATCCTGTAGCAAAGCCCTAACTTTTTTCGTGAAAGCCCGTTTCAGTCAATAAGTCTTAAAAACAGGTGTAAAGATATTGACAATAAGCTACGCAAACCCACCAAGACATGGAATCGTTTAAATCAAGGCGTGAGTCGAAAAACACCATCCCATACTATTAGTTAACGATTAACACATTTCTATATGTATTGTAAGCATACAATACAACTGATAATATGTTGCGCTTATTTATCTGGTGTACCGACATTTTTGCGCATTTAATGGCTGAAATCTAACGTAGTTTGTGCCCTTCAGAATGAAAACAGTTTGCATTTACCTTTTTAATAAAAGGCGCGCTTTTAAGCCTGAGAAATCACCCCGTAAATGCACACGTTTAATTGCACACGTGTTAATATGTATGCTTACACAGTATTAAAAGACACTCAACAATTAACGTCATTTACCTTCATTCCCGCGTTTGAGTTGTGCTGTAAATCTCTTCCTTGTTTTCAGTTCACGTGATTACGTAGGAGGCGTGATGATGCGATACGTGACTCCGCCTCCTCCATTACAGTATATGGACAAAAAAGAGGTTCCAGTTATGACCATTGCACGTAGAATTTCGAAATGAAACCTGCCTAACTTTTGTAAGTAAGCTGTAAGGAATGAGCCTGCCAAATTTCAGCCTTCCACCTACACGGGAAGTCGGACAATTGGTGATGAGTGAGTGAGTGAGTCAGTCAGTCAGTGAGTGAGTGAGTGAGTGAGTCAGTGAGGGCTTTGCCTTTTATTAGTATAGATACCTAGAGACAGCTGTCAAGCACCTAGATGCAAGATTCCCTGACATGCCAATTATTTCCAGCTTTTCAAAAGTTTTCAATGCAGAAACTCAAGATTCAAGTGGGTCTGCTGAAATTCTTTTTGATCATTACTCCAAAAATGGTAGCCCTCCAATTTTAAAATATTGAAGTAGCGGGCAAGAATGGACAGTTGCGTCAAAAATGATCAGAAGTCAATCATACAAAGACTTCAGTCCAAAACATCCATCCATCCATTTTCCAACCCGCTGAATCCGAACACAGGGTCATGGGGGTCTGCTGGAGCCAATCCCAGCCAACACAGGGCACAAGGCAGGAACCAATCCCGGGCAGGGTGCCATCCCACCACAGGACTCAGTCCAAAACAGATTTTACTAAAAATGGCAATGACATCAGAGCACTAAGAGTCGTTTCCAAATTTTTTAGCTCATATTGGGTCAGTAAGCACAGCTGAATGTGAAAGGGGGTTTTCTGCCCTTTAAAGGATCAAGACATGTTTGAGAAATCACATGAATCAAATCACGCTAAATAATCTTCATGCTGATCTCCTTGGAGGGCCCAGATCCTGGGGACTTTGATTATGGGAAAACTGCAGACAACTGGGCCTCTAGGAAGCAAAGAAGAATAAATATTTAACTGAAGACACCTTCTGCATATGCATGTTGGCATTGAAGGAATATTTTTTAATTTTTCTTCATTAGGTTTCCCATACTTTTTTTCCCCATTGTTTTCACTTTTCTTCCCGACAGTGACAATACTTGTGCCTCTTGGTTTATGTCATAACAATTGTTATTTAAAATTTTTGTTAGGGTTGCAGAATCCTGAATTGGATACTTCTTAAATTTAATAAAAATATTCTGGCGCAAGTGTCAAACCTTAAAAAAGGAAGTCATATTGAGCATTGGAAAATAATTAATAATAATTACCTAATAAAAATTGCGCACTATTTTCCCACCACCAAAACTCCCCGTCCTGGCCCACCTGGCTACTTTTTCATGCCACTGGGCTGGAAAAAATTTCTGGGGAGAACACTGGAATGTTCAGCTTCATACTACTTTAAAATATTCTTAACATTACATATAATTAAAATCCAAAAATAGGGAATAGTGGTGAACCAGCGCATTTAAAATCAACATGAGACTTTCAAGGAACACCCAGACAAGCTGTGCCTTTCATTTAGAGAAAATCATTTTGGCATTAGACAACCATAATAATTTCAAAAAAATTCTGTCTGCATATATAATATCTGTTTGCAACAGAAGATCAAAACTTTTCTTGATGCTAAAACAATCTATCAAAGCATCTGTGTGTTCCGGAAACAATTTCTTTAAAGGTTCAGTCTCAAATGTTTCTTATTGCGTGGTTGCATGTAATAGCTTAGCCTTACTTTTTATTCACCATGTATAATAAAAAAATATCAAAACATATCAAAAACAATTAACAGTATTGTAAATAAAATGACTATTACAAATTCAAAATAAAGACAGCAAAAGAAAACGTCACTAATGAATTGCTTTATCTTTTGTAGCTGCGTTTTTCCAAAATTACCAAAGTTCAGCAGCTCTAGCATACAAAATGGGATTCAACAAAAGCCTGATGCGTTGAAATGATTCCACATACAAAATATCTTCGTTTCTAAAAACTCAAAACAGTTCACACAAGAAAAGAGAAAATTGATATAGCAAAAAAAAGAAAAGCTCTTGTTTAAGAGAAGTTCTGTTCAAAGTTTAAATCTTGTTACATTACAAAATCACCAATTCAAACACGGTCAGAAAACTGTATGCCTATCCCATTCCTATTCTAAACAACAACTGACTCAACTTATTTATAGCAAGAAAGTTCTATCTCATACTAACTTATGGGGGTGTGTGTGGGGGGGGGGGGGGGGGGGGGGGTTTACTATACCATTGTCTAGGACTACGAAAGAAATTTATCCATCCATCCAGTTTCCACCCGCAGAATCCGAACACAGGGTCACGGGGGTCTGCTGGAGCCAATCCCAGCCAACACAGGGCACAAGGCAGGAACCAATCCCGGGCAGGGTGCCAACCCACCGCAGGACACACACAAACACACCAAGCACACACTAGGGCCAATTTAGAATCGCCAATCCACCTAACCTGCATGTCTTTGGACTGTGGGAGGAAACTGGAGCGCCGGGAGGAAACCCACGCAGACACGGGGAGAACATGCAAACTCCACGTAGGGAGGACCCAGGAAGCGAACCCAGGTCCCCTGGTCTCCCAACTGCGAGGCAGCAGCGATACCCACTGCGCCACCGTGCCGCCCGAAAGAAATTTATATTCTACTGAAATTAAGCAAACACTAATATGTATTTAACTCAAAGTTTTACCTTTCTAAGATTGTCTCTTACATCTTTTATATATTTTCTTATCTCTTTTATCCTTATACAGAAAAAAAAATACTTTAAAAGGGTATTTTAACAAATATATTGCTAAGCTAACTGCAAAACCTTTTCTGGAAATGTATACAGTAGACCCACACGAAGTCCCGGTTCAGGGTTTATGGACTCAGCCGTTTGCAGATTTTTCCTTAGAACCTAACTATTAATTGTTAGTGGAAGGCACAAATATCCTCTGCAATTTTTTATGGCTTTTTTCATGGCAATACTGTGCTGTAGAGAGAACAGGAAGCAACCGCTGAGGGAAACGCGGTTTGGGATGGTGAAAGTAGCCAATCCGAGAGCGTTATTCATTTCTCCTTGCTGCCGATTGATTGCTGCCCTGTGACACGACTCCAGCGGAGTGTCCTCGCGTTTTCCATTTTGTTATTGTATTCATTTTGTTATTCTTAAACGCACAAGATGTTGCCAAATCGCCCTGCACCTTCTAAGGCTCCTGGCACTGAGCCTAAGCACCAGAAGAAGTTTAACACACTCCAGGAGAAGGATGAACTGCTGGATTTGCTCCGGGAACTAAAAAGTTATGCTGCAGTAGCACGTCACTATGGCATTAATGAAAGCACTGCACACTACATAAAGAAGAACAAAGCAGCGATCTGGAGTACCGTATCTGTAAGTTTCTGCAATAGTGCCAAAAAGGTAACGACCGTAAAGAATAAAAATATAAGGATGGAATCTGCCTTGGCATTGTGGATCACCAACTGCAGGAAGAACCCCTTGGACGGTAACATCATCCATGAGAAAGCACGGAAATTGTACCAGCAGTTCGCTACAGGAGACAATGTAGCAACTTCCCATCACAATGTTCCTGAAACCTATAGAGAAAAGCCAGCACGAAACCCCACCAGAAGAAGACCCGTCCAAAGATACGACTCCTCCTGAAGCGCCTGAAGAAGAGGCGCCACCCAAGGAGTTTTAAATCCTCTGCATCGTACTGCACAGCTACTTCATCATCTTCATCAATATCATTAATCATTGGTGAGTACCCGTACATTTTACTGTATTTTAATTAAATGAAATTATTATGTATTTACTCTACTTATAACAAAGAAAACAACAGCGCATACCAAAGAAAACACGCTTGCAAGAATTACAGTACGTACAGTACGTAGTAGTGGTAACATCGGTATTTTACATTCTAGCACCGCGGGAGACATAGCAGTACAGTACTGTACAGTAGACGGGTTTACCTTTACATTCTGTTTTTAGGTAATATATTAAGGTAATTTTTTAGGTAATGTATTAATTTATTAAGCTGAGTTTGCAACGAAACTAAAGTGCTTTGGGGGCATACTGTATTTAACGTTTAAACTATAAATTGGCATTTAAAAGGCATTTTTTAACCACATCCCAAAGTCGCAGTTTTTCACAATTCACGGGTGCTCTAGGACCGTAACCCCCATGAATTTTGGGGGTGTACTGTACTGTACTTGTAGATCAATTACTTTACAGAAAGTTCTCATTTCCTTCAGTGCCCTGTGCCACCACGATCTGGATGAGATTCCCTGAGGCTGATGTAAGGGTGAAGAATACTAGGGGTCCTGTCCTTGATGAAGTCTGCACAGGCTCATTCTTTTTTGTATTTGACACTACCAATCACCAGAGGGTCAGATTATCTATTGGATGAAGAACTGAGATACTCATTCAAATTCTGTAGGATCCTAAGTCCGGTCTCAAGTCTTAAGATGTTCAGGAATATAATGTGATGTGCCCATTCAAGTTAAATACCTTCAGAAGTAGCGAACTGGGAGCACAGAGTGGTCTGTGATCACAGCAGGGGCAGGCTCCTGGCCTTTGTTAAAGATATTTAGTGCGGACTTATCCAGGGCAGCTTGTACCCATTAGGAATGGCTCAACTCCTGCAGTGGGGGAAACTGAGAGCATGACTAATGTATAATAGAAGGAGAGGCGTGAAAACCACTAAACAATGACGGGGGAGCAAGTGAATGAGCAATTTGAACAGTCCAATCTTCGGTGCATAAGGCAAGGTTTACCAATAAACAAAAAAATGTGAATTTCCCATTGGGATTAATAAAGTATCTATCTATCTATCTATCTATCTAAACAAACTATAAAGCAACTACTCCCACAACTGAGTGCCGACGCCTCCCTGGCATGCAAGCTTAGCAACATCTATGCATGCTTCAGTGTGAATGCTGCTAACACCCACCAGTGGTAAAAAATATCTGCATGGGGAGAACCACTCAGTGAAGAAACTGCATACACTTTGTTGGAATATGAGCTAAGGAGAGGTTTCAGGAAGGCTCAGGCAGCATTCCAGGACATGATTTTAAGATCTGTGAGAATCAGCTTGTTTCAGTTTTCACATTAAAATGTAAACTCTCCTCTCGGCAATCAAGCACCTGGAGCACTTTCGAGTGAATTATAAAAGGGGCCAGCAGCCACTACTCCGGGAGCCAGAATCGGTAGATTCTCGAAGTCGGGGTGGAGTTTCGTCGCTTCCGCCTGTAAACCTTTATCGGCGGGCAGCCGACACACACCCTCCACCCCCTTACCTGCTACGGGGAGATCTCCCGAAGGGGCCTGCGGTGAGTGCGCAGGACCTCGTTGGCTCGCGGTCAGCGGGGGAGAACGAGGAGAGTCCGAGTCCACCTCCGGCAGACGAAACTAATCTGTTTCGGGCTGCATGGGACTTGGAGGGCATCCTCCTACCCCTGCAGTCCCTTTTTCAGGTTTTTCAAGCCCTGCAAGAGGCTAAGGAAGGGTTGGAGAGGAAGCTTGCCGCGGGGCTGCTTTCTCCAGGCTGAAAGATGCAGCAGTACAGGTAAGTGAAGCCTGTGCTATATATGAAAGGGGAGGGCGGAGCGCAACAGCAGCAGTAGTGGTCAATTCTGCTTGCCAAGCCACCCCGCCTCCTACACGAGACGCAGCCGCAATGACTGACAGAGCAGCAGAGGAGAGTGCAGGGAGGCAGCTGACAGACATCAGCTGCCAAGCAGCCTTGCCTCAACTGCCGGCACCAGTCTCACGGGTGTCCAAAGGGGTGCAGATGGCACAGGGTCCCTCTTCTTCCCATAAGGGGACCCAGACTGTTGATGTGCCCCATAGAGAAGTAGGAGGACCCGGAAAAAGAAGACGGGGGACTCCTGACAGAAAGCAGCGTGAGCCCGTCTGCTTGAAGGCAATGGAGGGCTGCGCTGCGGAGACTTCACGAGCCCTCAGCTAGGTGGACGTCAGGGCAGGAATTCCCGTCCTGCTTCCGATCCCACAGAGGTCAGCTTAGAGGGGAGCTGCATTGCTATAATTGCGACCGCTGTAGTCAAGGCTGGTGGTGTTGTCCAGAGAGGACATTTGAAGTGCGTGGATGTCAGGGTAACACCCCCAGACCTGTTGCTTGTGTTTCCACAGGGCAGAGCCGCAGACTGGAAGATGCCGACTCCCCAACCTGGAGAAGACCAGCTCTCGCGGGACACCCCTGCACTCTATATTCAGGGGGAGCAGTCCTGGACGGTGTAATACCTCTCCCTGGACGCTAGATGGCCACCCCCCTAGGTTGGAGCGGTGCCTTGGTTTCCCACAGGGCTCCATGGGAATTGGAGTTGGGTGCAGCCCTGTTGGGTCCCGCAGGCACTGCCAGGGGGTGCTGCAGCTGGGACTCCTGAGCCCATATGGGCAACGTATTCCCAACACCGAGAAGTGCAGCCGGAACACGGCAATCAAGCACCTGGAGCACTTGCGGGTGAACTATAAAAGGGGCCAGTAGTCACCACTCCGGGCACCAGAGTCAGGAGGAGGAGGACAAAGCTGCCTTGGAGGAGAAAGAAGAGTGTTTTGTGGTATAGTGTGGTTTTTCTTTTCTTTGGTGTTTTTGGGGACTGTGTTGTGTCTGTGGGACACGGGGAAGACGTGCCCCACAGGTGAAGAAAAATCTTTTTGTTCATTTATACGTGCTTCTGCTGTCAGTCTGTGTCAGGTCGACACCTATATAGCACCTTTGCCACACTGTCTAAATGACTACTGTCTTGTCGCACTATTTCGAGAGGCTATCAAAAATCACATAAGCTGCTCTCTGCCAAAAGAACTGGATTCATTACAGTTTGCATATACAACAATGAACAGGTAATATGAGCACATATAACAATAAGCAGAGTCTGTCACAGTGGTATCAGGACAACATTGTACACTTGAATGTCGGCAAGACAAAGGTCACTGTGGTCTTAACACTAGAATTACCAGAGCCTACGAAAAAACTCGTATATCCGGCCCACCTTAAATCGCTTCTTAAAACCTTTCTCACCTCTCCGCCAGCGTCTTTTGTCATCTAAATGTACTGATAAAGACATGCTGCCAGCAGCCGGCTATTCCATCCCCCCAACGACTTAGAACGTAAACAGGCTTTTCCCAGCTCTTGCCTTGATTGATTACCTGGGAGTGAAGTGGAGTTTTAGAGTAGAAATAATAAGATTGTTATTTGAAACACACGCATTTCATATGTGTTGCATTTCTACAGTAATCTGTGTAAACACATTGTTAAAACAGAAACGTGTTATATATTCTAGTAGCAATTGACAAAATGTAGGCATAAACTATATAATGTATGAAGCCTGAAGTCCAAATATCAAAGAAACACTTTCACAAAAGGTACAAAAAAAAGCCACCACCAAAAAAACCCGCCTTAGTGTGAGACATTGACATGACTTAACTATCGCTGCTTCCGTGGCGCAACAGTATCAGTCACTGACTGGGAATCAGAAGGTCATGAGTTCGATCCTGCACAACTCCCATTTGAGAAGTGTTCTTATTTTCACTATTTTAGAATAAAAAGATACATTTGATTTCAGTCTGTAACAGCTGGTGTAATTTATGATATTTGTAAAGGTTAGCTTTATTTTTTTTAAATTCACTTTTCATTGTCTCAGTCGCGTTCAGGATCCATCCCTACCGCCCCCCACCTGACACTGCTGTTTTTACATAAAGACGCGCTGATATAGTGTGCGCAAGAACATGCAGGTGGCCAGTTGATGAGTGCTACAACGCACATTTTAAAAAAAGAAAGAGACAAATATATGTGACGTTTTGAAGAAATCATTTTATGACGCGAATAGTACCAATCAGAAAACATCGTCGAAGTAATGCAATATTATTTGAAAACGAACAGCGTCAGGTTGGGTGTGAAGTTATACTGGCGCTGTTTGAGTCAGGTCAGAAGCTGAATAAGCTGAAAAAGCTCCTGTTCTGACTCTAAGTAAAAAAGCATGAATTAATCAACAGAAATAACCGCGATTGACATTTTAAAGTTAACGATTTACAGTGCATACCAATTTATAAATTCAATGTCCGTTTGAGGAAAAAAAAAACACTTTCTTCAAAGCTGGGAATCGAACTCGCGTCTCTGTGGCACAGTAAGGCAGTGGTGCTCCAAGTCAGCAAACCGTCCTTATAACTTATTTTTTTTCAAGATCCATAACACACAGACAGACAGAGCACTGCGTAATACAGAGACAGACAGGCAGAGATATACAAACAAACAGGGAAGGCACATGTACTGAAAGAAAAAGCACTGAATAAGCTCACCCGCTCTAACATCACCCCTCCCCCGATCTGACTCTCTAAGTAACAGCGCAAGTACAGACACAAATCAAGTGCATGTGTGTACTGTATAATATTAACAAAAAGAGCAGCTTACTACTGAAAACGGCAAATATAGGAGTGAGTGGGGATCGAACCAGTACTCTTGATCACACTTGGTGATATCGATCGCGGTTATTTCTGTTGATTAATTCATGCTTTTTTACTTAGAGTCAGAACAGGAGCTTTTTCAGCTTATTCAGCTTCTGATCTGACTCAAACAGCGCCAGTATAACTTCACACACAACCTGACGCTGTTCGTTTTCAAATAATATTGCATTACTTCGATGATGTTTTCTGATTGGTACTATTCGCATCATAAAATGATTTCTTCAAAACGTCACATATATTTGTCTCTTTCTTTTTTTAAAATGTGTGTTGTAGCACTCAGCAACTGGCCACCTGCATGTTCTTGCGCACACTGAATAAGACAGCGCTATACGCAATCATCAGATTCAAATGTTAACAGTTATATAGCACAGAATGGAAATCAGCAGTTCTTAGCCTTCCACCACACAAGCTGTCATATGAACCGCCTACTGTAACTTGTTTTCTTTTTTCTTCGGTTATAGTCTTGAATAAAAGTGCACTTGTTTTGTTATACTTTTACATCAACATATGTTCCTGTGTTTGAGCTACATGGGCATGCTCAAAAAATACACGTATAATGCCACGAAAAGTGCATGCAGACACTTCAGTTCGCAAGCATTGGTACGACAATGCAGTCACAAGTACACTGCAGGGCTTTAGCGCGTCTTTATGTGAAAACAGCAGTATCAGATGGGGAGTGTCTGATGATTGCATATAACGCTGAAGTTACTGCTCTTTACTATGCTTTCCTCTGCATGTCCTGGAGTACAAAAGAAACAGCATACAGCAACACGTGGGGACTGGCAATACTGGGGGAAAAAAACACGCGGTCGTATGTATCGTGATACACTGCAGAACTATAGCGCGTCTTTATGTAAAAACAGCAGTGTCAGGTGGGGGGCGGTAGGGATGGATCCTGAACGCGACTGAGACAATGAAAAGTGAATTTTAAAAAAATAAAGCTAACCTTTACAAATATCATAAATTACACCAGCTGTTACAGACTGAAATCAAATGTATCTTTTTATTCTAAAATAGTGAAAATAAGAACACTTCTCAAATGGGAGTTGTGCAGGATCGAACTCATGACCTTCTGATTCCCAGTCAGCGACTGATACTGTTACACCACAGAAGCAGTGATAGTTAACACAGGTGGTGCAGTGGTAGTGCTGCTGCTTTGCAGTAAGGAGACTGTGGAGGATTGTGGGTTCGCTTCCTGGTTCCTCCCTGTGTGGATAGCGTTTTGAGTACTGAGAAAAGCGCTATATAAATGTAATGAATTATTATTATTATTATTATTATAATTCATATCAATGTCTCACACTAAGGCGGGTTTTTTTGGCGGTGGCTTTTTTTTGTACCTTTTGTGAAAGTGTTTCTTTGATATTTGGACTTCAGGCTTCATACATTATATAGTTTATGCCTACATTTTGTCAATTGCTACTAGAATATATAACACGTTTCTGTTTTAACAATGTGTTTACACAGATTACTGTAGAAATGCAACACATATGAAATGCGTGTGTTTCAAATAACAATCTTATTATTTCTACTCTAAAACTCCACTTCACTCCCAGGTAATCAATCAAGGCAAGAGCTGGGAAAAGCCTGTTTACGTTCTAAGTCGTTGGGGGGATGGAATAGCCGGCTGCTGGCAGCATGTCTTTATCAGTACATTTAGATGACAAAAGACGCTGGCGGAGAGGTGAGAAAGGTTTTAAGAAGCGATTTAAGGTGGGCCGGATATACGAGTTTTTTCGTAGGCTCTGGTAATTCTAGTGTTAAGGGGGAAAAAAACAGCAGAGGCATTATCACCCCCTCAGTATTAACAGTGAGGAGGTGGAGAGGGTGGACAGATTCTGGTACAGTTATCCACATCTCAGAGGACCTAACCTGGTTCACACATACTAACACCTTGATAAAGAAGACAAAATAATGTCTTTACCAGTTTAGATGCCTCAGGGATTTCAGGCTGCCCTCTCAATAACTAAAGAACTTTCACAGAACACTACTGAAAGTATCCTGAAAGGAAGTATTACTATGCTGGACCAAGACAAAGAAAGCCATCAACAATACCAGCAATCCCCACAATGACCTTGTTTCTGTGATTGAAGTTAGGTAAATGATACTACTGTCTTGAATAAAGAATAAGCCTAGAACTATGCAATGCCCTCAAGTTAACTCCCTTATATGAAGTAATTTGGTTATTAATATCTCATAAATTATATTAATGATTAAATCATGTATCCCTGCCTCATGTATTATTGTTATTGCCCTTTTATATTCTTTTTAATAGGAACAGTCAATGGAACTGAGCAACTAAACATTTCAGTACATATTGTACTATATGCATAATCTGTATATGACAAATAAAATTTGATTCAACTATATGGAAGGGAAATAAACAAAGAGCCATGGAACCAACTATAGCTTACATTTGTTGTGTGTTACTTTAAAATTTTGTCCTGTACTATTTGGTAACATAAGTTGCAGTCATACTGCACAACTTTTCCACAGATTTTCAGTCGCAGCCTTTGTTTACAATATCTTCGTGATTCAAAGGGGACAGTAACAGCGTGCCCGTGACAGCCAGTCAGTGGGACCAGTCTGTGACTCTCCCCAACAAAATCAAATAGGTCATAGGGGTGAGCTTTGTGTGAGACATGATAAACAATGAGCTTTTACCCAGAGGTAGAACGCAAGAAATGCAGCTGCAAGGAAATAGTGGAAACGCATGCTTTGGAACACACAAACAGAAGAGAGGCTTAGCTGTTTGATGTCTCATGTTTTTACACGTTATGATAGAATGGGAAATAAGAAAAAGGACAAGACTAAAGCCTAACTTGCCGTATCTAGAAAGCATTTGTACAGCACTAGTACAGTCAGGCAGGAAATTATTGGCTGTCAGAAAAGAGGTAAGCTTGTGATATTTTGGAAATGTGAAACTGTGGTGGAAAGTCATCATGGAATCGTGAAATCTGTGATCTCCTGCAATTTCTAGTCATGTAATCTGAAAAGATAGATAAATGTGAAACCTTTAAATCAATAGCAGTAGTAAAAAGCAAAATGAGAACTTCAGATAATCTGAGAAGGAATTTAATTACTGCTTTATGAATACATTGATACTCTTCGATTGCACTGCATCTGATTTGAATTATATTCTTAACCTATGGCTATGATTCTCACTAACTCTGATAAATCTTTGCTGTTCCAAATGAACTAAATTGCTGGATAGTGGTGCCCCAGTTCACCATTACCTTTTAATACTCCAGTAGAATCTCTAGCTATTGTGATATAATGCCTTGAAAAATATACCCTTATTAAGATTTGTGGGTCGCTGCATAAAATAGCTCTATACGGTGATGACATTTTGATGACATTTTGATCAACTTCTAATTTACTGTCTTCATTTTTATTTAGATAATGACACAGGCTAGGTGTCTGTGCGCTCACTCACACACATACACTTGTGTACAGTAGATTTACCATTTACAGAAAATGAAAATTTTCAGCCACTGAGTAATTAGATTTTCTATGGGAAGAATTCAACATTTACATGAGAGATAAGGCATTTGAGAAACATTTCCTGCATTAGCTTCATCAACTATTTACTTCTTGTATAGCCCAAACCCACACAAGGAATACCTCAACAGGCTTTAACAGTCCCTCCAGCCTTGACTCTGAGAAAATAAGAAAAACCTCTCAAAAAACAAGTCAAGTCAAAAAACCATGTAGGGAAAAAAAAAACCTTCTTGGGAGAGGCAGTTCAGAGAGAGATCTCCTTCCGGGTAGGTTAAGGCATGTAATGGGTGTCCAAAAAAAGGGGGTAAATGCAACACACAAACCAGAATACAAGTAATCCTCTTCACACAGCTAGATGGCCAACCTTCACCTCAATAATACAACAGTACAAAATACTTAGTTCTTGCACAGCACTCCTCACCAAGTGCAGGCACAGAGTGCGGTGAAATCTCTCAAGGCAAAATACAAGACTAGACTATACCACTCACTAAATACTGAGCTATCACATATAAGGTTACATATTTGTTAAAATACATCAATAATAAAGTAGAAACTAAATAACAAACTAAAATAAAAAGCAGAAAGTAATTAACCTAACAAACCAAGTTCATTCCTTGGCCAAACCAATCCAGCTCATGGAGTCAATCATTATCTATCTATCTATCTATCTATTATTTAACTTGGTGACTTTCCTTGAAGACTGTTCTAACATGTGAAATTCTATTATTCTTGGAGCCCTGTATTACACATCAGTATAATGAGGCAAAAACCCCAGGCAAACGTCTTCCACTACTCGTGGAAACTCCTTTATTTTTTTACTGATATGCATGTTTAAATGAACCAAAACGTGTGGGAACCTTTCAAATTCTGAGCATTATCTAGCATTTATTGGAAACTGTTCTTTAAAGAGGGTACCTAGGTTCAAGTATAAAGAGAGAAGTGTGGCATCTGAGAAAATCAAGGCAATATGCCCATTCAAGGTTAAAACATATTGTTTCACACATTTGTCATTATCCACATTACATCCAGACAACAAGCTTTTACCTGATAGACTGTATCTATGGCAGTGTTGGATCAACATTAAAATTTTGAGATCAATACAGATAACAGCTTTTGCACCTCAGCCCTGGTACAAAAATGATTCCAATTAAAATAACAGATAACTGCCCCTTCCCTTGGACTTGCGCTATTGCTAACATAAGCATAGTCAAACATGGTGCGGGGAGGATTTTGACATGTGTCAATATTCAAATACTGCTTTAAAGAGCATGTGGCGAGCCATTTGGGTTAAGCACATAAGATGTCAATACCATTTACTTGCACTAAAAAATTAGCTGGTATAGTACTGTTTTATAGATTTGGAATTTCGATTCTTTTTCTAGTACTGGTGTATAGTTCAACACTAATCTATAGTTAAATCTCATGTTTAAATACAAAAGATCTTGAAATATTTAGATAAATATGAAACATCAAATACAGAAAGCTGGATTTTGATATTTTACTTACCACTTCATCAGCAGTAAAGTCAATAAAGCCAGGGAGGATCAAGAAGTCACTATAAACAAAAACATGAAACATTTGTGTAAGGTAAAGGTCATTTCAAATGATATAAATTATCAGCAATTCGTAATTGTCCACCCATCCATTTTCCAACCCACTGAATCCAAACACAGGGTCACGGGTGTCTGCTGGAGCCAATCCCAGCCAACACAGGGCACGAGGCGGGGAACCAATCCCGGGCAGGGTGCCAACCCACCGCAGGACACACACAAACACACCAAGCACACACTAGGGCCAATTTAGAATCACCAATCCACCTAACCTGCAGGTCTTCTGGCGCTCCGGTTTCCTCCCACAGTCCAGAGGAAACCCACACAGACACAGGGAGAACATGCAAACTCCACGCAGGGTGGACCCAGGAAGCGAACCCGGGTCTCCTAACTGCGAGGCAGCAATGCTACCACTGCGCCACCGTGCCTTCAGAAAGAAATACTTAACAGTAAAAGGTGCATTATTTTTTTTTCACCAACACAGTGTAAATTCTATACATATTCCATGCTCCAAGTAGCTAATTTGTAAAGTATTTCCATGGGCCGCAAAACATTACCAGAAACAAACTTTACAATAACACTTTACCAAAACCCAAAGTATAAACTACATTTCTATTTTTACAGCTTCAACTATTTTATCTGTATCTCCTGAAACACCAATAAAGTGTCTCTTCTGCGAAGTGGTTCTTACCACAGCTGTAAAACTACAGTACTGTACTTGTATAAACAAAAAACACAACACACACTGTCTGCAATATTTTTCCTTGAATTGTTTTAGCAGCAGCACTGTCCCTGTGGAGCTCATGTGTTCTCTAGATACGTAGTTCAAAATCTTACATTCAAAGACACGTGTTACCTCTATTACATTTGCCGAATTTTGACTATTTAAATGTTTATCAAGGACCCTTGCAGTGAGCTAAATCTCATCCTGGGTCAGCTGATGTGATGGTTTCTTACAACCCTGTAATGGAATAAGCAGGCTCAGAAAAATTTAGGATTTCGTTATTTTGCCTCACCGTTCACAGTTTCAATTCTCTGTCCACTCACTGTTCGGAATTTGCATACTTTTATACCATATGTGTGGGCATTACCCAACATCTCTACAGACATACTTGGGGAGTGAAATGGTGTCTGTAAGTCAACCTAGTGTCAATGAGTATGAGGGTGTGTATGAGTGTGCCTCGATAATGACTGGTGTTCAGTCCTAGATTTTTCCTGCCTTGCATTCTTTTACTATTGTGATAAGCCCTGGCTTTGACAATGCTTAACTGGATTATACAAAGTTGAAAAATGTTTTGTTTATTATGCTGTATATTACACCCATGCATCAACAAGTGGATTGTGCAATGCTGAGAAAGGTTTGTATCATATATTACAGCCATGTATCAACAAGTCTGAGGGTACTAGGATAATAAACAATGCTAAAGTCAATTTCTTAGACTGAAAAATGTTGCAAATTAAAGTGCAGAAAAAGGAACAGACAATATGAAAGTAGCTGCTTGAACTGAGGCGGTTTTGTAAAAACAGAAAATTTGTAAGTAACCAACTTTTATGCAATCATGTTTTTCTTCCTGCACCTTGCACTTGGGCTACAACTACCAAGTCACAACATAATTATACCCGAATGAAACAACACCACACAAAAAGCAGTTTATGTATCACAGTTACATTAGCTAACAAAAATAACTGGCCGTATTTTCTTTCCAAATTGTCCAAAAAATTACATTCACTTGAAATTCTAAAGATAAAACTGAAAAACATGCCTTTGCAGTTCCTACTACGTTCGAATACAATGTTCTGTCACAGCAGAATTTGACAGGATCCCATTGCTATTATGTTTGACAAATCACTGACTGCTGCATATGGTTTTCTCTATTGCATTCATCCTTCTTGTCACCGAGTGTAATTTCAAAAAGACCAGTCTCACCCTGTTTGCTACACAATACCAATGATCTAGCAAAGAACTGAAATGTCTCAAATGTTTATTGGCTTTTGATTTGGACACTGCAAAATAAATTGTTAATTCACATTAGCTAAGTTTCCATCCAGTTTTTTGCGACGTTTTGTTATCGACAAACAGAATATGCGTAAAAAAAAAATGTGCGAAATTTGCTGTCTCCAGCCTGTTTCCATCCAACTGGCTTTTTATCAATAAAATGGTGTGCGTGATGACATCATCCCCCCCCCCCAAAACGAACTGTCGCATAACTTTTGTTGTATCGCGAAAAAAATCTGCCCTTGAGCCGTTTCCATACATAATTTTGTGTATGTCGCAAATTATCTACCTTTTGTTTTCCACGTTACACCCCCTCCACTAAACAAAGAAACAAAGAAATGGAGAGATTATTCAGACAGTTTTTTGAAATTTGCCAGCTTACTGTTATTTCATTTTCACAAATAATTGGAATTGTACATAATATCCGAAGACGACAGCAGAATGAAGCAGTTGCTTGTCTGATAGCCCTAGAGCTCGAAGAAAGTACCCCAGTGCGACGAAACCCACGGGTATGGGAGAGACGACGGAATAAGACCTTCTGGGAGGAGGTGGTGGAGAGACATTTAACAGAAAATCTCTGGCTGCAACATTTTATAATGACACGGCCGACGTTTGAGATGTTGTGTCGATTCATCAGTCCTGATGTTGCGCCCATCACAGGTTGCCACCGACCACCGGTTCCAACCCAAAAGCGGATTGCCATCGCCCTTTACAAGCTGGCAACCTGCGCCGAGTATAGAGTAGTTGGAGAAACTTTCGGGGTTAGTAAAACTACCGTCCATCGATGTGTATATGCTGTGTGCACCGCTATTAAAGAAAAATTAATGCAGCGTTATATCAGACTTCCGACTGTAGCGGAGGCCAATGAAATTGCATACCGCAATTCCTTGGTGCATCTTGTGCCACAGATTTACGGTGCGCTGGATGGCACGCATGTGCCTATTCTTCCCCCGACGGAAGGCTACCGCGATTACATTAATCGCAAAGGGTGGCCATCTATTGTTCCCCAGGCCCTTGTTGATGACAGGTGCATGATACGAGACATTTGTGTTGGCACTCCTGGAAGTGCCTATGATGCAGCTGTGTTTGCAGCATCGGATCTGTACAGGTGAGCCTACCTTTCAACATCCCTTCACAGTGCTATAACAACTGAATTAACTTGCTTCCCTTAAGGTTTTTAATTAAAACTGAAATTTGAATTAATACAAAATAACGACGTTTAATCAAAAAAAAAACTCTCTTCATCAGACCATGCGAACCGCTCCGCCATTCTCGTTTTGATTGCACGTGATGAAAATGTGACACATTTATTTGCGTTAAAGCAATTTTTTCCGACAAAAACTGTTTCCAATGTAGTTTTTGCGACATCTGAAGTATCGATATGGAATTTATGCGCTAAAGTTAAACGGAAAAATATTATGACGACATGTACAACATTTTATCGATAATTAGCATTTCTATCAGCTATATCGGTAAAAAAATTTGAAGCGCTAAATATTTTTTTCGCAAAAACTCCTTGGATGGAAACCTGGCTACTCTCATACTTCATATTTACACTTCTGTTTTGATTAAAAATAAAGGGTCAAACTATATAAATTAGCCAAATACACAAAAGGTTACAAATAAACTGCAGCATTTCTAGGCCTAACTAAATATGCTTTGTTCCCTGTCTAACAGGAGCAGAACATTTCCCAGGTCGAAAAACAGTTCTCCTAAACCATCCTCCAGTAATAAACTCTTTCATCTGGCCCCCAAATTTCCTCCTCTTGTTATTAATGTAGTATTATATGTCCACAGTTTCTGAGAAATAACTGTATAAAAATTTTTACTTTAGTAGCAGGGGATGTTGCCAAGGTGTAGTTGGTAAAAGGTGAAGGTTGAGACTTGAAAAGCAATACGATTCGTCATCATAACCAGAGGGCAAAACCAAAAAAAACATTTGATTTTAACTTTTCTAAGTCCAAAGATAGGAAAATAAAGCAAGGGCACCACCATCCTAATAGTCAGACATCACACATGCACTCAACATCAAGACATGTGAATCTCTGAAAGAGCTGGGGGCAAAAGGGAAAAATGCCTCCAAAGTAAACCATATTGCCACTTCAAATAAAAGTGCAGTGGCACTTACACATAATTTGAATAATACTTTAGCAGTGGTTCTGAAAGTGTAGACTGCAAGATGACAATTAATATATCAAGGAAAAGTGAAGTTTAAAACTCCCAGATGAATCAGTCCGTTACATAAATAGGCTATTGCCTAATAGCTGTGATGTTAAATACAGTTGAATCAAAAAATATTAAGACCCATTCACATTCTCCACAATTTATTGTGATGTAAATTTAATTTTAAAAGGATAAATTTGCTATTTTTGCCCATAAATCTAACCTCAATAGCTCATAATGACAAACTGAAAACAAGGATTCAGAAAAGTTTGCAAATTTGCTGAAAATCAAAAACTGAAATCTCTTATTTAAAGTATGTACTGTAGCACTCTAAATTGTGGTGAGGTGCATCCTGTGTGCTTTAATTACTCTTAGAATATGTTTAAAATAAAACTGGAGTCCATCTGTGACAAACAGTTCTGCTTGATCATAGTTTAAATAAGCAAACATGTGTATATAAGGTAGAGCAACTCACACTGCATGACAAGGCAAAAACTAAGCCATGAAGTCCAAGGAAGTCTCTGCAGACCGCTGAAAACAAACTGGTAAAGCATAGATCAGGGCAAGGGTATAAAACCCACTTGAAAGTTTTGAGTGTTCCCAAATGCACGGAGGCCTCAAAAATTGTGAAATGGAAGTATGGAACGACCAAGACTTTTCCTAAATAAAGGAAAAGGAAGGACTTCGAACTGAAAACTAAACTCTCCCCTCATTAACTGGTTTAGAGTCTTGCTTTAGTTCAAAAAGTGACTCCTATGTAGCTTTTTACAGAAGCTCTGTAAATAAATAAATAAATCCACAAATAGATAAATATATATGCACACACACTATGGTCTGAACATACACCAGAATGACCAAAACAGAAAACAATTTTAAAAAAGAAAAAACTTCTGACCAAGGGAGTAGCCAACGATATTTTACAAGAAAAAGCATTTGATTTGCATGTTTTAAGCATATGAATTGATAACAAATATGCAGCTTATGTGGCACATGTTAAAAAAAAAAAAAAAAAAAAAAAAAAAAAAAAAAGTCATCATTTGCACTTGTACATCACTGGATTTTATTTCCTCTCTTATGCCATAAACTTACTTCTTTCCATTCTACATGAAAACAGGAGATAATACTTTTTTCTTGGTCACCACTAAAAAGTATATGGGGTAAGTAGCATACATATATATATTATATATATATAAAAATACTGTATATACAGGTCAAATCCTGTTACAGCAACTACCGAAGTAATTAAATTCAGAATAAATACTTTTTGTGGGCCCGGACAAAAGTTCATACATCATCAGGTTTAACAGATTTCATTTCAACAAAATATACATTTCTGCACAACAAACCAAAAATGGCCCCTTAAGATAATGTAATGCAAAAAATACTTTATGCCGCTCCTACACTTTTCACCAATAGTCTGTTGAAAAATGTTCCGGTTTTGGGCAGTCTTGGTGAGGGTGTAGGTGTGATATCATACAAATAGCCAAATTCTGAGTCAGTGCTCGACTGAGCTTCTGCTGGGGTAGTTGTGTTGGGATGCTGAAATTGTTCTGTATTCATACCTGCTATGTCTACAAAAAAAAGTTACATCTAACCTCTCATTTTCATTCTGTATTCATACCTGCATTTCTATTACAAAATAACATTGCATCTATCGTCTCATTTTCAAATCAAATATTTGTTACAGTTTAAGAAGCACCCTTGAAGAAGAACTCAAGCTTGGTTCACAATTACACGAGACAGGAAGGTGAGTTTAGGTTTCCACGGAAAATGCAGGAACTTTATTACAGAATAGAGAAGGCAGGTATAGATTCAGAATTTCATTCAAAATAGGAGATGTTACTTCAGCCCTCAACATAGGAGCTGCAATCATTCTTTAGCTCCCATCTTCAGATTATAAGAAAACCAGTGCCTACGAATCACTGCTGTGACACACCAGGAGAGTGTGAGGAAGATGAGGTCAAAGGCCAGTGTTAAATGTTCTAAACATTGTGTGGCAAGCACATTAAGCAAGAGGCCTGATCCTACAGAGGACAACAAATTACTTTGCCCTTGGTTTACCGTTTACCAGGAGCAGCAAAGCAGCTACAGAGAGGTCCTTGCACCACTGCCGCTAGTGATGGCAAATTGCCAGTAACCCGTCACAATAGTGTAGGTATTTTCCATTATAACAAAATTTTTATGATCCCATAAATTTCGTTACAATGGGATTCCACCTGTATACATCATTTTTGGGTGGAATATTCCGATAGATAGATAGATAGATAGATAGATAGATAGATAGATAGATAGATAGATAGATAGATACTGATACAAAAAATAATATTAACGATTGATAATAATGCAGGTAAAAAACGGACAATATCTTTGTATAATGTTCATGTTTACCCCCCCTGGGTGGAATTCAAGAGTCACATAGTTTGGGGGAGGAACGATCTTCTCAGTCCATCAGTGGAGCAGGACAGTGACAGCAGTCTGTCGCTGAAGCTGCTCCTCTGTCTGGAGATGACACTGTTTAGTGGATGCAGTGGATTTTCCATAATTGATAGGAGCCTGCTGAGCGCTTGTCGCTCCGCCACAGATGTCAAACTGTCCAGCTCCATACCGACAATTGAGCCTGCCTTCCTCACCAGTTTGTCCAGGTGTGAGGCGTCTTTCTTCTTAATGCTGCCTCCCCAGCACACCACTGCGTAGAAGAGGGCGCTTGCTACAACCATCTGATAGAACATCTGCAGCATCTTATTGCAGATGTTGAAGGACGCCAGCTTTCTAAGGAAGTATAGTCAGCTCAGTCCTTTCTTACACAGAGCATGAGTATTGGCAGTCCAGTCTAATTTATCATCCAGCTGCACTCCCAGGTATTTATAGGTCTGCACCATCTGCACACAGTCACCTCTGATGATCACTGGGTCCATGAGGGGTCTGGGCCTCCTAAAATCCACCACCAGCTCCTAGGTTTTGCTGGTGTTCAGGTGTAGGTGGTTTGAGTCGCACCATTTAATAAACTCATTGATTAGGTCCCTATACTCCTCCTCCTGCCCACTCCTGATGCAGCCCACGATAGCAGTGTCATCAGCGAACTTTTGCACGTGACAGGATTCAGAGATATATTGGAAGTCCGATGTATATAGGCTGAAAAGGACCGGAGAAACTACAGTCCCTTGTGGCGCTCCTCTGTTGCTGACAACAATGTCAGACGTGCAGTTCCCAAGACGCACATACTGAGGTCCGTCTTTAAGACAGTCCACAATCCATGCCACTAGGTATGAATCTACTCCCATCTCTGTCAGCTTGTCCCTAAGGAGCAGAGGTTGGATTGTGTTGAAGGTGCTAGAGAAGTCTAGAAACATAATTCTTACAGCACCACTGCCTCTGTCCAAGTGGAAGAGGGATCGATGTAGCATATAGATGATGGCATCCTCCGCTCCCACCTTCGCCTGATATGCAAACTGCAGAGGGTCGAGGGCGTGTTGGACTTGTGGTCTCAGGTGGTAGAGCAGCAGCCTCTCCATGGTCTTCATCACATGTGACGTCAGAGCAACAGGCCGGAAGTCATTCAGCTCACTCGGACGTGATACCTTTGGGACTGGGGTGATGCAAGATGTTTTCCAAAGCCTTGGGACTCTCCCCTGTTCCAGGCTCAGGTTGAAGATGCGCTGTAGAGGATCCCCCAGCTCCGATGCATAGACCTTCAGTACTCCATCTGGACCCGCTGCTTTGCTGGCACGAAGTCTCCTCAGCTCTCTGCTCACCTGCGCTGTTGTAATTGTGGGTGGGGATGTCTCTCCTATGTTGGTATCAGCAGAAGGATTTGTGGAGGGTGCAGTACTCCGAGGTGAGAGTGGGATAGGGTGGTCAAACCTGTTAAAGAAGTTGTTCATTTGGTTTGCTCTCTTCACGTCTCTCTCGATGGTGGTACCCCGCTTCGAGTTGCAGCCAGTGATGATCTTCATCCCATCCCACACTTCCTTCATGCTGTTATTCTGCAACTTCTGCTCCAGCTTTCTCCTGTACTGCTCCTTCGCCGCCCTGAGCTGGACTCGGAGTTCCTTCTGCACGCGCTTGAGCTCATGCTGATCACCGCCTTTGAAAGCACTTTTCTTCTGGTTCAAAAGGCCCTTGATGTCAATTGTAATCCATGGCTTGTTGTTAGCATAGCAGCGTACAGTTCTTACTGGAACTACAAAGTCCATACAGAAGCTGATGTAGTCAGTAGTGCAGTCAACAACTTACTCAATGTTCTCACTATGTGATCCCTGCAGGATATCCCAGTCTGTAGTTCCAAAACATTCTCTCAGAGCCTTCTCTGCCTCCGGGGTCCACTTCCTGAATGATCGTGTGGTTGCAGGTAGGACCCTCACTTTTGGTTTGTAGTGAGGCTGAAGCAGAACCAGGTTATGATCTGCTTTCCCAAGCGCAGGCAGCGGGGTGGCGCTGTATGCATACAGTAAATCAATAGTCTTATTTCCCCTTACTTACTGTTAATAATAAGACTTAATACTCTTACTTCTGTAATTGCTTGTATTAACTGCAACACATTCAACTAGAAGTCTGTTCCAGAAAGCGAAATTATATAATCCTGGATTTCCGGATGAATCCCATCTTGCTATAGAGCAATTGATACATGTGGATTATCCAGTTCCAGCAAACCCATTTCAATAGGCTCACATAAATCACAGATTGTTAATCCAATTGGATTAACAGACATTCCCGGAAACCTAACCTCCCAAATCAACCAAAAATTACAAAGCTGAGAAAGAAAAGGAACAACTTTTTTTGCCAGCTATGCAAGAGGGGCTGGTTACAATGTGTGAAGATTATCGGCAGAGAAGCAAAATGGCAGAAGCAGCAGCTAAGGAAAGGGAGATGGCATGAAAAAGTATCACTGAAAGAATGAATGTGTAAAACAGTTAATCAGTGAAATCTGTGCTAACTTTGTGTGGTAAATTGCTGCATTATGCAAGTACCCCTGGTGATATTATTCTACTTGAAACATATACCTTCAAGTAAGCATTGCTTTTCATTTTTCATCACTCATCAAAAAAGTGTAAGCAAGGCCCATGACATTAAGTGTTTGGCATAAATCTAGTTGTTCTAATCATTACTGCGACAGATGTCAAATGGTATTCTGTTCGCACTGAATCCTGTACTGTCCAGTAATTACATGACAAAAGAAACCAAAGGTTAATTACATTGTTGGAGATTTCTACATGAAAAGAATTTAAAGTGCCCACTCTTTGAATGGTAACTTAAAATTTACAAACCAGAACCATCCATGATTTGCATCAATGCCAGCTCAAAGCCATAATGTACAACACTAAACCTGTCAAGTTTTAGAAAGGAAGCTTTAGATATAAAGCCTTGGATATCCATATTACTAACCGAGAATGCTAAACCGGATGATGGACGCAGGCACATCCGGCCATGGGCCGTAGCTGCAAAAAGACGTACTGCGCCGGCGCAACAAACAGTCCGCGAGAGTCGGCTGAGGACCCGAGAAAGGCGGACAAAAGAGGGCGAGAGAGGCGGATGAGGGTCAGCGAGAGACGCAGGCGCAAAAAGAGTCCGACAAGAGCACAGAAAACAGGAGTGAGCACATACAGAAAGGAGTCACAAAAATGAGGCTCAACAAGCACCAAAATAAGGAAAAAAAAACATTAAAGAGCACTCAAACGAGGGGAAAGCACGAAACACATTGCACACGAAACTAAACACACCAAAAAAAAAAGAACAGACGAGCGCACAATAGCAAGGCACGACCATACCCCCGCCACCCTACAGGCACGGGACGGGACACACACCAAGAGGGGGATTCAACAAGCCCATGGAAGACCAAAAAAAAGAACACAAAACCACCCCACAGACCCTACAAGCAAGGGACGGGACACACACAAAGAGGGGGATTCAACAAGACACAGGAACACAAAAAGAAACAAAACGCTCGCGCAACAACGATCCCCCCCACACATCCATAAGAAAAAATGTCTCGACTCCAAAAACGCAAAGCTCAACTAAAGCTTCTAACTAACGATGTACCTAAAAGTAAAAACTTTATGAACTGCATTAGATCCTACAATAGTTCATTTGCTTTTGCATATGCTTTTGATATATATAATATCAGGCCACCAAAAGGCAATGGACCATACTGCTTTCGCATATGTGCACAAATACTGCATCGCATTGGAACAGTGCACCCTGAAACAAATCAACAACGCAAATATGCACAAATCTACATCCTAGATCCACATTACGCAATCTATCAATCAAAGTGTTGCATCGCAACAGGCACGGATTCAAAACGAAACACCTCCCGTCTCAGACATACGTTAATGGCAGCGAAGGCTACAACGGGCTTCTCACACAGCACAGGCAAATCGATTACAGCTCCAAAACAACACGTCCCAAATACTACACATGCAACAACACGCCTCTCAAACGGCACAAGCAAAACATACACCAGGAAAATTCATTCGGATTAATGAATGTCATTTGCAATCATTGTCATTCAGTTCACTTCCCTGAAGAAACAATTGGCAATACAAGTAATACATTTACACGTTGTTGACAAAAGGGTCAAATTAGACTGCCTTCTTTACATTCATATACTGAATATCTACAGAAGCTTATAACTGACGATGTACCTGAAAGTTAAATCTTTATCAACTGCATTAGATCCTACAAATTGGTATCCACTATGAACATTAACGGTGGCACTGCACGTGACATCCGTCTTGAAAAAATGTTGTTTATTGATGAATGTTCAATGACATGAAGTCACTTACTCAACACCATTCATAAACTTCTACAAACGTTTATGAATAATAATATTCGATTTGGAGGAAAGGTACTTTTGTGAGGAGGAGATTTTAGACAGTGATTAGCTATTCTTCCAGATGCCATGCACTCAGCTATTGCTCAGTGCACCTTAAAATACGCAGACAATTGGCATTACTTTCAAAAGATACAGTTAGTAAAAAAGATACGATGTCCAGAACCAGATCATAACAATTGCTTATTACAACTGAGAGATGGTACACTCACCCATACAGAAGGACTTCAGCCACATATTATTACAATTCCTCAAGCCTTTATCTGCGACGACTTAGTTACAGAGACATTTGGAACAGCAATCTCATTAGACCAAATGCCCCTTTTAACACAACGCACTATATTATGTCCAAAAAATATTAATGTGGAAAACATAAATACCCAAGTCATTCCATTACTTCCTGGAGAGACACAACTCTTTCTAAGCTCTGACAAACTTGACTCTGATCACAACAATAACCATCTTAAATGACCTTACAAGTTCTGAGCTGGAATTACCTTTTACACTTAAACGGCGTGTACAAAGAAATTTTCAAATAAACCTTTACACTGTGCCACACACTTTATTGTTTGATTTCTATTTGCATCATCTACACCGTCACACTATTCTATATCTCATTCATACATCACGCTCTTTGTCATTCCCAACACCAGGGGTTGGCGAGCGAAGCCCACCCCACAGACCCTACAAGCAACGGACGGGACACACACAAAGAGGGGGATTCAAACAAGACACAGGAACACAAAAAGAAAGAAGACGCTCGCGCAACAACAATCCTCACCCCCCCCCCCACCCACACACACACCCACACACATCCATAAGAAGTGACACCCAAAGCCACATATTCTAAAGTGAACGTCAACACCTTCACACTAGACAGCATAGGTGTCAGCATTGGTGGATCTCCTTACAATAAAGCACTATTAACCGTTCAACTGCAGAAAAGGAAACATATTAACAGTGACTGCGATCCTCCGGAGTGGCAGCAAATCTGTTAATAAATGGTCGTACATGTCACTCAATATTCAAAATACCGGTCCCAATCACAGAGACATCAGTATCCACTATGAACATTCACAGTAGCAATGCCCGAGACATCCGTCTTGCAAAACTGATAATTATTGATGAATGTACAATGGCATCCAGTCACTTACTCAACACCATTGATAAACTTCTACAAACGTTGATGAATAATAATATTCCCTTTGGAGGAAAAGTTCTTTTATTAGGAGGAGATTTTAGACAATGCTTAGCTATTGTTCCACATGCCATGCGCTCAGCTATTGTTCAGTCCACCTTAAAATACGCAGACAATTGGCATTGCTTTAAAACAATACAGTTGGTACAAAACATGCGATGTCCAGATCCAGAATATAACAGTTGGCTAATACAACTGGGAAATGGTACACTCACAAATACAGATGGACTTCACCCAGATATTATTTCCATTCCACAATCCTTTATCTCAGACGACTTAGTAAAAGAGATATTTGGAACAGCAATCACATTAGACCAAATACCCCTGTTAACACAACGCACTATATTATGTCCAAAAAATATTAATGTTAATCACATTAATAACCAAGTCATTTCATTACTTCCTGGAGAGACACAGATCTTTCTAAGCTCAGACAAAGTTGACTCTGATGACGACAATGAACATATAAATTTCCCCTTAGAATATTTGAACACTATTAACCCTGCCGGATTACCACAACACGACCTTGCCCTTAAAAACGGAACAATAATCATGCTATTAAGAAACCTTAACACAAAACAGGGTTTATGCAATGGCACACGGTTAGTCGTCAACACCATGACACGCAATGTTATTCAAGCGACAGTTCTTACAGGATCACATGCTAACAATACTGTTCTCATTCCTAGAATTGACCTTACAAGTTCTGAGCTAGAATTACCTTTTACATTGAAACGCCGACAGTTCCCCATTAAACCTGCATTTGCCATGACCATCAACAAATCACAAGGACAAACCATGGACAAGGTTGGCATCTACCTCTCTGAACCCGTTTTTGGACATGGACAACTTTATGTTGCCTTCTCACGTGTTCGCCGTTCATCTGACGTTAAAGTTAAAATTATAAATAATCCATTCCAAGGAAGACTCATTCAAGGACAAGACACCATCTTTACTACTAATGTTGTATACAAAGAAATATTCCAATAAAACATTAATATATGACAAACACTCTATTTGTTATTTCTATGGGCATCATCCAAAGCTGCACACTATTCTATATCTAATTCATACATCTGACTCTCTCATGTCCCAACGCCAGGGGTTGGCGAGCGAAGCGAGCAGGGGGCGGAGCCCCCTAGTAAAACAATAACATGGACATGTCAGATTGTCTGGCCGAAATCCAATTACATTTTGCAGGCAGAATTTGGTACTTCTATGTTGATTGTTCATTCAGGAAAGAGCAAGACATTTTCAACATTTCATTAATTTTTTTCAGTTTCTTAACACTAGAAACACCAAAGCCTACGAAAAAACGTGCAAATCCAGCCCACCTTAAATCCCTTCGCACATCTCTGTCAGTGTCTTTTGTCTTCTAAATGTGCCGACCAAGACAAGCAGCCTACTATTTCATCTCCCCACCACCGCAGAACGTGCACAAAGTTCTCCCAGCTCGTGCCTTGAATATCCGGGAGTGAAGTGCTGGAGTTATAGAGTGGAAATAATAGATCGTTATTTGGAATACATGCATTTCATGTGTGTTCTGATTCTACAATAATCAGTGTAAACACGTTGTTAAAACAAACTGTTTTCATATCTCAGTAATAATTGACAAAATGTAGACATAAACTATATAATGTGTGAAGCCTTAAGTCCAAAGATCAAATAAACACTTTCACAAAAGGCTCAAGGATGATACAATGTTTTCCGTGGCGCAGCGGTAAGAATTGCTGACTTGTAATCAACAGTCCCCCGGTTCGATCCTGAGTGCCTCGTATATTTACCGTTTTGAGTAGTGAGCTGCTCTTATCTATAGTAATAAAAGGCAAAGCACTCACTGACTGACTGACTGACTGACTCACTCACTCATCACTAATTCTCCAACTTCCCGTGTAGGTGGAAGGCTGAAATTTGGCAGGCTCATTCCTTACAGCTTACTTACAAAAGTTAGGCAGGTTTCATTTCAAAATTCAAAGCGTAACGGTCATAACTGGAACCTCTTTTTTGTCCATATACAGTAATGGACGGCAGCTCGCTGGCCGTGGGAGGCAGGGTTGCGTATCGCGTCATCACGCCTCATACGTAATCACGTGAACTGACTGTGAAGGAGAAAGGACGGCCTTATATGGTGTTCGTTTATAAAACAGTGGACAGGCTGTGTAAAGGCAGCTTCACAAAAAAACAGATCCTTAAATTGTTATTGGTATATTTTCCCTCAGTTTAAAAAGGTTTTCTTTTCTTCTTAATAAAAATTTAAAAGCAGAACTTTGCCGCTGCAAAGCGCGCCTGACATTATTGAAAAGAAACTAAACTTGCAGCGCCGCCGCTCTTCAATGACACTTGCCTATCGCCTGACTTTATTGAAAAGAAACTAAACTTGCAGTGCCGCTATTCAATGACACTTGCCTAACTTCTGACTTTATTGAAAAGAAACTAATCTTGCAGAGCCGCTATTCAATCACGCGTCGCTATTCAATGACACTTGCCCAACGCCTGACTTTATTGAAAAGAAACCAAACCTGCAGCGCCGCCGCTATTCTATGACACTTGCCTAACGCCCGACTTTATTGAAAAGAAACCAAACTTGCAGCGCCGCCGCTATTCTATGACACTTGCCTAACGCCTGACTTTACTGAAAAGAAACTAAACTTGCAGTGCCGCTATTCTATGACACTTGCCTAACGTCTGACTTTATTGAAAAGAAACCAAACTTGCAGCGCCGCCGCTATTCTATGACACTTGCCTAACGCCTGACTTTATTGAAAAGAAACTAAATTTGCAGTGCCGCTATTCTATGACACTTGCCTAACGTCTAACTTTATTGAAAAGAAACTAAACTTGCAGCGCCTGCTCTTCACTGACGCGCCGCTATTCAATGACACTTGCCTAACGCCTGACTTTATTGAAAAGAAACTAATCTTGCAGTGCCGCTATTCAATGACGCGCCGCTATTCAATTACACTTGCCTTACGCCTGATGAGCCAAGAATTAGGGCGAAACATGTGTCGCATACTCTTCGCATTATTTGACAGTAAACTATTTTCAACCATTCTATGATCTGCTTCTCACAACTGAAGGCACTGTGGCTGATGTTAGCTGACTTTCTGGCCAACCATAAGCGTTACCTGGTAGGTAACCACCCATACAATCAGCTTGTGATTCAGACTACGAATGCCGTGAATGTAATTACCCCGATCTACATACTAGAGAAAACCTCAATGAAGAAGAAACAGTGTGTAAGCATACATATTAACACATGTGCAATTAAACGTGTGCATTTACGGGGTGATTTCTCAGGCTTAAAAGCTCGCCTTTTATTAAAAAGGTAAATGCAAACTGTTTTCATTCTGAAGGGCACAAACCACGTTGGATTTCAGCCGTTAAACGCGCAAAAATGTCGGTACACCAGATAAATAAGCGCAACATATTATCAGTTGTATTGTATGCTTACAATACATATAGAAATGTGTTAATCATTAACTAATAGTATGGGATGGTGTTTTTCGACTCGCGCCTTGATTTAAACGATTCCATGTCTTGGTGGGTTTGCGTAGCTTATTGTCAATATCTTTACACCTGTTTTTAAGACTTATTGACTGAAACAGGATTTCACGAAAAAAGTTAGGGCTTTGCTACAGGATACACCCTCCACAAGTTAAGGAAGTAAAAATAAAGGTTTATATTTCTGTTTTATTTAAACCTTTTAAGTTCGTATGCATAGCCCCATTTGGCTGTTTTAGTTTTTTTTTTCTCTTTCTTCAGTAATATTTAATTTCCTTAAAGAAAAACAACATATGCATTTTACTTTTTTGGTATCCCTTTAGTAATATTTTAGTGTAAAAGGATAACCAGTATTTAAACCTTTTATGTTACTTTATAAAGTTATTTTACACAATGTTGAAAAATTAATAAGAAAGCTACATATTTTGGCAGCTGCTGCTTTAATTTTCAATGAAATGAAAAAAAGCTCTCCAAGAGAAAACCTCAATGAAGAAGAAACAGTTTGCACTACCTAAAAAAGAGAAACCCTCATTTATAAAGGTTTGCTGCAGATGACTTAACTGAAAATAAATGAATAGTTCCTATGTGTATAATACATATTTATCTATTTGACTTATGCCTTTATTCCAGCAACTTGCAACATCTGAGGTACAATTTGTTACATTACTTTTGTTTTTGGCAGCACAGGCAGGTGAAGTGACTTCCTCAGGGTCACACAGTGGTGTCAGTACCAGGATTTGAACTGACAAGCTCTGGGTTTGCTGAAATATTACTGAAGAAAGAAAAAAAAACGAAAACAGGCAAATGGGTCTATGCATACAACTGTCCATCCATCCATTATCCAACCCGCTATATCCTAAATACAGGAGCCAATCCCTGCCAACACAGGGCACAAGGCAGGAAACAAACCCCGGGCAAGGTGCCAGCCCACCGCAGGGCGCACACACCCACACACCAGGGACAATTTAGAATCGCCAATGCACCTAACCGGCATGTCTTTGGACTGTGGAAGGAAACCGGAGTACCCGGAGGAAACCCAGACAGACACGGGGAGAACATTCAAACTCCACGCAGGGAAGCGAACCCGGGTCTTCTAACTGGCACCTTTCACTGCGCCACCATACAAACTTAAAAGGTTTAAATAAAATAGAAATATATACCTTTATTTTTACTTCCTTAACTTGTGGAGGGTGTATCCTGTAGCAAAGCCCTAACTTTTTTCATGAAAGCCCCTTTCAGTCAATAAGCCTTAAAAACAGGTGTAAAGCTAAACTTGCAGCACCGCTATTCAATTACACTTGCCTAACGCCTCTCCTAAGGGGAGATACTGTGGGATCTGGGCATCAGTCAAAGCACCAATCACAGGCCCGATTAGAAAGCGGGAAGCTGCGATTTGTCGTCTCCCTCCCATGTAACAATCACAGCCCGTGTTACAACGCACTATGTATGTATGTATATATGTATATATAGATATGTGTATATGTATATATATGTTTACATAACCTCTTTAACACACTACTTCTCCGCTGCGAAGCGCGGGTATTTTGCTAGTCTATCTATACTAATAAAAGGCAAAGCCCTCACTGACTCACTCATCACTAATTCTCCAACTTCCCGTGTAGGTAAAAGGCTGAAATTTGGCAGGCTCATTCCTTACAGCTTACTTACAAAAGTTAAGCAGGTTTCATTTCGAAATTCTACACGTAACGGTCATAATGGTCGACAACGTCCGCCATGTTAAACTTTCTCATTTACGGCCCCATCTTCACAAAATTTGGTAGGCGGCTTCCCTGCGCTAACTGAAACCGATATACGTACTTATTTCGGTGGTATGACGCCACTGTCGGCCGCCATATTTAACTTTCCAACGGTCTTTGTTACTTATGGGCCCATCTTCAAGAAATTTGGTACGCGGGTTCCCAACGCTAACTAGCCTGCAGCTCGGTCGCCGGCGTTGGGTCCCCCATCCCCACGCCTCCCACGTACTTGGCTGCCTGCCTATATAAGGCTTTCCGTCGCTCCGGTCTCTTCATTCCCTTCCTTGCTTCGCCACGGCATTCAAGTCTCCCTGCCGATAACTGCAACCTTTTTATTTAATCCACAGCTTCTCCGCCGTTTTACTGTTCGTTTATTACGATTATAGTTATTGTGTAGGTATTTTAGACTTAGTTTACATTGTTCAGGTACCCATTTCCTTTATCGTTCCAAACGTACCCCCATTAACATGTCTATCGAGGTGATCACCATCGATCAAAGAACTGTCACTTACCGAGTGGTTTCCATGCCCGGAGATGGAGACCACCTTTTCCATTCTCTGTGTTACATATTGCACGGCCATATCAGGCTCACTCTTGATATCTGGAGGAACTTTGTGTCTTATGTATTGAATGACTGGGACAGGTTCAACATGTGGACTGATGACGGTACAGGAGATAATTATACTACACAGGAGCACTATAAGCGTGAAATGCTTAAGCCCTTCACCTATGGTTCTGCATGTGAGTTGATGGCTGCCGCTGAATTGTTCAGTTGTCGCTTTCAAGTGTACCGAAATAGCCAAATATTTTACACCTTTGGACAACCGCCAATGCCTCTTAAACATCTTAGATTCACAGGTGACAATTTGAGTAGTGGACACTTTGATGTTTATGAATGTTTAAACTCTCAAAAGCTGGTTGCGAAGTTATCGATGAAACCCGTTTCAATTCAAACGCCTCCAATTTCCAGTAAGGCTCTGTTTCGCAATGACAATTAATAAGTCTCAGGGACAGACCCTACAAAAGGTTGGCACTGATTTGAGGCAAGATTGCTTTTCACATGGCCAACTGTACACTGCATGCTCAAGAGTAAGCTCAGTGCACAGCTTGGTCATATTACAACCGGAGGGCCGAACTGACAACGTGGTATACAAAGAGATCCTTAACAAATAATTATTGGTATATTTTCCCTCAGTTTAAAAATATTTACTTTTCTTCTTAATAAAAATTTTAAAGCAGCACTTCGCCACTGCGAAGCGCGGGTATTTTGCTAGTTGTTAATATTATACAATAAACACATACAGAAGCAAACCAAATGTAACAGCCGGTGTACATTTATAGTACTTGTAAAAGTTAGCGTTTTTTTTTTTTTTTTCACTTTTATTCTCTCAGTCACAATCACAATACATACTACCGCCCTCCCACCCAGGGATCTGACACTTAGTTTTTATTTGAAACTGGGAATACTGTAGATGTGAGTGGTGTTTTGAGACTATGGAAATTCTCTGATCTGGATGGATAAAAGCGGACACACAAACGCTGGTGAATCTGCCTTATTCGTATCTGTCACTTGATTTTTTTTTTAGCTGGGAGAACTTTGTGCACGTTCTGCGGTGGTGGGGGGGGGGGGGGATGGAATAGTAGGCTGCTTGCTGCTCGTCTTGATTGGCACATTTAGAAGACAAAAAAGACACTGACGGAGTGGTGCGAAGGGATTTAAGGTGGGCCGGATTTACAAGTTTCGTAGGCTTTGGTAATTTTAGTGTTAAATAGTGTAGCTGGGATCAGCATTAATGACAGGATAATTATGAACTTTGATTTAATGACTAAATGCTTGGCTCATTAATTATCAAGGCTGAAAAACATTAAATCTTCACGTTAAACCTGCTACTTTGCAGGCTAGTTTTACAGCATTGGTTGCCTCAGTAACGGAGCTAGATTTTGTCAAATCTTTCTTTCTGGAACAAGCGAATCCTGAGCCCATTGCAAAAATCAGAAATAGGGAGTTATTTGCATCTTTGGACCCGCACATCATGTATCTTTAAACTTAATCTGTTCCAGAAACACAGGTTTGTTTAATCCAGGTTGTTTGGAATGGAAACTGTCTGATTTTGGTGAATCTGGACTTACTTTAACCAGATTTCAAACTAATCCTGCTTGCTGGAACAGACCCCAGGAAAGTCATAAGTAGTTTGACAGCTTTTCTCACAGCTTATACAGGGCCAGTAAGGCACACATAATACAATGTAAAACACAAATGATGTGAAGAAAAAAAAAATATATTTTCATTACAGCTCTGTAAACATCTCTGTTTTTTAGGAATGTGTACCATATTAAGATTTCTAAAGATGTGCACACCAGTTTGTTTGATAAGTCCAAACAAATTCGCAACCAGCAAGGCACTTTAGGAAAGCTTCTTATTTCCATAAAAAGTAATCAATTCACTCTACAGCCAGATTAACATGTGCAGGCTCCTTTTAGACGGATGGATTTCATACTTTATTTGGACCAAGAACTGCCAGTTTCAAAACACACTACTGAGCTGAAGACGAACATGTTAGCATATATTCATTGCCTTTAAAAAGTAATCAATTCACTCTACAGCCAGATTAACATGTGCAGGCTCCTTTTAGACGGATGGATTTCATACTTTATTTGGACCAAGAACTGCCAGTTTCAAAACGCACTACTGAGCTGAAGACGAACATGTTAGCATATATTCATTGCCTTAACCTGCAATTGCTGAGTGCTTTGAGTAGTGAGAAAAGCACTATATAAAGGTAAAGAATTATTATTATTCAGAAGCTGAACCTCGCTGATAGACTGGCATTTCAAAAATCACATTGATTAACGACTCAAATGTCACTTTAATAAGAAAACAGATGCTCGAATGGGGCAAAGGCTTACCTACAAAATCTAGCAGTCGCTATGGCAAAGAGAGACAAATGTACAACTGTTAAAAGGCAAAACTTTTTTTATTCTTTAAACTGGACAGATGCCTGACATTTGGAACAAGACGATTTTAGCTATAGACTGAAAACATGGTACAAGCTTAAAATGATTCCACAGCCTACTCTAACAGGAAAATTGTGAACTTCAAAGTGTAACAGTAAGTAAATAAATGGCTCTATGGATACTCTAAAAAATTGCCTCATTTCTGGGATGACAGATGCATGTGAAGTTTAGACTGTTTAGCATGTACACTGTTAACACTCAGTTCAATAAGCACAATTGTGCATATCAGTCAAGAGGTGAAGCTTTTCAAAGTGAAGCATTTTCATATTAGAAAAATATTCTAACAAACGTGCTTTGCTCAGAAGAGTTTTGGCATCATATTATCTGTGCAGGTTTACCCAATACCAATGCTTAAGTAGAGACCAAATAATCACTTCAATATACAGTGCATCCGGAAAGTATTCACAGCGCATCACTTTTTCCACATTTTGTTATGTTACAGTCTTATTCCAAAATGGATTAAATTCATTTTTTTTCCTCAGAATTCTACACACAACACCCCATAATGAAAACGTGAAAAACGTTTACTTGAGGTTTTTTCAAATTTATTAAAAATAAAAAAAAACTGAGAAACAGCATGTACATAAGTATTCACAGCCTTTGCCATGAAGCTCAAAATTGAGCTCAGGTGCATCCTGTTTCCCCTGATCATCCTTGAGATGTTTCTGCAGCTTAATTGGAGTCCACCTGTGGTAAATTCAGTTGATTGGACATGATTTGGAAAGGCACACACCGGTCTATATAAGGTTCCACAGTTAACAGTTCATGTCAGAGCACAAACCAAGCATGAAGTCAAAGGAATTGTCTGTAGACCTCCGAGACAGGATTGTGTCGAGGCACAAATCTTGGGAATGTTACAGAAAAATTTCTGCTGCTTTGAAGGTCCCAATGAGCACAGTGGCCTCCATCATCCGTAAGTGGAAGAAGTTCAAAACCACCAGGACTCTTCCTAGAGCTGGCCGGCCATCTAAACTGAGTGATCGGGGGAGAAGGGCCTTAGTCAGGGAGGTGACCAAGAACCCGATGGTTACTCTGTCAGAGCTCCAGAGGTCCTCTGTGGAGACAGGAGAACCTTCCAGAAGGACAACCATCTCTGCAGCAATCCACCAATCACGCCTGTATGGTACAGTGGCCAGACGGAAGCCACTCCTTAGTAAAGGCACATGGCAGCCTGCCTGGAGTTTGCCAAAAGGCACCTGAAGGACTCTCAGACCATGAGAAAGAAAATTCTCTGGTCTGATGAGACAAAAATTGAACTCTTTGGTGTGAATGCCAGGCATCACGTTTGAAGGAAACCAGGCACCGCTCATCACCAGGCCAATACCATCCCTACAGTGAAGCATGGTGGTGGCAGCATCATGCTGTTGGGATGTTTTTCAGCAGCAGGGACTGAGAGACTAGTCAGGATAAAGGGAAAGATGACTGCAGCAATGTACAGAGACATCCTGGACGAAAACCTGCTCCAGAGCGCTTTTGAACTCAGACTGGGGCGACAGTTCATCTTTCAGCAGGACAACGACCATAAGCACACAGCCAAGATATCAAAGGAGTGGCTTCAGGACAACTCTGTGAATGTCCTTGAGTGGCCCAGCCAGAGCCCAGACTTGAATCCGATTGAACATCTCTGGAGAGATCTTAAAATGGCTTCCCATCCAACCTGATGGAGCTTGAGAGATGCTGCAAAGAGGAATGGGCGAAACTGGCCAAGGATAGGTGTGCCAAGCTTGTGGCATCATATTCAAAAAGACTTGAGGCTGTAATTGCTGCCAATGGTGCATCGACAAAGTATTGAGCAAAGGCTGTGAATACTTATGTACATGTGACTTCTCAGTTTTTTTATTTTTAATAAATTTGCAAAAACCTCAAGTAAACTTTTTTCACGTTGTCATTATGGGGTGTTGTGTGTAGAATTCTGAGGAAAAAAATGAATTTAATCCATTTTGGAATAAGACTGTAACATAACAAAATGTGGAAAAAGTGATGCGCTGTGAATACTTTCTGGATGCACTGTATTGGTGCTTTATATTAATAACCAGTCTGTGACCAAATTTGTATGAAAGACCCTACTGCAGCAATTCAAATGAAAAGATGTCACAAAAAATACCAGTCTATAAATCCTACATATGTAAACATTTGAGACAATTTCAGCAAATTATATTTATACAAATAACTTCACAATTGTATCATTCTTTTGCGAAATAATTTCCACCAGATATTCAAAGTTTAAGAGCTTACCGTCTATGAATAGAAATGAATGCTAACGTTTAAACAGCAGTTTTATCCAAAAAGAGTCATTTTTCATGTAATACCAACTTACTTCTCCAGATGAGAACTTCGAATGAATAAATGACATGTTTACCAATAACAGCTTATTTATTAACAATAGCATGAATCTCTGAAGAAAAAAGTGTAAATCTACAAATGAGCATGAGTAAAAAGCCTGTATGCGATTATACGATACCTACTTTAAGCACATTCTGTCATACTAATTTTTAATTCAAATATACCACCAAATAAACTAGATAAACAGAATTCCTAGTGAGTGACATAAGCATCTAAATATGAAAGTGTTTGAAAACATTCTTTTTATATTTTTTACAAAAAAAAAAAAACTTGCAAACGTGAATAACAAACTTAAATGATATACCATACTGTATATAGAATTTTAAGCAATTCTAAGCGAATATCTTACATTATATACTATACCATATCTATATTACTAAACGAAGGTTGTATATATGCATGGATGTCAGAAGCAAGCCGTGCCCGAAAGCGCATGCGCACAGCGCCTCAGAGTCAAACCCGGCGGCTTCCCAGAGTCAGTAGGTGGCGCCCAAACAACACAACATAACCTGTAAACTAAACTTGAGGTAAAGCGTGCACGCCAGGTTGTATATATGCACGGATGCCAGAAGCAAGCCGTGCACAATACAACCACCGCCCGAATGCAAACGCGCACACCACCGCATATGCAACCTTCGTTTAGTAATGTAGATCTCCAAGCCCGGATCCGCCACCATGGTCACTTCAGCACGTGAATCCGCCGCCATCAGCAAACGACTTCTAGCTAATGACACAGCCATAGAAAAACAAAAACGAGACCGCATGGATAAAAACACTGAACGAAGGCGCCTTAAACGCGCTTCAGAAACACCAGAACCAAAGGAGTCACGGCTCCAAAAAGAAACAAATTTAGTACAAATATATTTATTTAATTAAATGAAAATTTCCCAGGACACACCCACTCACCATGAGTTTTAATCCCTCCAAAGATCGGAGGGAACAGAAAGTGATTGCCATTCTTGGATTTGCGATTATTTTGAGAATCCGGGGTTTACTGGTTATTTGTATATTATATTGTACATAGAGCGTCGTGGGATTTTTTCCACGGGCGTTTCTCTATATAGCTGGCTGTGGTCCAGCGTCTGTCATTATTGACATCTATTCCATCGTAGGAATCAGAACGATAGCAAAATTTTACATCATGATTCAAGTGACCAGAATTATCATGGTTTTCAATATTTATTACTGTTGTTAAAAATATGTTTTTGTTTTTTTTTTAAACACTAATACATATAGATATTTTGTCACATTAAATATATTGTAACAGAACATAATATACTCATCTAAAATACAAAACTTCACTGTGCCAGATGTTATAAACCAGTTTTAATATCAGATGCTATAACTTGACATAAATAAACCACAAATACATGAATATCATTTATGTGTAGTAATAACCACAACATGCAAAATGCAGAATTTTAAAACTATCAAAAACTTACAAAAACCACTCAAATATTAAACAGTTAACATTAAAATATCACAAATGCCAACAGTTTGACTGAGAATTCCTTCGTAAACAAATTGCTTCTGGCCATTGGTGTATTCAATCTCCTTTATTGTAAACCTAAATATAAAAATGACAACATATTGACTATTTTCATGTTTAATCTGAGATCTGTGAGAGGAGACAATGAGCCAACTGAACTTCTCTCATGGTATACTGGTTGCTGAAATGCATAAAAGCTTCCTGGCAGCTTTGACAAGGTGAGGTAACTCTGGTGTATGGCCCTTCCACCACATCAGTGGATCATCTTCTGGTTGAAACATCAAAGATAACTTAAAAATACAAGTTTTGTAATTCTGAAGCACACAAGTTTTGCTTGTGCAGCTATTAACTACACGTTATTAAATTAGCACAATAGGTTTGATTTCAAAGGCAGTGTTTGGCCAAATCTATCGTGTATCGAAAATCTCCTTTCACACAGAGTTTATCCGTAAATCCTCAGTGATTAATTCAGGATAGCCTGAATGTATGAGTATATACAGCACCTCAGGAAAACAGTTAATGTTAAGGGTTTACATATGTTAGACCCTCTACACTGGGGTCTATATTTGTTTCTTCTTCCTTTTTTAATCTTTGAGCATCTTCAATGTGGCAAGCAAACACACAAGCGTCAACCGAACTAAAAATACGGCGATAAACAGCAAAAATTCTAATATACACTGTGTGCACAATTATTAGGCAAGTGAGTATTTTGACCATATCATCATTTTTATATATGCATTCCAACTCTAAGCTGTATAAACTTGAATACTCATTGGACTTAAGCAAATCAGGTGATGTGTATTTGTGTAATGAGGGAGGGTGTGGCCTAAGGAGATCAACACTCTATATCAAGGTGTGCATAATTATTAGGCAGCTTGTTTTCCTCAGGCAAAATGGGCCAAAAAAAGAGATTTAACCGACACTAAAAGTCAAAAATTGTAAAAAGTCTTTCAGAGGGATGAAATTGCTTAGATATTGAGGCGTGATCACAGAACCAAACGTTTTGTTGCAAATAGTCAACAGGGCCACAAGAAACGTGTTGGGGGGAAAAAAAAAAAAAAAAAAAAAAGGAAGCAAATTAACTGCCAAAGATTTGAGAAGAATCAAACGTGAAGTTATCAGGAACCCATTATCCTCCAGTGCTGTTATATTCCAGAACTGCAACCTACATGGAGTGCCCAAAAGCACAAGATGTTCAGTGCTCCGAAATATGGCCAAGGTAAGGAAGGCTGAAACCTGACCACCACTGAACAAGACACATAAGTTGAAATGTCAAGACTGGGCCAAGAAATATCTGAAGACAGATTTTTCAAAGGTTTTATGGACTGATGAGATGAGAGTGACTCGACGGAGCAGATGGATGGGCACATGGCTGTATCAGTAATGGGCACAGAGCTCCACCTCGACTCAGACACCAGTAAGATGAAGGTGGGGCACTGGTATGGTCTGGTATTATTAAAAATGAGCTAGTTGGGCCTTTTCGGGATTAAAATGGACTCAAAATCAACTCCCAAACCTACTGCCAGTTTTTAGAAGACAAAGACACTTTATTCAAGCAGTGGTAAAAGAAAAAGTCTATCTTTCTAGAAGACCATGGATTTTTATGCAGGACAATGCTCCATCACATGCAACGAAGTACTCCACTGCGTGGCTAGCCAGTAAAGGCCTTAAAGATAAAAGAAAAATGACATGGCCCCCTTTCTCACCTGACCTAAAGCCCTTCTCTAGTAGGATTGACTACTGCAATGTGGTGTTCACTGGATGTTCAAACTGTTCTTTATACAGCCTCCAGTTAATCCAAAATGCGGCTGCGAGAATTGTTACAAGAACAAGAAAATACGAACACATAACTCCAGTTCTTAAATCCTTACACTGGCTCCCGGTTAAGTTTAGGGCAGATTTCAAAATCCTTCTTTTAACATATAAAGCATTAAATGGTCGAGGTCCGGCTTACTTGTCTGAACTTATCATGACTTACAAACCAGAGCGCACATTAAGATCTCAAGATGCCGGTCTGTTTATGATTCCAAGGATTAATAAAATAACAGTGGGAGGTCGAGCTTTTAGTTACAGGGCCCCTAAACTGTGGAATGGTCTGCCTGCTACTATAAGAGATGCCCCTTCGGTCTCAGCTTTTAAATCCCGGCTGAAGACTCACTACTTCAGTTTAGCATATCCTGACTAGAGCTGCTGATTAACTGTACAGACTGCATCTCTGTTGTTAGTCATTAGCACTTAAACATAAGTAACATGACAGTTATAATTGTATACTAACCCTCACTTATTCTGTTTTTCTTTTCGGTACTCAAATGTGGCACTTGGTGCCATGGCCCACCTGCCAAGTTGTTTTGCCTGCCTAAGGAAAAGTCATCCCAGATGGAGGATCGCGGGAATCGTGGGAAAGAGGGGTCCTTTCATCGGATTGGCTGGCCCAGCACTGTTTCAGCCGTGGAATGGCCAAATGGGGAAGGCAGCTTGAAGGATGAGGTCTCCAGGACTCTATACAATCCAAATCTTATTATGGGATATATCATCTACTGTTAAATTCTGCTCTGTACTTCTAAAATTTATATTTTTTATTTCTTACTATATTGAGAAATTGTTCTGTTCTGTGTACTGCATTGTATTGTATTGTATTGACCCCCTTCTTTTGACACCCACTGCACGCCCAACCTACTTGGAAAGGGGTCTCTCTTTGAACTGCCTTTCCCAAGGTTTCTTCCATTTTTCCCTACTAGGTTTTTTTTTGGGAGTTTTTCCTTGTCTTCTTAGAGAGTCAAGGCTGGGGGGCTGTCAAGAGGCAGGGCCTGTTAAAGCCCATTGCGGCACTTCCTGTGTGATTTTGGGCTATACAAAAATAAACTGTATTGTAAACTGTACAGCAGATTTACCAGGAAGGAAAACAGAACACCTCTCTGAACAGTGTCTGGGAGAGGCTGTGGTTGCTGCTGCACAAAAAGTTGTCAACAGATCAAGAAACTGACAGACTCCATGAACGGAAGGCTTATGACTGTTACTGAAAAGGACGGCTATAATGGTCACTGATTTTTTTTTTTTGGAAATGTCAGAAATGTTTATTTGTAAATTTTGAATTGTTTATTATTCTCACTTTAACAGATGAAAACATAAAAAGTGAGATGGGAAAATTTTCATTTCTCCTTTAGTTGCACAATAATTCTGCACACTAATAGTTGCATAATACTTGTGCACACATATGTATTCCCCTGAGAATGTTCACACTCACATTTCCTTTGTAAAACATTCAAGTTACAGGTTTATTAACATTTTGGATTGACTGATAGCACTGTATTTGTTCCATATTAAAATTAATCCTCAAAAATACAACTTGCTTAATAATTGTGAACACAGTGTACTCTTAAATTTAACACAATGAGGAATTCCACATTCTGTGCTGAGAAAATGAAAACGTGTTTTTGCACGAAAAAGCAGTTTCACAAGCATTTTGATATTGGTATTTCAGACTTTTTTTTTTTTATATAAATGTCACAACTTATTTTTTCCAATTTTTACTTAGCTTTATATACTCAAAATTATATAGACATATCAGACATTCTTTCAAATAGTTATTTTATTCTAAATTTTAAAAATGTTTAATTTTGCATGTGTATATTTCCACTCATAATTTGCCAAACGCCAGACCTGCAAACAAATTTAGAGAATTCAAAATAAAATAAGCTGAGAAAAATACTTCTTTTTTCTGCCCATTCTATACTGGTTTTCCTGTCAATAGTATAATTATCAGCTTGCTTTGAGGACATTAAACAGTTAAATTAACAGCATTCATAATTAATGTTAAGATACTAAAGTTATTTAGCTAAAATATAATTCAAATATTCTTAGCCTAGGTGGACAAGTAGTGCAGACTGATTAGAACGGTCATTATACAAATACATACGACTCAGTAAAAATCCAGCACTCTGTCTATATGGAGTTAGCATGTTTTCCCTGTGATGTTTTTCTGAGTATTCCACTTTTCCTCCCACAATTTTAAGGCAACACATGTTTACTTTGATGGTCCCAGTACGAGTGTGTGCATATGTGCACCCTGTGGTGGAGTGTTACCCTGTTCACGCACTTTTCCTGCATTGTGCCTATTGCCACCAGGATTGGCTCTTGCTTCCTGCTCCTCTGGAATGGAGTAAGCAGCTTTGAGAATTGCGATGACTATCACTAGTTTACAAGTGAGCATATTTTCCTTGAGATTACTATGAACTGTTGCCAAAACCAAAGAATGTTTCTATAAGACTATAAAAATAATTTAAACGTGAATTATGGTATGCAAGGGAAAAACACAGTCCTACAAATTCCTCATTCTTATTCTGAAATGTCTTTCTTTCCAGAGTTAGAGAGGTAGCCGATTTTCTTGAAGGTTATTCTTGACCATTGTTTTTTTCTTTTTGTATGTGTCACTGATTTCACTGTAATTTGGATTTAAAGGCTGTCAGTCCTCATTAAAAATTTTAAAGACATAACAATTATAAGTGTCTTTAAATTTAGTCTCAACAAAGCCACAAATTTGCAGTGTTCCAGTTTGTGAAATAAAAAGGAGTGAAACTAAATACAATTCACTATACAATCCAAGTCAGTTTTCTGAATCTGTGTATTGATCAGAGTAGAAGAATGTACTTCAGCCTGTTTTTAGCCTTCAACTTAACAAAGTTTACTCGAGTTTCTTCCAAGGTGCAGTTTAAACAAAAGGCATCATGCACCAGCCACATTCTGGACTCCTGATCAGATTGCAGAATTCTGCAGCTGCATACTTCGGTGAAGAACAAATGCAGCAAATATTGACATCCTGCGCATGTGAGCTTAACAAAAAGTAAAAAACGAAAAAAAAATCCTGAATAAGGCACAATTTTAATTTAAAAAAAAAAAAAAAAGTATTTATGCATCAAATAAGAGAGACTGCTTAACGAATATATGCAGGATATTCGCACATTAGATGAAGTTCAAATTTGAACGAATTACTACATTTGTGTGAAATATCTGCAATCTTGCACCTAATTTCAGGTCCCAAGTAAAAGGATTTAAAATTTACAACACCCTGTTCGATCAAATCACTCTATTCCAATGTATGTGTTATGTGACTCTTTACAATAGCTTTACGCTTGGTTGAGTCATAAAGCTAGACATAAAGCTGCAGTTTACAGACTTGTGCTAAGAATTTGAATGTACAAAAAATACACTGGATAGATCACCAAGTGCAATAAACAGTGTAGACACACAGGTGACATATACACCAGGACAATACATACAGTCACATAACACCAAAGCTTCATACTGAAACTTGCCGATGCTGTTCCTCATTCAATTGTACTGTGCTGAAGTGTGCTTAATCTAGATATTCAAATACTGATGTAGTACCGGTACCTGAAAGGAGTTTGTTCTTCCTATACTTGGGATTTGTAAAATAACCGTGACAGAATCGTTTGCTAAATAACACAAACATAAATGTCACATACATTTTCTGAATCAGCTTGACCCATTTTAGGACCATGCGAGATCAGGGTAACCAGGGTTCCAGTCCACACCCCTGCACTCATTCACTTTCACTTGCGCTGGATTTGATAGTTTATTTCCACTTTGAACCTCATATGCAGTAATGAACACTGTAACCTGAATTTGCTTTTTATTTCTGGGGAAGACATACAATAAAAATTATACCTTCAGCTTGTTTACTCACTTATATGTTAATCCATCTCCATTACAGAATAGCTGCTCTGCTGTGAGTCCATCAGAATCTGAGTGATTTGCTGAGCTGTCGATTTAAAACGTGCATTTTTCCCTTTAAGCACTTTTGCCTAAGTGCACGGTTGGATGTATAAAAATCGGGATCTAATACTTACTTGTACGTTAGCCCGTCGCCAATTGCAAAGAGCTGTTGCGCGGTGAGTCCATCGTCAGGTACGTAGCCTGTGCCTCCACTAATCAAGTAGTCAGCCATGCTGGGGAAGAAAACAATACAAAAAATGCACAAGTCACTTCAAACGAACTTTAGATTGCTTTATAAAACAACAGTGACAGTTTAGTGAGATACATGTATTTGATACAGGTGTCAATCGCCCCCAGATTTCATCGTTGACGAGCCAGGAAATACACAGTAGGGGAGAGTCAACAATCCATGCTGGTTTATTTTAGTAAGCCGCAAGGCGACAGGCATCCGACTGTGCCACCAATAATAAATACAACGCCACTACGCTACGTCTCTTCGTATTTAAAGGAGGAGTCGTAGTTAAAAGTCTTTCCATCAAACACCAGATGGAAATAACTTAATTCAGAAATTGCAGAAACACAACATTAACATAGTAAACGCATACAGCAAATATCCTAAACACCATCTCAGCACACGCTGGCTACACGCCCCAAGCGAATAAAACAGGGCTGTCACGGCTAGGGCCACAAAAGACGACAAACTGCCAAAAAACAATGATCAGTACCCCCACGTCAGGTTTTCAGACGGCTCTATACGCACACACATGTATTCGCAAGGAAAGCCGAACAAACAATGTTGCAGGTACGGCTGCTGTCCGGCATGCACATGTTCTCGTGGGCTACACATTGCGCGTGAAAATTTTAGTCTCGCGATCCGGATGGCAATAAACATACAAACTATCAAATAAAACGGGTGAGAGATGAGCACGTGGGATATAAACAGAACATTTTACTATTAACTGATCAGAAAAAAAATCAAAACGCCATACGTAACAACACTTTGCGTTTTGATTATTTTACACCGTCCTCCCGCTTCCTTCTTAAACCGCGCGGGATTCGATGCAACGTGGACTGCATTTCTGGTTAAGTCGGCAAAGAAAGCAAAACAAACGCTCAGGCGATCGCTCCTAGACAGCTGGCAACTAAAAAAAAATAATAACGTGCTTATTTGGCATATTGGTTGAATCTTTAAGCAAAGTGACTGACAAGTAATCACATACGTTTGTCTTTTTTAACAGCTCCGAATCCGCAGACGGACAACCTTCATGTAGGGAAATGAAAGAAGCACTTCACCAAGTCCCCGCTTGACCCAGATGCAGTTGCTGATGGCACAGTAAGCTGCCTGATTGCCGTTCGCTAAATCGCTACAGTTTGGACTGTTAAGGGGAATGGAGATGCAGCGCGTCACATCCTCTCTCGCTCTGTTTGTGGCGCGGCCGCACGTGGCGAGACTGGGGGAGGGGAGGCGTTGTAACCCCTCCGACGTGGAGTAAAGAGAAGCGCTGAACAAAGGCTCAGTGGCACCGATTAGATGCTGCTAAGCTATCACCGTTCTTTGAGAGAATGAAGATAAAAGGCTTTGCAGCTACGTAATCCTTTTTGTTTCACTAGATTCTATCACGCTACGCTGTCGATTATAACGTTGCCTTACTGTCTAGGTGTATTTTAACATTTACCCCAGATTAAAATATACAAACTATTGTTTCTGACAAAACTGAGGCGCACTGTCGCCTGTGTTAAACTGTTTTCACATCATGTCGACTCGAACAGAAAAGAAACTCTTAAAATGTAAGAATAAGACTACTGATGAATGCAGGCTAATCGTATTTTCGCAGAAAGTGTGATGGAATACAGTACTCAAAAGTGTTCCATGTCGCTGTATGCAAGGGGGAACCATCCCTGGCCTGAACGCCAATAAAACACACTTTGACACTTATTATGGTAAAAGTAAAATAAAGGGTTGATAGCTATAAATGTGGCAGCGCCCAGCACTGCTGCCTCATGTATCCAAAATGCCTTATTCCATTCAATCCCACACTTGGTGTCCATATCCCTGTGGTCTGATTGAGTTTACCTCCTGCATCCCCAAAGAGTGCTGAATAGGTTAGTTGGTTATTTGTTTCCTGCCTTGTGTCCCTTCAGCCAGCCTCCATACCACCTACACTTCAGAACATGTAATCCACCTGAAGCTAAACGTTTGGATCTAGTCAATACTTGGACAGGGAATCATGTAGGAAAAGCTTGGGTTGCTGCAGGAAGAGCTGTTGGAAAGGCCATCTGGGAGCATGTAACTATGTGGATTTTAGTTCCGAAGTGCAGTGACAGGGGCACTGTTCTGTAAAAATTGGTGCCGTCCTTTGGATAAGACATAAAACTCGGGTCCTGACTCTCTGTGGTCATAAAGGATTTATGGGCATCTTTCGAAAAAAGTAGGATGTTTCCTGATGTCTTGGCTAAATTGGCCATCATGACCTGGTCATTCTGGCCCCCTATTCATCACCTGTCTCTATTTGGCTATCTCTCTCACACCCTCACCTCATAATAGCTAATGTGTGGTGAGCATACCTGAGCCAGAATCGCTGCCATCTCATCATCTACAGTAGGTGGATGCTACACATTGGTAGTGGTTGAAGTGGCTCCCCACTGTCTATGTAAAGTGCTTTGAGTATGTTGGAAAATTGCTATATAAATGTAATTATTGTTATTATCACTGCCTATATAGAAACTGGCCTCTTGAACCTGAACAGAAGTGAACAGGTTTGAGGTTGTTTAGTGATGAGATCAGAAAGCATTGCGGTGGGGCAAGCGTCATCACCAATGCAAGTCGATAATCTTAGTAGCACTGGGTACAATTCAGAAACTGTTCCAGGATGAGGTGCCACTCAATCACAAGTCAGTTCAGAGTTTCCAGTTAAACTTCTCTTCTTTGGGATGTGAGTGGAAAAATCATTCAGACCAGACATGAGAGAACATGTAAACTCCATACTGGCAATGTCCCAGATGGCATTTGAATTCAGTCACCCCAGGGAGCAAGGCAGCTATGTTAACACTGTAGCGCCAGGCCACTGATTATTGTAACAGTCCAACTGAAACAAATTCAGATGTAAAGGGACCTTGGAGGATATAAATATGAAATTACTGCATGCCAATTGTATATGGCCTGGTAGTATTTCTCTTTCTCTGTCCATCCATCTTCTGAACTTACTCATTCAAGTAGTGTGTCTGTGAGAGGTGGAGGCTGTCCAGCCACTATTAGACATAAGGCAGACATCCGCCCTGTATAGGATGCCACTCCCATTTGACGACACACACACACACTCACTGGTGCAGGACCAAATTGAAGTAGACAAATTACCTAAGGCCCACATGTTTTGGGTGTGGGCAGAAACCAGAGAAACCACCAAAAACTATTAATAGAATGTGCAAACTCCAAACAGGCCAGGATTTGAACTCAGGTCCCTGGAGCTTTGAGGCAACACTGTTATACATATAGCTTTGTACATTTTATATAGCGAGTGTAAAAACAGCAACAAATTTAGTGTGGAAGCAAAGTTTTTTCTGTATTATTTTTAATTAAAGTGCAGTTAAATGGGGAAAGGTATAATTATAGAGAAGAGACTGTTTACTGTATTATGTGGTATACAAGTTCAAATGTTAACTCTGTATAACAAAGCCACTGATCTGTTGAGATGTAGTAGTAGAGTGTCCAAGGGGTCTGTGTACCATGTGGTGCAGTTTGGTTAGATTAAATAAACTAATATGGACTGAGCATTAAAATCCATATGGGCTTAAGTTATATTGAAATTATGAGGCTGTCTGGAATATCATTAAGGAGAAAGAACGAACTGGTGATGACAGAAGAATCCTCCGACTATGGTAAAGAAAAAGCCCCAAATGCCTGTCTGACAGATCAAAAACAGTCTTCAGGAGGCAGGTGTGTACGTGTCAGAGACTACTATCCGCAGAAGACTTCATGAACAGAAATACAGAGGTCACACTGCAAGATGCAAACCTCTAGTTAGCCACAAAAACAGGATGGCCAGATTACAGTTTGTGAAAAGGACTTCAAAAAACCTGCAGACTTCTGGAAAAAGGACTTGTGGACAGACGAGACAAAGATAAACCTGTATCAGAGTGATGGCAAGTGCAAAGTGTGGAGACAAAAGATCCAAAGCATACCACCACATCTGTTAAACATAGTGTTGAGGGTGTTATGGTCTGGGTACGTATGGCTGCCACAGGCATTGGCACAATGAATTCTGAGGTGTATAGAAACATCTTATCTGCACAAGTTTCAGTAAATGCCTCCAAACTCAATGGATGGTGCTTCATCCTACAAGAATATAATGATCCCAAACATACTGCTAAGACAACACAGGAATTTTTCTAAATCTAAAAAAATTGAAGATTCTTGAATGGCCAAGCCAGCAACCTGATTTAAATCCAATTCAGCATGCCTTCTATATGCTGAAGAGAAAAGGGGACAAGTCCCCAAAATAAGCAGGAGCTGCAGATGGCTGTATTAGAGGCTTGTTAGAGCATCACTAGAGAAGATACACAGCACTTGATGTCTATTAATCACAGACCTCAAACAGTCATTGCACGCAAGGGATATGTGACAAAATATTAAATATGACTGCTTTAATACACCTTCCATTGCTATGTCCCAAACATTATGGTGCCTTGAAATGGGAAGACCATGTAGAAAAAGTGTTGTCATTTCTACACAGTGTAACCGAAAGGTATGCAAAAATCCTTAAATGGAAGTCTGCAGTGTGTACTATAATGACATCTGAAATGTTTGATTTGAAATTTTAAACTGTGGAGCAGAGGGGTAAATAAAGGAAAAAATGTGCTTTTGTCCCAAACATTATGCAGGGCACTGTACATCACAGACGCCTGGACTAGGGCACTACCTTTTGCAAATTCTCCCTGTCTGTTTGGGTTTTCCTTTCATATCCCAATTTCATGCATGTTGGGTTAACTGACCCTAAACTGGAACAGTGTATGTGAATGAGGGTATATCTGAAGATCTCCTGCAGTGGTCAGGCACCTAAGTGGATTAGAAAATGTACAGATGAATGTATTTTTAAGTATACTGGGATTATTGGTGAAAGTTCAGTTTAAAAGTAAAAAAATTAACTTTTGACAAAGCAGCAAAGAATTGCACACTGAACTCACCTTAAACCAACAAGCCAAAGAAAACTGTAAGATTATGACGATAACTCTCATGAATCAATTTTTTGAATGTGCTTGCTTTATTACATTGGTTCTGTCATGGCAGTTTAAAATTTGAAAAACATTTGTCTTCCAAAAAATTATTGATCTATTTGCTGAATCTGGATATTGCAGTATTAGGGTCATGGGACGGAAGAGCCTCTCCTAGCAATATTGGGGCTGCAAGTCTTTGAGGAGAAGCCACTTAGTTGCAGAACTATCCACTCACTGAGCCAATTTAGAGTCATCCGTTATTCTAACATAAATGTCTTTGGGGTATATCTTGAGAAACGCCATACAGACAAGGGGAGCACTTTGCAAACTCCATGCAGACAGTGAGTTGGCAGGAAATTAAACCTAACACCCTTTCATCAGGCTCCCTTCACTGTATCATACTTATTTTACTTCTAGTCCCTGTAATTGTGAAACCACATCATTATACTTATTTTCTTTTAGCACAATAGTCTTTTTTATAAAAGACGCAAGTGTTCAGGAGGAGAGTGCAGTGCTGGCACCTAGGGTGCCTTCAGTATGAATTTTGCATATTCTTTTCATGTTCATATGAATTTCCTCCCCAAGTCCAATAACATACAATATGTTTATGTTGATTGGTATGGTGCAGATGAATTAAGGTGTGGATGTCCATGTGCCTTGCAATGAGTGTCACCCTGTCTAAACCTGGTTCCTTGTGCCCACTGCCACTACTGAGATAAACTTCAGCTCTCCATGAACATGACCAATAAAAGCAGGCTTAGTAGAGAGATTAATGGCTAGATCACTTTATTCTTGCTGTATGGCTGATAAAAACTGATGGATTGGCACCAATCATTTTATTGTAGCTAAAAAAGTACCAAAATGTCAAGCTACACAGAGAATATTTTGTACTTTGTCAATCTTGCTGCACCTAGAGCAGGAACAAAATTTTATCTAATAATGCCCTCTTTCAAGTTTTCTACAGGAGTAAAACATTAGAAACCCAAAGTTACTTAGGGGCTGGGTGGAAAAGTAAAGTAAGAAGAATGCTGCCCATCTAGTCCTTGTGTTTTAGATATGTTTGTTACTAAGTCTCTTGTTTGTTCTGTAGATTGAGGTAATAACAGTCCTGCTTTATGCATTGCCTGTACCTTTGTTACACCCATTATAGTTTTTTAGCACTGTAGAGTTTTTTTTCTTTTCTTGAAGAGTGTTCAGTTTTTCATAAGTGAGTGTGAAACTGGTCTGGAAAAAATCACCAGGCTATTGACTCTATTTTTTCCCACATCCTAAAGAAATGTTAGGGTGATTGGTGATCCTAAATTTGCCTTGCCTCAGATAGGATGTTCCAGCCAGACTTGGTGTGATGATAGTGGTTCATGGCATTAAATTTTTTAAATAAATGATCAGGAGTCCCAGAGCATGCAGGCTTCAGGTGGGTGATGATGCACATGTATGCATGCACATGCTGCTCCGAGATGAATTGAGGTGTTTGGCTGATCGCGCATTCATGTGCAAACATGAGTAGGTCAGTCTAGTTCTTCATTCACACCTTGGAGAAGGTGAAGGACAGCACCTGTACTCAATTGGTTCTATGAAGGGAGCCTACACGGCAAAATTGTGAGAAAAGGAAAAAGAGAGAAACAAGTGACAGAGAGATGGTGAGGCGTTAAAGGGAAATGAAGGATAACGGAAATGGCAGGATCAGGAGAAGAGCCAGTACGAAGTGGAATGAAGGCAAGCAGCCAGGAAGAGAGTCCCTGGAGAGAAATGTGTGGCCGCCACTCAAGAGGGGACTGAGAGTCACCCCTGCTGAGCAATCTGGGGAGTAGGAGTGACTGACTATTCCAGGAGGGCTCCCTCGTAAGGTCAAGTAGTAGCAGCAGGAGTCAGAGGAGCGAGGCTCAGTGTGGCTTGCTGGGAGCTTTTGATAACACCAGGGCCCAAGAACAGTTAAAAGATTGGCTGTGCCTGTTGGAAGGATGTCTTCTCTGGCTGCAGGCTCCAGTATTGTGTAAGCAGAGGAGACATTGGTTTTAAGAAGGATGCACCAAGGCTTGTGAGTTTTTATAGTACTGCTTTTCTGCCTCATGTTTTAACCTTGCTTTACTGGAGCTATTTATTTTGACTTTTTTTTTAACCTTCACTTGCACTTGATTTTTATTGGACTATTTATGTATTAACTATTTGAAGAACTGAACTTTTAGATGCTGTTGTAAATAAAAGCACCAAAACACTTTGCACCACCCCTTTCTGATTGTGTGTGTCCTTATTTGCCCAGCTCATCCTCAGGTATTTTATAATGTTTTTTCAAGTGGTGTAGATGTGAAGATAATCCCAAGGACCTGGGTTCAAATGTATGAAAACCTTTTCAGCACTCTAAATGTAATCTGATTCACAAACTGATTCTTGATTATTTGCTCACTTTTTTGCCTACTTCAACTGAAGAATATAACCTGGGCTAAGTTATAGCATCTTGTTGCAGACAAAACTACTGTTTCTCAACACTTCAGTATTCAAGGTGTGTAAGATACACCATGCATCATCAGTAATGTTTGTGTGCGGTCATGAGGGTTTCAGGCATTTCAGCATCAGACCCACTTGCCCAGGTGACCCAGCCAGAGGTGATCAGACCGTAGGTTGCATTCTTGCAGCAGCCAACCAGTAATCAGTACTCTTAATCCATGGCCACCTAGTGGCTCTCTATGCATATTTTGCACTGCATCTTATGGCCTTCCTTTCGGCAGCCCCCATGATGCCCAGCATGGTAAACGCTTTGAGGATTGAATGTCCTGCAAAGCCCTGACAGTTTACTTCAACCAGCTCACAGCAGGTATTCTTCTTACTGCACTTTCTTTCATTAGCTTCCTTCATGTGCTCTTCCCAAGGCACTGTGAGCTCTTGCATTATCACCTGCTTGGTGCAATCTGAAAAGATGATCATGTCTGGCCAATGAGTTGTTGATGCTATGTTGTCTGGAAACCTTAGCTGTCTGCCCAAGTCTAGTTTTACCTGTCAGTCAGAAGCTGTAGGAAGAATGCCAGATGTTGAGTTATCTCCAGCTTTGACTAAGAAGATGGACTTCTTTAGAAGATGCTGGCATCTGCTTGCACTTACCGCACTAGCAACACTCTCAGCCACTGCTTTCAGAGCCTGATCATGGTGCCAACAGTAACAGCTTTCTTCCGGGTCCTTTTGGCAGCTACTGAGCAGATGTTCCAGTGGCGCTCTTCACAAGCAAAGCAAACATGATATGGTATCACTCTTACCTGAGACATGGAGGTTTTTGCTGCTTGAACAAGGAACTGAACTTGGTAATAGTTTGCCTGCCAGATGTTAGACTAAGAAATCTTTCACTGCAGAGGATTCTCCCACCTTGTTCACCTTCCTTGTTGTTTCAGTCCTACCATCCTGCTCATTCTTTCTTCTTCAGCCCCCACTAGCTCCTCTTCACATATTACCCACCTCCTTTCTATGCCCTGGGCCTTTTCAGCTTGGGTATTAGAGAAATATCCCAAGCCAACTCCTTCTGTTGCCACCGCTCCCACTAAAGCCTTCTGTCTCAGCCTAAACTCTGTCGCCTCCTGTGCTTTGTCAGTGTTTGTGCTTTTGTGCCTGCTGAGGCCATCATTGGTTCTTTTGAGCATCTGTTTTGGATGCTTCCCTTGTACATGATACCATGAATTCCTCCACAGTACACTGAAGGGAAATGGCAGGATGTTGCTGCTTCTGTGCAGTGTTGTGCTGCCGAGGCTGCGTGGAAGGCCAAGCCACCAAAGGAGGAAACTGCTCCTCCCAAGGGTCTCAGCCATTGTTAATTGGACCAAATATATCATCAGCAGCCATAAGACCCTGGACAGGATGGCATGTAGACTTTCTAATCCTTGAAACTAACCAGGAGATCTGACTTGTCTACCTTGGTTAGCCATGTATAAATGGTATATACTTTTTAATCAAAGTTGATCATTGGTGGTACAGTTATTCATATGACCCTTTGCTAAATTATGTTTGACTTAGGTTTATTTTGCATTTTTGTTGGCCCTGAGTATATGGCCCAAAGTGCTATATAGAGAATACACCACTACATTAAACCAAGGCATATAAAATACTACTCAAAAAAATTAAAGGAACACCTTTTAATCAGATTATAGCAATGAAACTTCTGGGCTATTGATCTGGTCAGTTAAGTAGCAGAGGGGATTGTTAATCAGTTTCAGCTGCTTTGCTGTTAATGAAATTAACAACAGGTGTAATAGAGGGGCAACAATGAAATGACCCCCAAAACAGGAATGGTTTAAGAGGTGGAGGCCACTGACATTTTTCCCTCCTCATCTTTTCTGACTGTTTTTTCACTAGTTTTGCATTTGACTATGGTCAGTGTCACTACTGGTAGCATGAGTCGATACCTGGACCCTACAGAAGTTGCACAGGTAGCCCAGTTTCTCCAGGAGGGCACATCAATACGTGCCATTGCCAGAAGGTTTGCTGTTTCTCCCAGCACAGTCTCAAGGGCATGGAGGAGATTCCAGGAGACTGGCAGTTACTCTAGGAGAGCTGGACAGGGCCATAGAAGGCCCTTAACCCATCAGCAGGACTGGTATCTGCTCCTTTGGACAAGGAGGAACAAGATGAGCATTGCCAGAGCCCTACAAAATGACCTCCAGCAGGCCACTGGTGTGAATGTCTCTGACCAAACAATCAGAAACAGACTTCTTGAGGGTGGCCTGAGGGCCTGACGTCTTCTAGTGCACTCACAACCCAGCACCATGGAGCTCGATTGGCATTTGCCATAGAATACCAGAATTGGCAGGTCCACCACTGGCACCCTGTGCTTTTCACAGATGAGAGCAGGTTCACCCTGAGTGCATGTGACAGACATTAAAGGGTCTGGAGAAGCCATGGAGAATGTTATGCAGCCTGTAACATCGTTCGGCATGACCGGTTTGGTGGTGGGTCAGTGATGGTCTGGGGAGGCATATCCATGGAGGGACGCACAGACCTCTATAGGCTAGACAACGACACCTTGACTGCCATTAGGTATCGGGATAAAATCCTTGGACTCATTGTCAGAACCTATGCTGGTGCAGTGGGTCCGGGGTTCCATGTGGTGAGAGTATGCAGGTAGTTCCTGGAGGATGAAGGAATTGATACCATTGACTGGCCCCCACACTCGCTTGACCTAAATCCAATGGAACACCTCTAGGATTTTATGTATCGGTCCATCCGACACCACCACCTCAGACTGTCCAGGAGCTCAGTGATGCCCTGGTCCAGATCTGGGAGGAGATCCCCTAGGCCACCATCCGTCATCTCATTAGGAGCATGCCCCGATGTTGTCAGGCATGCATACAAGCACGTGGGGGCCATACAAACTACTGAGTACGATTTTGAGTTTCTACAATGAAATTTTGGCAAAATGGACTAGCCTGCCACATCATTTTTTCACTTTGATTTTCAGAATGTCTTTGAATTCAGCCCTCTGTTGGTTGATAATTTTCATTTCCATCAAACGATGTGGCATCCTTTCATTCCTAACACATTACTCAGTCCATATCAGTAAGATATCCAGCATGATTTTTTTCCCATTGAAATCTGATGTGTTTTCAAAGTTTTCCTTTAATTTTTTGAGCCCTTTATATGACCTGTGCCCCAGGTATGCCCCATCAAAATAACATTTTCTAAAAATGAGTCACAGAACAACCCTGCTCCTTAAGTGATTTGCATAATACATATTCTTCGCAAAACATAGAGTATGTTTACAGTCTCAGAAGCAGGATAGGGAAAGCAGACCTCTCAGAAGTCATTTTATTAATCCAGGCAGTCTCTAGAATGCAGCTGAAACCATTTCTAGTCATTTCCTAAGCTGCAGGCATGCCAGTCAAATCTCCCAGTGTTATTATTCTTATTAATTAAGTTGGCTAATGCCTGTACCCAAAGCAACATACAGTAATGTCATACATTAAATATGTTTACGTACTGATTATAAAGTCATATCCATATAGTCAAAAAACCTCCTTTAGCAGGTGGCGATTGAAAATTATATAAGGGGACCCGGGTTCGCTTCCCGGGTCCTCCCTGCGTGGAGTTTGCATGTTCTCCCCATGTCTGCGTGGGTTTCTTCCGGGTGCTCCGATTTCCTCCCACAGTCCTAAGACATGCAGGTTAGGTGCATTGGCGATTCTAAATTGTCCCTAGTGTGTGCTTGGTGTGTGGGTGTGTGTGTGTGTGTGTGTGTCCTGAGGTGGGCTGGTGCCCTGCCCGGGATTGGTTCCTGCCTTGCGCCTTATTTTGGCTGGGATGGCTCCAGCAGACCCCCGTGACCCTGTGTTCGGATTCAGCAGGTTGGAAAATGGATGGATGGAACATTACAACTTAAATGAATTTCTTTCAGAACAATAACTAACCTTAAGAACAAGAAATTGGAAATGTCTGAAATAATTGCACTTAATCTTAGTAGCAATGTCTTTGTATTTCTTTAATTATAAGCTAGATAACATATGATTTCAGACTGAGCAGTCAGGTTCTAGTAGGACTGTATCACATTATGTCCTGCTTTTATAATTACCATCCATCCATTTTCCAACCTGCTGAATCCGAACACAGGGGTCTGCTGGAGGCAATTCCAGCCAACACAGGGCACAAGGCAGGAACCAATCCTGGGCAGGGTGCCAACCCACTGCAGGACACACACAAACACACCCACACACACACCAAGCACACACTAGGGCCAATTTAGACTAGCCAATCCACCTAACCTGCATGTCTTTGGACTGTGGGAGGAAACCGGAGCGCCCGGAGGAAACCCACACAGACACGGGGAGAACATGCAAACTCCACGCAGGGAGGACCCGGGAAGCGAACCCAGGTCCCCAGGTCTCCAAGCTGCGAGGCAGCAGCGCTACCCACTGCGCCACCGTGCCGCCCTTTTATAATTATCAGCTTTGTAAATTTAAACTGATGACAGAAAAAATTATTTTACATCCAAATTCTAAAATTAAAACTAGTATTCATCCTCTAAACCCAAATACACTAGTTTGTTCAAAAACATGCTTGCTATAGTAGCAATGCCAATAGTGGACATAATTCATAATAATACTTCATAATAATTAAGTGCCATTGTTCTTCAAAGTAGCCATTGTTAAACAAAATTTAGATTGTAATGCTCTTAGGAATTACTGTACAGTCTCCAGTCTGGAGCTGTGAGTCAATCACAGTAAACACTGTGCTATCCTGAATTATATAATTTTGGAAAAAATAAATACACATTACAGGTACACTAGAACGTGCTTGTGCTTAATAAGCTTGGTTAATGGAAGAAAGGCAGTAGAAAAAAGTATTTCTGTTGAGTTAATTTCTAACATGAGAACAAACATATTGTTTTAGTATGATTATAATAGTTCTTTCTGTAATTTGCTTCATTCATGCCTTTACAAAACAGTCATCAGTCCTTGACACCGAAGTAGACATGTTTCATTTTTCAGTGGGTACTGTTGCCTCTCACTGCATTTGCACCTTAGTTATGATCCTGGCTAGTGTGCCATCTTACTGGTATTTGTGTGTATTTAACTTGGGAGACTCTCATCTTGTGCTACATTCCAGAAATATGAGGTCAGGTACACAGGCCACTAGAAACTAAGCCAGGATGTGTTAATTGTTATGCTGTTACCCTGCATAACTATTATGGTTTAGCCAGGTTTCCCTCCCTAGCTTCAGTTTCTCTAATCTATATATGTTATTTTTTCAGTTTTTTGTGATTTATATTGATATATTTCTTAATTTCTTTAATTTTGTGTTTAAGATTTATTGTGTCAATGTTTGTTTTGTATCGTGCCTTTTGCATTTCAAGCCTCATAATGCTGCAGCTAATTTGGTTGCCTGTGTGGCCTATTTAAAGGCCAGAGATGATTCAAGTACAGTAAGTGCTATCCTGCTCAAGTTGTTCAGCTCCCATTCCTGGTTTCTCTTCGATTTATGGGATGTGACAGGTCCTTACTTTGATTTTCTGGTTTTGGATTCTCTGCTCTCATTAAAGTTTTTTTGCTCATTGCTTATCAATTTTTGGTTTTGTTCTTTGAGTTACCTCTTTCAAAGTAACTTTCTGTATTTTCCTCTGTTTCCTTTCCTAATACCTTTATTTCAAAGGTTATCACTTTTGTTCTTTTGAACCGGGGTTTTACAGTTCCCCCTCTACCTTTTAGAGATTTATAGGCTTGGTCTCCTTTGAAAGTGTAGGTTGCAAGGCTGAATTTGAGTTTTATTGCCATGCCTACAAACTCTTTCTTCTGGCCTAGTGACAAGAGAATTTGTATGTAATTACCAACCTGGAGGTTCCTCTCCTAAACAATCTTACCATGTAGCACTGAGAAAGTCTCATAATATGTCAGGAGTGCATCTTTAGAAACATATAAGCAGTAGAACATCTATCCATTCATCTTTCTATCCTGTTTATCCAAGGTAGGGCCGCATAGCAGGTGGAGCCTATCCTAGCATTCATAGGTTGCAATGTAGGAACAATACTTGGACAGGGCACCAGTCCATCACAAGGGTTATATTTTAGCCAACGTTCCTCCCCTGGCTAGGGTTCAAATGTCACATTTTTGCTTACTTTCTTTACATTTTTGATTACTTAGTTTCTTTATGTTTAAGCATCTTTTGCTAAGTACAATGTGTTTTGTGGGTGGTCTCCCAAGAGGCGGTGCCACCTGCTCATCACCTTCAAGGGACTGCCCTATAAAGGCTGAGGAAAACCCAAAATCCCTTGCAGGTCATTGTGAAAGTGCTAAGCGTTGTCATTTAACCTAATTTTTATGTCTTAAGGATAGAGGAGAGTAATAGGATTATACAAGGAAAATGTCATGTATACAGTGATCAGGCAGCAGTGCTATTGATTATATCGTCCCACCACTCTAGATAAAAATAATTCATAAATACATTTTAAATATAACTTGCCTCTAGGATTAATGCCTTTTATTCCATCTGCATTAAATGTCACAATATCTTCATGCAGAAATACATAAATATAACAAATCTACCAAGCTAAATACAAGGGTACTGTAATTAAGGATTAATATATGTAGCTTAAATAATGTAGTAATAATAATAGTAATAATCACAGTAATTTATTTTATTTACATAACACCTTGAAAAGCTAGTGCTCATAGCACTTGACAAAAATTCTGAATTAACAGTTGGAAAAAAGGCAGAAAATAAGATCAATTACCAACATTGAGTGGAAAATATTATCAACATAAATCACAAAATAAAAGATAAATACAGTAAACACAGAGGCAACAAACCAGAGGAAAATACAAAAATACTACAAGAAATTCATGAACAAATGATATAATTCATGATGCAAGCATGTTATGTTTCTGTGCACCTTGACAGAGAGGATGAACTGAGCAAAAGGGTTAGTATGTCAGGTAAAGTGAAATGCCATCCTGAAGAAATTCATTTTAAGCTGTTTTTAAAAGAATAAATTGAGTCAGCTGATCTAATTAATTTAGGAAGGCCATTCTAGTGCCTTGACACAATAGAGCTGAAAGTTCTCTCACTCATTGAGCATATATTGTTTTATGGAAAAATGAAAATGTATCAGAAGAACTCAATGAAGACAGTTTAAATACACACATGCCATATCACGTACGCCAAGATTACTGCTTCAAATATTATAATCAGTTCATATAACACTTGCCTGATGTTAACCTTATGATCGAGTTTTGGTTTTCCTCCTCTGTACTGACACCAAGTCTATGGCACATACTATATTTTGATAAGTTTTATGTGATCAATCTCTTTGGTGGTCTGCTTAGCATTCTGTGAAAAAAAAAACATGGCCACCTTTTCTCTATATTCTCCTTTTCCATTATAGCAGGCAAGCCACAGTGGCTGCAGAGTTTCAGCCAGCCAATCCCTGTTCATATTTAAACATCTTTTTCAATTAAATATGCTGTCTATATCTGTATTGTATTAATCCAAAAAATCATATCAGAGTCTTTTTTTCTTTTTATTGGAATTTAACCAATATAACTGGGTATTGCTGTTTTATTTAGAAGATTCCTTGATTATTGAAGTTGTTGCTTGCTAATGATCCAACCAGCAAGAAATAACACTGGCATACCAAATCCCCTTTAATGTACATTGTTACTTGCATCTGTGTTTGGTAATTGTTATTGTTTTATTACAATTATGGATGCAAAATATACAGAAATGTGAACTGCAAAATAGAAATAAAAAAGACACCTGTGTATGAAAATATCTAATTAAAAACAAAGCAAACATGATTGCAGAATGAGAGCAGAAAGGGCCAGCTGATCAAAGAGGAAGTTTAATTAGAAGCAGTAATCGTTAATTATATCTACATAGGGATAATGAACAAAGAAATGACACAGGTGCAAATGAAAACAAATGTCAAAGAGTTGAAGCTTCTTCAGTGCCATTTCTACACCTGGAATAACTAAAATATTGCAGAGAATAATAAGAGAGTAAAATAATTTTACACAATTAGGGTGTCAAACTCAGATCCCAGAGGCCCGCAGTGGCTATAGGTTTTCTTTTTTATAAAGGAAAAATTAGACGTAGGGGTCAAGTGGTCACTTAGGGGTAATATACAGTAGTTATTGTATATAAAGTGTTCTGGTTTGCGTAGTGTTAAAGAGTTAATAAATGTCAGAAACTTGTTCAAGAATATTAAGAAAGGAGATAAAGGTCAACTGAACAGCAAACAACAGAAAGGTTCAGGGAGATGGTTCAAGAAGTTGGCTGACTATCATGTACCCAGTAAGACCTGCAGATTTCACATACACACAGGAACTCAAAATGTATTGGAAAGTATTGTAAGGATCAAGAGTATAGTGAAATGAGACTTTTATATTAGACTATGTAAGCCAGCTATGCTCTTTGCTGAAGATATGTCATGTCTTTTAACCAATCCGAGGAAATGTCAGATGTGGTGTAAACATTAATTTCAGCACTGATATGTAGATTCAATTGTCTATAAATGTACAGTATTTGTCTGTTTTTGCTCTGTGATCATTTCTGTGACATCTCTGCTCAGAGTCCATCCTCTGGCACACTGCTGTGATGGGGTACTCACTCTTCATGAAGAGAAATTAAAGATGCAATGGACACGCTTCCTCCTGCCTGATTAGTGTCTTCCACACTTTACAGTTACTTTCTTAATTATTAACTAATTAATGTTGCTAATAATGGATGATATTTTTTAGAGTTTATTTGATGATTGAAAACCTTTAATTGCTTCTTTATTCTTATCCATTCAGCCAAACAAAGATGAGATGCAAAGTGAGCCAATATATGACTATATAACTAGCTAACTTGACCCAATTTGCACCTGTATGTGCATTATACTATTGTTTCAATAAAATATTTAAAAAGAAAAAAGTTAAGGTCTGAGAGCTTTGACCCACTGTGATCCAAAAATCATGTGGATGGTGCTCTCAAAAACACAAACATTAAACAATGTGTTTCACTAATAGAGAACTGGCTACTTATTAAGAAAATTGTTGGAGAGATAATGGTGGCCCTAAAGAAGCAGAGTCTGAGACCCCTGAGATAGCCAATTATCTGTTGGTTTGCTTTATGTATCATTATTATTTAGCTATTGGTTAAGTAAAATAATGAAGTGTTCTAAATCTTTAAAAGCAAGTCTCTACAGTATATTATAAAAGGTAATCCTGGGACAAAACTCTCTCAGAAATAATTTCAGTTCCCGCAAGACAAGACTTTCTGCCATGAGATTTTGACAAGTCAGCACTCTTCTCAAACATTTACAATCACGCCCATGGTCCAATCACTTCTCATTCGCGTGAATGCTATTGTCTGACACAGTTCCTGCGCTCTCAGCAGGACAGAAGTATGTAATTATTGTTCGGCTTTAAACTTTAAGTCGGAGACTTGTAGATCGTCTAATTCGTGTTGCCATCAGGGAAAAGTAGTGTTTTTTCCCAATGAAGAGGCGTATCCGTAAAAATTAAAAGATTTGTTGTTTGGTGAAAGTGAAATCCACATACGTGTTCCTGTGGTCTCAGCTCCAAGCGGGGTTGGAAATAAAAGACAAAGAGTAGAAGACAAAGTAGAACATTGTAAAGAGGTTCAAAAATGTTGGTGAGATACACATGCAGAGCAGGTTAGAGATTATGAAAGTACTAAAATTCAAAAGTCTTAAAAAACTGATAGTAAAGATCACATTAGCACTAACAAACAGAAAATATTACTCAGTGAAATTACAGAACAGCGAAAAGAGATCGAAAATATAGACATAGGTGATATGACAGAAGTATGTAGATATTGTTTGGCTTTAAACTTTAAGTCAGAGACTTGTAGATCGTCTAATTTGTGTTGCCATCAGGGAAACGTAGTGTTTCTCCTCAATGAAGAGGCCTATCTACGAGAATAAAAAGATTTGTTGTTTGGTGAAAGTGAAATTCACATACACAAGTGGCAGTGACGCAAAGTGGCTGGTGCGTAGCGCAAGCCGGTGGTTTGGTGAGCGAAGCAAGCAGGGGGCAAAGCCCCTTAGTCTTTTAAAATAAGGTAATCAAAGTATGTTTCATTGGCAACACTAATTGGTTAGCAATCTGAAAAAGTGGCTTGAATGAAAAGGTGCAGCCACTGTGGCCATCCAGGATATGAGTATGATACCCCTGCCATAAAGTGACACTCAGTTTGAACATGGAAAGGAAATGCAGACTTTACTTAGAATGGACATAGTGAAGCTGTCACTAGTCTGTATAAGCTTTGCAGCATTATTCACTTTGTTATTGGGAAGCATTACTATATAAAAAATCACTGAGCTAGTAAAAAAGTGCAATATTACACAACTTACCTAATCTGGAAAAATATAATTTTTAAGGTGGGCAAATTTTAGTCTTGGCTCATCTGGCTATATCCAGGTTCTTGCTGGATGCTCTGTAAATAAAACTGTTCTGTATAGCTTTAAAAAGTGAGAACTGTCTTTGAAGTCTTTGAAAATGGTATTATATAACGTGTTTCTATTCTCAGCATATTAATGGGTACAAATTTAAAAGCACTGTATCACTCACATGGCCTAAAATTAAACTATGAAGAATTACTGTAGAAATGAGAAAGCAAGTCTCCAGTCATCTGCTTTTGATTAGATAGATTGGATTAAGCAGAACCACAAGTTACTTACTATAAAGGTCAACTTAGGCACAAAAACCACTAACACTTTGGGTTTTGTTTGTCATCTGTAGAGCTATTCAGTTTGAAGAGCTCATGGAATATGGCATGTTGTTATGACAAGGACCACTTGGGGGGAAATTACAGAAAGATCCATTCTAAATTATTGCATAAGATGGTCTCTAGCTCATGTCCTCCAGCAAGAGATGCAATCCCTTTCTTTTTAGCCCCAACAGAAAACAATGATCACAAAAAAAAGTCTCCCAGGCAATAAGTGTTTACTTTTTACAGAATCCATTTGCTGTAGAATTACACAATCCTCTTATTTGTGTCTATTATTATGTTGCTATTCAGGAAAAAAAACTGGTCACACAGCTGCAAATTCAGGTTGCCTATTAAGTAACTGTACTATTTTTCTCAGCTTAACATTTCTATAATAACTTGAGTTAGCTTTGTTGAGAATGACAGTACAGAAGCACAGTGATTATAGCTGCTGCCTCAAAGCTCCAGGAAATTGGGTTCAAATTTCAGTTTGGTCAGTGCCTATGTAAAATTTCCCTCCTATATCCGAAAGTCATGCACATTAGCTTAGGAGAACTGCTACAGTGCACGTGTAGCCACTTGAGTACTGGTGAATTTGCACATTCAGTTCAAGTCCGATTGTTCCAGTTTTTCTCTCATATCCCTTAGACATAGGTGCTAATTTAATTGATAACTTTAAGCTGTATTATTATGGGTGACTGTGACCTGTCCAGGGTGGCTTCCTAGGTTCCATCCTATACTGTCAGGAAAATAATTGGAATTGAGTTAAGAAATTTTGAGAAGTGGATTAATGAATTGAAATGTTGTGAGACAAATGTTTAATAGGCCAGAGTTGCACACTGGTGTCATAGTTGTTCCTACTATGCAGGCAGTAATTCTGTTTTATAACCCTTGGGCACCAGGGCTTGATTTTAGTCTGAAGAGTACTTTGTGCACCAAGTTTTCATTCATATGGGATTTCCCCACCCCACCCCACCCCAAAAAAAAATATGATACACTTTTTAACTAATAACTAAACATGTCATGACATAATGACATTCGCGAGCATAACATTCACTTGCTCAGTCTGACTTCCCAGTTCCTGGAGAAAGGATTCACATTGTAGGCCAGCTACTGTATGTGTGGAGCGTCAATGTGTAGCTTACATTTGCATGGCCTTTTCTTTGGATATACCCATTTTCTTTCTGCATCCCAAATACATGCAGGTTGGGGTGATTTTATATTAGCCCCATGTAGGTGTGAGCATGGTTATATGAATGAATGGTCACTCTGATAAATTGGTATCTCATGCCTGTGTCCTGTGTTGCCACAATAGGCAAGTCCAGCATGTTAAATATTTCTGTCCCAAACTTGCTCCAAATTACCCTTACTTGACATGAGATGATACACTTAATTAACATACAATATGTATTGTTATACGGGGTTCATAATATAGTGCATTATCGGAACATTGGACAGAAAAATATATATTAAATATAAACAGTATATATATAAAAAATGAAATAATGGTATTTACAGTATATACAATGTGATAGCATGGGAACGAACCCATCATAAACATTGGGGTCAAAATATTATAGGCTACAACACTGATAATAATCCAATAGCAACAATAATAATAATAATCCTCATACTGGCAGAGCATAGGAAACACAGATTGGCAAAGTAAAATTAAACAATCAACAAATTAACAGGACTGCAACTGTAGACTTTGAATGCATTACTAAAGAATAAAGATTTAATTCAGATTGTAGGAATCACTCAAATGGGCTTACATTGAAACTTGCATTAAGACTCCACATATTCCCCCCTTCACGTGATGACTATGCACTTTAAATTCACTCCTGGTACACTAAACGTTTTCAAGTTCATTCATTGGATAGTAATATATATTTCTGGCATACATTAGTGAGGCTACAGTAAACAGGAATCATGGTCACAGATATACAGATAACCATTATAAATCAATTTCATTGAATTTTGTGATTATATTAGGCTAGTCAATTTAGTTCATGGGTCTAAGTATAATCTATATGATTACAGTTTATGGATCTCCTTGGTAGAATTATAATTGTGCTATCACAGTTGGTATAAGCTACCGCCTAGGCTAGCCAGAGCCACCTTAAATATTTTTACTGGCATTCAAAGATAACATAATGTTTTTATTAATGTGAAAGAGATTCGACATTTTTAGATAAATGTGAACTGCAGCTGCAGTGTCACAGGTCAAGTGTGTATTTTTCCTAGAGAACCATTGATGATTCCACTCAAAGTACCTTTCAGCTCTTGCCGTAGTGTGCTATCCAACTCACAGATGTTCTTCACTGGTAACAATTTGAAACAATTTGAAGTCAGCATGTAGCTGGTATTCATGTGTGTTTGTTAGGTCAGATCTTTCTTCCGAATTGCTGAATTGATTTCTATTAATTTTGCAAAGTCTGAATAGATTTCAAATTCGAATCACTTATAAAATTGAACAGTCAAACAATAAAATGCATATGAGTAAAAAAAATGCAACTGAGACACTTTTAACTGCAGCCTGAAAGTAGATTCAGGAGGCATGTGCTTTTCCACTCAATTTTACCGTTGGAACTTTTCTCTAGCATTGCTCTGGGATTGATTGCTCCTCCATAGACGGCACCTATGATGATATGTAAAAATCAAGAAAACAAATGCCAAAGCCATGGATTGGCATGAGACTTTGCAATGCACATGTGCCTTTTTGATTCATGGACACTCATGGTGCGGCGAAGTGTGTTGTGTGAGATGAAATTTTTTTTAAAGTGGTATATAAATAAGGTACTGGATATGAATGTAATTCTTAAGGTTAATAGTTTAAGTTTTTTTATATTATAATTAATTATTTCATAATGTTAAAAAAGTAGCGCTGCTGCCTCGCAGTTAGGAGACCTGGGTTCGCTTCCCGGGTCCTCCCTGCGTGGAGTTTGCATGTTCTCCCCGTGTCTGCGCGGGTTTCCTCCGGGCGCTCCGGTTTCCTCCCACAGTCCAAAGACATGTAGGTTAGGTGCATTGGCGATTCTAAATTGGCCCTAGTGTGTGCTTGGTGTGTGGGTGTGTTTGTGTGTGTCCTGCGGTGGGTTGGCACCCTGCCCAGGATGGGTTCCCTGCCTTGTGCCCTGTGTTGGCTGGGATTGGCTCCAGCAGACCCCCATGACCCTGTGTTTGGATTCAGCGGGTTGGAAAATGGATGGATGGATGGATAATGTTAAAAAAGTTACATGAAAATGCTGCCCAAGAACTAATATCTCTTTTCTCTGCTCTGCCTGCTCATCCTCTTAACTCCCTGTCTTCCTATTCCTCCCAACTTTAAGCATCCAGTTCCTAGCCTCTTTACTGTATTGTGGAACTCAGCTTATACTCCTGTCCTCTTAACTTCAAGTTTGGATCGGAGACCTTTCTCCTCCTTCTACTTCTCCTGGGTGACTACATTTAATAATTTAAAATGTGGTTCCCAAAATTCAGATTGTCAGCAAACCCAATTAAAGTTTGTTCATAGACTCTGTCTTTACTCCCTGGTCCTCTTTGTCACTATGGCACATTTGGTTTCTCAGGCACTTTTCTCCACATGGTCTGATTCTGCTCTATTGCTTTTCACCTTTGGACCTTTATATCTTGCTCCTTGTCTTCTTGACTCTCTATTGATATTCCACAATTGCCTTAAACTCTAATCCTTTCAGATCCGTCCTCACTGCATTACACCTCTTACCAGTAGAACCTTATCTGTTTAGTCTTTCTGCTGAACTTCCCCTTGTTTCATGGTGGAAATCCACTGGGACTGTCTATAATGATGATACGGCAGTTACATTTTACAGTTTGTTACATATGGAGTCAGCACCTCATATTAACAATGCATCCATGAAAACTATTGAGAGCTGGTCTACTGCTGTTCAGTCCTTTAAATCCTGATGTCTGATGTTCATTAATGCTACTGTTAATGCAGTGTTTCTCGACTCAGGAAGGGGTGGGTGTTGAGAGGACATAAGTTGCCAGGGCATGGCTTCCATTATAAATGTTCTGTATAATTCTGTTTTATTTACTATATTGGAAATGTTCTATAAATAATTGATCACAGATAAATGAAAAAGCTGCCTTTATCATAGTACCACCTGAGGCAACCACCTTGTCAACTCACCCCATTCACCATATTAGAAGATAGGCGCCCTTAGACCCCTCATACTGGACAAAAGAGGTTAATGTTTTGACATCCTAAAAATGTGTGCAGCAGGTTAATTGGTGACTACAACCTGGCTCAGGGGATGTGTGTATGTGCAAGAGTATGCCCTGCAATCCTGAGGTGCGAAATACAAAACAAAAAAAAAATGAATGAATGCTTTAAAGAGCAATTATCATGCACAAGGTTCATTTTTCCCCCTTTTTAATTCTAAGCATCTAACACTATTAAAGCACTGTAGCCTCCATCCATCCATCCATCCATTATCCAACCTGCTATATCCTAACTACAAGGTCACGGGCGTCTGCTGGAGCCAATCCCAGCCAGCACAGGGTGCAAGGCAGGAACAAACCCCAGGCAGGGTGCAGCCCACCGCAGGGCACACACACACGCACACGCACACACACCAAACACATACTAGGGACAATTTAGGATCGCCAATGCACCTAACCTGCATGTCTTTGGACTGTGGGAGGAAACCCACGCAGACACAGGGAGGACCCGGGAAGCGAACCCGGGTTTCCTAACAGTGAGGCAGCAGCGCTACCCACTGCACCACCGTGCCAACCCATTTCAAATCTTTACTAAAGTGAAAATATGTCACAGCCAGTCCCGTGACAAAAGCAGTAGCCCTAATGAGATGTGAAGTGGCAGTACACTGAGCAAAGTAAACGGGACTTCATTTTCCTTAACAATGGACTTAAATGTACTTAATTCCATTATTCTGTCCTGGAATTGCATATACAGTAATTCCATTAGGGAGTCTTTCGCTAGGAATTCTACCATTTTTCTACATGTATGTGTGTATTTATTATTTCTTTATTTTCTTTGTAATTGAGGTTCTTTCATTTGCATCTTGTAAAGCACTTTGAGCTACATGTTTTGAATGAAAATGTGCTATAAAAATAACTGATTTTGTTGTTACTTCCTTAGGGCTTCTCTCAAATGAAAAATAAAACTGCATTTTCAACATTGCAACAGTTCGTTAAAATCAAAGGCATACTTTGACCATAAATCCCCAGGAATAAGTATAAACTTTGCCCCTGTGGTTCTCCCAGCCAAGGCAAAGTTCCTATCAACAAACACAGCCTTTCTTTCTACATTTAAATACATCATCAAAATCTTATCTTCAAAGCAAATGTGTAAATCCCAAAGTTAGTTATTAACCATTTAAATTAGATATACAAAACAAAGCACCAGCTTGCAGAGAGATATGACAATATGTCCCTTTATTTAGATATACTGAAGCTAGTTTATCATGGTGTTATGTGGATTATATTAAAACATATGTAAACATAATATGAATTGGAAGAAGTGGTTTGTTGAATGGGAAGTAAACATGAAATATGCCATTCTGAAATGACAGCCATTACTTCTTCTAGGTTGTTTGATATAATGTCCTGTATACTATCTCACTCTTAACTTCTCTCATCTATACTGTATATGTACTTTATAAACATACACATTTTTCAAGTCTGTTCTGGCGTCTAAGGCAGAAGTCAGTTGTAGGTATACTCCACGGGGTGAACATCCACAGTCTAAGCTGATTTGAGTTACTGATTTGTTTAATTAGATGTCTGCAGATGGCAGGAGTGAACTTGCATTATATGAAAAACCTGAACACTGAAACTTTGTACCCTCCATAGTTTTCAAATGAAAAGTTTTCTTGAGTTAAGTTCAAGTTAGGAAATGTAATTGCCATCATTAAATATAAAAATATCTTTTGTACTATGATAGCATTAACGAAAAGTCATTGTCATCAACAAAACATTAAAATGGACTCATAGCTTATATTCTGGGGCCAAATCTAAAGGCTAGAGAACATGTCTGGGAAAACCAGGACCATGTGTTTCATAAACGAAATGCTTTGCAATATGGATGGAAGACTGTGATGATGCGGGTTCACTCCATGCTTCCATTTTGCTTCAGGGAGACTTTGAACCTGTCAGTAATGTCACCAATGAGCTAGACAGTGAGGTGCAACAAGGCAAGGGGATGGTGCAAAAAAGTGCCAAGTGCTTTTATTAAAACAGTAAACAAAAAAAAAAGAGTACAAAACAAAGTGTAGCGCATCAAAATAAGTCATTAAATAAATAATCCATTAAAATGAGTGAATTAGTGGAGGTTAAAATCCATTAGAAAAAAAATCTTTTAAAAACGAGGTTAAAACAATGATTGGAAGCAGTCTCTTTTAAAACACAAAGCACAGTGCCTTCTTTTACTGGTGACTCCACTGCCTCTTCCATCCAGGCTGTGCACCAGGGGAGTCACCCTACATGCAGCTGACCTTCTGCTCGACTGTTCTGGTGGCCTCCCGATCCCTGGCTTCGTTCAGCCCCTAATAGACCGAGACTTGGCTTCCCCCTACGGCCAGGACGCTCACGCTGGGGATTCTACTCCAAATCTCCGACTCCCGCTGCCTTCACTGCGGGGAGCCAACCTTCTCATGGTCACTCCTGTTCCCAACAAGCGCTCAGCAGAAGTGACCACTACCGTCGGCCCTTGGGTGCCACCGAAACACCCCACTCGGGCTCACCTCTACCAGCTGCCTGCATACATCCGCGAGTGTGCTCGCTCGCTCGCTCTCCTTCCCTCTTGCATACACCGGCTCTCTCTCCTCGCTGCTTCCTGCCGCCTTCTTCACTTCTCTTAACCTCCGTTCAAATTTTTCATTTTTTTTCTCCTTCCTAGCCGCCTTACGCTTCTATTTATTATGGGGACGTGGATCAGATGTGGCAATTAGCAGCTCCCGGCATCAATTACGGATGCAGATGACTCCTCACCTGTGCACTTTAGTGAGGACCATCCGCATCACGCATCACCTGGAAACCGCTCTTGCCAGACATACCACGCCCCCTCGCTAAGCCGCGAGTGTGGCGATTATTTATTTTAAAAAGTGGCCTTTTTGACGTGAGCTGTGGACCCGCTACACCACACAGACGTGAAATTTACACTTTCATATTTAGGAAAACCTCTCTGGTCAAGCGTACTATGAAAAGAGGGGGCATTTGTTGTGACCTCCTCTGTCAGATTTGTGCCAAGAGGACAAAATTATAAAAAAAAATTACTTGATTAACAAAAAAACACAAGGATATGATATACACAGAAAGAATGCAAAGTATAAAATAATTCCCTTATTTGGCATATTTGAGCAGTCACTTGACAAAGGAGAAGTACCAGAGGACTAGAAAGTTGCAAATGTGAACCCCAGTCTTCAAAAAGGTAGACAAAATGGATTCTGGTAATTACAGACCAATAAGTTTTACTTCTGTACCATACACAATTATGAAAACTATAATAAAAAAATTAGAAAAGTACCTACATTTTGAAATAACGTACTAAATAACAGTCAGAACAGGTTTATTAGAGGAAGAACCTGCCAAACCAATCCTTTAGTATTTTTTTGAACAGGTAACTGGAATAATTGGCAAAAACAAAGCATATGACATAATTTACTTGCAGTTTCAAAAAGCCTTTGGAATTTTGTAAAGTCCCATGCCAAAAAATAATTTTGAAACCAGAAGCTGTTGGCATCGGAGGTAACCTACAAAACTGGATTTCAAGTTGGTTAACCATCAGGAAATAAAGAGTACAGATAAAGGAGAATGCTCCACATGGAGTGAGGTTATCAATGGAGTCCCTCAGAGGTCTGTCCTGGCCTGGGTCCTTTACTTTTTCTGCTTTATATTAATGACTTTGATTCTGGTATAGTTAACAAACTTGTGAATTTCAGATTTTACTAACACTGAAGGAATGGCATTAGACACTGAGGAGACAGCAAAAATAATTCAAAATGAAAAGTGCAAAGTGCTACACATGGACAACAGGAACATCAAATATAAATACTAGATGGGAGATACTATCCCACAGGAAGCAACAGCTCAAAATAATTTTGGGTTTATGTTGATATAAACATTTTCACCATCTAAGCAATGTGCAGAAGCTGTTAAAAAGGCAAATAAAATGTTAGGTTATATTGTTAAAAACTTTAATAAATTTAGGGACGTTATGCTCAGACTATATAATGCACTAGCAAGACCACATCTGGGGTATCGTGTGCAGTTCTAGTTACCACACTACAAAAAAGACATAGCAGCACTTGAAGCTGTGATCAGGAGAGAAACCAAGTGCATCACAGGACTTAAGGGCATGTCCTACTCTGAGAAATTTTTTAGTCTTGGGCTGAAGAGACTGTGCGGGGACCTAATCCAGGTCTTCAAAATCCTCAAAAGCATTGATAAAGTAGATTGTTCAGCTTAATTGTGAATCACATACTCGAGGACCTCAGTGAAAAGTAAGGGGAAGTGTATTTAGGACTACAGTCAGGAAGCACTTCTTTATGCAAAGAATTGTGAGAACCTGGAACTGTTTTACTGGGCCCTCAATTTACAAGTGCAGAAATATCTCACTTCCATGCTACACTCTCTCAGTCAGAGATTATTTTTACTTCCTGGCAGCCCATTTGTGGTATCAACTATTCCGTTTTTGACAGTCATTCATCCTTACAGGGTAGTCAACCATCTAGATGCCTGAAGGAACAATGTATTTTTCTTCTAAGGTTGTAACTCTTTTTCTCCTTGACTGGTTACCTTGTCAGTTCACTTTTGGAGTAACCAGTGCATTTGCAGGGGTTGCTGCTCTGTGGTGGTGCACTTCCTCCACTTCCTCCACTGCAACCCTATATTTTCCTTGCTCTTTTATGACCCCATCTCAGCGTGCCACCAATCCTATTGGAAGGAAGTAGATTGGCAGGCCAATTGGTGCACCCTCAATAATCTTAACTTGAATTCCCTGGAAAAGTAGAAATGATGTTGGATTTTAGGAGATACTCTTCACCTCATACTCCCCTACATATTAATGATGTTACTGTTAATAGGGCAGAATCATTTACATTTCTTGACACAACTATCGCTCACAGTCTGAAATGTGATGAAATCATAACTTCTATAATCAACAAAGCTCAGCAGCAGATATTTTTTTTTCTCTGTCAACTTAAAAAAATTTCAATGTCCAAATCAGTGCTGGTCCAGTTTTATAGAGCTGTCACTGAATCCTCACTTTCTCCTTAACAGTCTGGTATGGCATGCATCTGCCCACTCGAAACATAAATTGTAGAGTGTTATTCAGACATCAGAAACGACTGTAGGCCTGAAACTGAACTCCACTGAGGTCCCGTATGCATCACAAATCAGGAAACAGGCTTGAAATATAGGCAAGGATTAGATTCATTCTGGGAACCCACCTCTTTCAGCTATTGCCGTTGAGGAAACTTTACCGGTCACTAAAGGCAAGAACTACTAGCCACAGAAAGAGTTTCTTTCCTACTGCAATCACTATGGTTAAACATAGTCTCTGATTCATTGCTGTCTTTTGCTGATTTCTATTCTCCTCCTTTCAGTATGAATTATGTTTATTTTTATGATTATTTTATATGGATATAACACCAAGAGAAATTTCTTGTAACTGTGTTGCCTGACAAAAAAGTTCAAGTTCAGTTTGACACAGTGTTATCTTGACCCGGGGGTAGTTCCTGTCTTGAGACAGATGTTGCTAAGGTTAGACTTTGGCCTTATGATCCTGCCTTTTAGTAAGTAGGATCAGTAATAGATGGTTAGATGAGTATTAAAGGGGGTGGGCATAAATATTGTGCACAGTTCCTTACTGGATAATTCCCACCTACTACAAAATGTTTTCAGGGTGTTCCATTGATAGATAACTCAAGAGTACTAAAGACCCCATTCCTTCTTGTCAATGGTCTTGAAGACCATATTCTGCAATATTCAGAAAAAAAAATTGTATCACTTTGATTGCCCCACAATAAATTACTCCACTGCCTCCTCCGATTGTCCTCTTGGCCACAAGTGAGAAACAATTCACCTCATGATGGAGACCTGAGTCAAGATGAAAAAAATAGGGACCCCATGCCCTCTTGTCAATAGTCTTGAAGACCATATTTTGCAATATTCAGAAATAAATTGTATCACTTTGATTGCCCCACAATTAATTACCCCTCTGACTCCTTCAATTAGTCTCTTGACCACAAGTGAACAAAAATTCACCTCATGATTGAGACCTGAGTCAAGATGGAGAAAATATGATGTGATCAAACAGACAAGATCATGCAAAGAAAAGGCAAAAAAAGAAAAGGAACATCAAAATTCATAACTAAATATTCATCATGAAAATTCTGGAATCAGCCAGTACATGAGATGAAAACCTAAGCCCAGATGATGATGACTCTTGTACTTTTTTGTCAATAATTTTTGTAAGAAAATAGGTCATTTGATCCTTCACAACACCTCAAGAAACTCAAATATTAAAAGGAACTGGAGAAAAAGACAGACAAAATGTCTTAGTTTGGTAGTATTGACCACTAGCAGTCTCTCAGTGGGTTGCTCTAACTTTGTCTTGTTTTTCCTTTGACTCCATGAATATTTGCCCAGTACTATTCATGAAGGTCAGTTGTTCCATGTGAGTGCCATTTTAACTAATTAGTTCTAAGTTAAAAGGTCCAAAGCAGCATGACTGGGCTAATTAAGGATTTTTCTTCAGTAATGGAAGTTGCCATCAGTTGTGACTATCTCTGTGACATAGGGACTAAATAATCTAATCATATTATATGACAACTGAACATATTTTATATTTTTGTAAAAAGTTTGCTTAGTTTTTGATATTGTACATACAGGTTAGGTGGATTGGCGATTCTAAATTGGCCCTAGTGTGTGCTTGGTGTGTGGGTGTGTTTGTGTGTGTCCTGCGGTGGGTTGGCACCCTGCCCGGGATTGGTGCCTGCCTTGTGCCCTGTGTTGGCTGGGACTGGCTCCAGCAGACCCCTGTGACCCTGTGTTACGATTCAGTGGGTTGGAAAATGGATGGATGGATGGATGTATGCATGCCTTTTTTTTAATCAATCGTATAGCTCTGGGAATTTAATTTTCACCTTCATAGTTAAATTCACAGTTAAAGAAAGGTAACACATAACATATATAAAAGGGATTGTATAAATTACGTGAAATCTTTAACAAGGTGGTGCAGTGATGCAGCGGCCTCCTCCAGTAGCACTTTCCCATTATAAATCCCAGTCAACATGAATTTTAATGCACATGCACGTGCCTACAGCCCCACCCCAACTCCTCCCAGAATTATGCCTATTCAAATATGCAGATCAATGTAATAGCCCCTTCTGTTCAGTGTTTTGTTAAAAGACAATGGCAAAAGAATGTGTAAAAAAGAATTTCAGTGAATGCAAATTGGAGCTCCTGCTCAGTGAAGTGGAGGCAAGGAAAAACGTACTATTTGGTGGCTTAAGCAGTGGTATAGGTAACAAAAGAAAATTGATGGAGTGGCACAGCATGGCGAAGGCACTCAAAAGTTCAATTTCAGAGAATTGCACGGTGCCTGAAATAAAAAACTAAGTGATCAGGGAAAAGGTGAGTCACAGGGAAGCGTATTAGGGCCACAGAGAGGAGAAAAAAAATAGGGAAACAGTCAAGATTAAGGTTGAAATGTTAAAGTAAATTAAAGTAGATCATCATAAACTTCATCTTAAAATCAATGTTTAATTTACTAAAGTTTCTCAAACTTTATCATAACTAAAGTAGCATGTTAAATGCTTTGTATTCTAAATGTTCCCAGCCCAGTCGTTAATCGCCACGTGCTTCTTAAACAGGGTTTCTCTTATGCCGATAGGAGCATGCAAGCAGTAATAGCCTCACAGAATACATTACATTCATGATATTAAAGCTCTCTGAACATTTTAACATACTAAGATGTACACTTGATATAATTTTCATGATAAAATTCATTAAAGCATGTATTAAACATGTGGGGCACTGTAGCGCTGCTGTGTCAGTCCCAGCAACCATGAGCATGAGGCAGGCACAATTTCAGGATGGGGAGCCAGCTCTTCGCATGGTGAATATGAGCACACACACACACACACACACACTTACATACACTAGTAGCATCAATTTAGCATCACCAAATTCCCTGCATGCCTTTGGAAGGAAACCAAAGCATGCTAAGGAAACCCACCAGGAAAACTTCCAGGCAGGGAACATTCAGGACATGACCTCTTTACTGCGAGGTAGCAGTACTACCACTGCACAACCGTGTCCCCACACGTTTAATTATTAACGGCATACATTACTGAATTAAAGTTAACAATTTATCTGTAAAATGTAATGTACATATACTTTAATGTACTTCACCATAAAAATGATATCAAGCATACATCCTAGTATTCTATGCTCTTGGAAATGGAAATTGACTTAGAAGCCAGTAATCATCATGGGACAAGAAATCAGTATGATTTCTAAATATGCACTCTCTTCTAATTCTTCCATTTGTGGTGTCTTCTAAGAATACTAAAGCAGCCATGGTAGTTGGAATAGTTTAGCCATTCCACGCACCATTATATTGTTACAGATTGATTATAATCAAATGCCTTAAATTTGTAAACAATATGCAATTATCGTCTGTGTTTTGATAACGCTCCTGTCATGCATCGAAATATGAAAAAGAAAGGGAGACCACACAGAATCAGTAGCACTGCTTTGACACTGCGTGTTTACGCATGGTGCACGGCCGTGAAAATGTGTGTAGCTTTACGACAAGTTTAGTTTTTATACATCTCAATGTGAGTGTGGAAACGTCGTACGCAACATTTCTGTGCATATGCACCGTTTATGCATGAGCAAACTGTCTAGTCCTTGCTTTTAGTGAATGTTAAATGCATTCCTCTGTCCATTTTCTAATCATTTCATCAAAACTAGACAAAGTAATCAAAGATATGAAATGATGAAAAAACTTAACCTAATTGATTTTTTTACAAAGTTAAAGAAATAAGTTTTCAAAACTCAAAAATTTAGAAAGTTGTAAATGTAGTATTACACACACATATTTTTAAAGTTTTAAGACAAACAAAATGCTGAAGTTTTCCCTCATTTATGCACCATGTAAGCCATAGGTCTATCAGTAAAAACAAATGCACATGTACCTAGCCCCATCGTCTGCTCATTAGTTAGTAGTAGCAGGAGAATTTAACAAAGTATTTTAATAAAAACAAAATATTGTAAAAAAATGCAAGATTGGTGACTTTTATGGAATTTGTGTTGATTTTGGAATCAACATCCTTTCTGTAAAGAATAGGCATGGGGACCCAGCCTCCTCCTGTCTGTGTCTGTTGTGTTGTTGAATAGCAGTCATGTGGTGAAGGGGCTGGAGGCACTAAAAGGAAAGATGTATGCAATAGCTGTTGTAAAGGCAGGAAAGCAAATGCCTGAGTAAAGTCACTCTCATTTTAAGCCTCCAGCCATTTAGTCATGTCTAGTGCAAAACAGCCACTGCTATACAGTGGACTTGGAGTGTTAAGTGGACTAGGGACAGAGCTTCAGACCTTTTTCTGGCACTTTCTCTGAAGAAAATAATAATAATAATAATAATTAATTACATTTATAAATATGTGTATGCTCCCTTACTATAATCTAGTGTTATCAATCTGTCTAGCAGTATTTTTAAGCTTATGATTTTTTTAGTACTTCAACCTATTGGTTTTCTTCTATCTGAAAAATAACAGTAAGTGTCAGCTACTTATTAAGTTAAGCAAACGATGCTCAAATGTTGAATATATGAGAATGAAATTATAAGTCAAATATGGATAGAAAAGGTGAGCGTTTGCAGAAAAGTGGAAAATAGCTATTTAATTCTTAGAAAGATCGTCATTATCAAGTGTGTCATCTAAACTTTCCTTGCCAAATGAAGTTCAAATAAAGGTAGCAACTTTGTGTGATTTTAAAATGAGCAATCATCATAAAATGCCTAAAGCAGTGTAGCAAATCATATAATGCTTTATAATTCCAGTGCAATCCTTGTATGAAGAGTAGGGCTATAAAAGTCATTGCCAAGTAAAAAGGAGACAACAGAGTCACATTGGACAGTTGTAAGTTCAGCAGGAAAGACTGTGGAGAACTTGCAACCAAAGGTGGCAGCAAACTTCTGGAAAAGATGAGGATTAAATGTGGGGATCTACAGCCCTAAAAGGCAAATCAGTGATTGGGGAACACTCTGGTTTGGTGGTTCCAGACTTTATAATATGTACGTTACCATCAAATTAATTCTGTAATGGGATTTAAAAGTTGCAGTTTTTTGCTGTTTATTCTAGAAATTAGGGCAAAGATTCAGTAGTTGGAGAAAGAAAGTCTGTTTTTTATCTGGTAAGCCAAGGTAGTAGATTTTGTTTTCCTATTTTACTTTATTTCCCCTTGAAATCATTCATTCTCTGTGTGTTTTTAAAGTACTGTAGATACATTTTTAAGTACAGTTTAAGAATATTGTGGGTGTGGAGAGAAACCAGGGAGTGCTCACCTACTGCAATGACTAATATTTTTGAAAACCACAATAGAAAATATGTGTGATCACGCAAAAGATGATGTGAAAAAAGTCTATTTAAAAACAACTCAAGCAGTAAGACAATGTATGCATGCAATTTGGATTACATGGGTTTTTAAGAATGATATGTGTTGTTACACAATAGAAAATATTGCATTTATGCAAAAGAAGTGCTAAAAAGAATAGAAACCAAACCCATCTAACTGAAAGTAACTTTTGAAACAGGGCTGCACTCTGTTGCTTTTGTTGGTCTCATGACAGTTCAGAATGACTAGGTTTATTAGTAGGTGGGTTGCGTGTACTGCTCCAAAGTCCTATGTTCAAACTCTGGCTCAGTAACCATCTACAGTATGTGGAGGTTGTTCAATCTCCCTGTTTTAAACTGGTTATTCTTTCTTGCGCAGGGAAGAATGACAGTACTGGAGCCTCTTGACTAATCCAGTGTTAGCGTATGAGATCCTGTGATGTGGTACTAGACTTGGCTTCCTTTGTAAGCAAATTATAGAAATGGATGGACAGATATTTTGGAAGGTAACTCTGAAAATTCTGTGTTTAGCTCAAGTCTGTCACTCTATCAGTGTCAAAAGCAGTAACAAAATATAACGACAGACGGGAAATGAACTGAATGGCCTATAGGCAACGGCTCTACTGGTGACTATTATCTTATGTAGTAGATTGGGATACCAAAAGTAACCGAGAAGAGTGATAATGAAAATCTCTTCTAAATACAATGTAATTCAAGCTATGTGAGCAAGAAATACTTTTGATAGTAGAGTATCAGTGATAGACCTCTTATCGTTGAACAATTGAATAGTCAGCTTTATGAGTAACAGACCACCTTTGGTCTGTACTGCTAAGTTTAATGTTTCTATAAAACTATATTATTAATAATATTGAAATGGCTAATTATGCAGCAGCAGTATTGGATGAAAGGAAAAATGTCCCAGGGGGTCAGTGACCCTCTTAGAGATGATGAGTGAGTGATAGCTGCAGATCTCAAATGTAAAATACAACCCGAAAGAAATGCCTTTAAAATGAGCAGTGGGAGAAAAAGACACAATTGAGCATAGAGGTAAAGAAAAGAAAAAACAGCACAAAACACAAATGGGGAATACAGGCTTTCTTCACTTTTGACATTTTTGCTTTTTTTTATTCTGTATATTTCTTTTGTAGGTGCAATGGTTAATGCTGCTGCTACAAGTATCCATTGTCCTGAATTCGAATCTCACACTCAGACACTCCTCTCATTTCTGCATTGAGTTTTCTCTGTTCTAATTTTCCTCCCATATCCCAAAGACAGGCATATTATGTGGATTGGAGATGCCAGAGGGGCACCACATGAGTATCAGTGTGTGTGAGAGACTGCTTTATAATGGACTGGCACTGGATGCAAGATTGATTCTTGGTTTTTACTGCCCTTTGTGATGGGCACTGGTTCGCTACAAACCTTTGAATTAAGTAGGTTAGCAAGAATTATATATATTTTGTGGCCTGTGTGCTACCTAATGTTGCTGGGATAAATCCAAACTCAATGACCCTAAACTGGATTAAGTAAGTTAGATAATTAATGGATTGATAGGTATTTATCAGTGATTATTATCCATTTTGTTTGCTCCTTGGAGTCTGCCTTTTAGTAAGATTAGCATGTTGCCTCATTTGTCATTGATCTCCATGTAATTGTGGTAGGGTTTCACCAAAAGGAACAGCTTTGATAAAGTGTTTTAAGATAAAAAGATGAGTGAGCAGAACACAAATCAATATATTTATATCACATTTAGAGGCATAGATATTAGCAGTGTTGTCAAATAAAATCCAAAGTCTAGTCGCATTTCTCAGCTCATTAAGTCTTAAGATTCTCTGTAAAACAGCAAGTCTACTGTGATTTGTAACTACATTCTTAAAAATAAAGGTGCTAGAGTGGTCTTCACAGTGATGTCATAGGTGAACCATTTTGGTTCCCAAAAGACCCCTTGATATGAAGGTTCCAGGAAATACCTTTATTTATTTAGATCCATAAAAGGCTTCATATAGAAAATAACCAAATGTAACGGATTTGTGAAATACCAATGGGTTTCTGATTTTTAAAGGACTCTTGATGCATACAATAACACAGGCTAAGTTGAGGTTTTCTTAATCTGTTAGTGTCCTGCTAGGAAGCTTACCATTCGTTAAAGATTTCAGTTTTTTTCCACATATTCGGAAGTTTTTCAAAGCACAAAGAACCAACGACATAGGCAAAGAACCCTTCGCAGAATGAAATGGTACTTTGTCAAGCAATGGCTCTATTAGGAATCACAGAATCCAGTAAAGAACCATAAAGTGCCATTTAAGAAGCAGGATTTTTAACAGTGTAGATTAAGGTATCGGGAAAATATCATCCAGAATACTTACCTTAGCACATATCTCCCAGTTTAATGTTACACAAAATATACTAACGCTTATCATCTTTTAAAAACATGACGTTAAGATGACATCAAATGAGGACAGAAATACACATTGTGACTAATTCATCCATCCATCATTTTTCAGAACTGCAGGGACCAGAGTCTATCATTTCAAGTTCTCAGCACAAAGTAGAATTTTCCCAGTTTGTTGCAGGGTGACCAGTTCTGTCTGTTGCTCTGTTTTGTCCCGACATTCATCATGTGGACTGTGAAGAGTTTAGTTTGACTTTGTGATTACTGATAAAAAAACAGTTCTGCGAGCCCCAGAACTAATGTTTCCAGACATAAAACACAAAAGAGCCCCCTCAGCAATGAAAAAGACAGCAAATATGTGATATCCAGTAATTTCACCATAGGGCAAATTTAAGCATATTTAATGTCAGGTGTGGGAAGAGTGGGTCTGGGTGTAATTAAACAGTGGCATTACCCTAAAAATAGGGTTCATTAGGGGTGAGGGTCATCCAGTAGGCAGTTATTTTATATGAGAAGAAGGTCATTGAGTTTCTGTACTTCCTGAAGGAGCACATTGCAATGAGATCGACCTGTGTTATTCCTTTGTTGAAGACAATGAAATAGTGGAATAAAACCCTGCAATAAACAGTGAAGAGCATGTAGTCCTCAGAAATTGCCATTTTATTTGAAATATACTCAGGGTCATAACTTAAAAGTGGCAACAGGATGGAAAGTTTGGGTTTGGGGGCTGTGGACTTCATCTGCTGGTAGAAAAGAACAATAGCCAGAGATAGAAGATGAGGGAAAGAGACAGATGTCATTATGTAGACTCCATCATAAAATATTTAAAAACCCTATGTAAACTTAGAAATAAGTATGACATTATGCCCATTTGCTATATTTTTATCTTTCCAACTTAAAGCAAAATTAGTTGAATAAATATCACAAATTGCAGTTTGTTCTTCATTCTGTCAATACATCTGTAGGGAGCTACATTATACACTCAAAAATGATTCTTGGGGTGTGTTGCTGTTACACAGCTAATGTAAACTGACTTTATTCTTTATATTCTTTTCTAGTAAGTTTAATTTATGTCGAAACAACTTAAAAGGATGTCATTGCTTTAAATGCCAGCACCAATCACAGTACGGTAATAGTTTCTAGGGTATATTGCCATTATCCAATTGCCTTATGTCAATTTCACTCAAAATTAACATGTTATTAACTTAAAAAAATGATTTTAGGGAGAATGTACCATTACACAGTGACTTTAAGTTTATTTAAAAAAATTAAGCATACTTAAGGTCTCTGCATATCTGTTTCCAATACAACTGACATAATTTTGTCAATTGTACTCAGTTCATTTATGTTTAAACAGAGAAAACAAATCTTATAGCCATAGAATCACCATTCAAGTTAGAATGTAACACAGTAACGTTGCCAAGTAGACAGGTTCTCTCCAGTTAGGTGCTGATTTAAAAAAACATTCCAAATGGAAAAAGGGGACTTTGATGATTTGCAGTTGTTTTTAGATATCTTTCAGTTTTTTCATTTGGCTAAAATGCCTTGTATAGTTAATTTGCAACAACTGTTTTTGTAAAGTTATTTTGAAGAATAATGAAATAAAAGTTCCATACTAACCGACAAAATATTTGTATGATCATGAAAATGCCTTTAGGCTTGTGTGTTTTCAACACCTATTACACACCCTACGCGACAAAAGCATGCATGTAATCTTCATGTGAAGATGAGAGGCTATGTGATATAATAAGGATTCCATCTAGCTTGGCTTTTGTGGGCTAGAGAGTGTTACTATACTAATGGAAGCTAGTAAAAAAAAAAAAGCAAAAAAAATGAACTTATAATGTGTAAGTGGGTGTTTTTTAACCTTATGATCAACTAATGCACAAAGAATGTTGTATGTTAGATCTACTCATTTGGTTTAGATTATGACAGTTAAATTCAATTAAATGGAAAAAGGTGATTTATTAAGTACACCCAACAACATATTTTTTTTTCAATAAGCTCTTGTGGTAATATCAAGAGATGAAAATGTTAGATTTACATATTTTTATATTAGAAATACCTAGTACTGTTAAATAGAAATATGTAATAATTTTATAAAGACGATCCAGATAATTAGATTTGTCAATGTGTATATGTGTGTTTCACTTGAGTTCAACAATTAAATTTAGTTAATGGCTTAATAAACTACTGTATGTCTATGTTGGGGAAGAGCTGAACTTCCACTAACTGAAACATCACATCTTGCACCTTTTAAAACACCTGTCCTGAAACTCTTACAAATGATGCAACATGAACTAAACAGAATTTCTGATTAAGGATTCTGAGGTTAGCACTAAGCTGATAAGTATCTAATAAGGCTTATAAATGTAGGTCTTCTAATTCTGTCAATAATTACTGTGTTATTTTAACTATTATAAATACAGTAGAGCTGAAAAATAAAATAATAATAAAAGAATAAAACACAATATATTTGATTCTGCATGTATTCACCTGCCAGAGGTTTAAATTTAAAGTTTAGTTGCCAAAAACTGAAAAAAGTAAATTCCAGAATATTACAAATGGGCCTTCTTCGGGGAACAACTAATAGGTTACAACCTATTAAAGGTAATTAAGCCTTGCAAATTGAAGCAAACAATTTGTAGAGGTGTCCCAAGGGTAGGCCTTTCATTTAGAGAAACCGCAAAAAAACAATCAAAGTGTAAGTGAGTACGTTGTACTACACAATCCAAACACAATTGGAAACTATAAGAAACTCCACAGTCACAACCTAATCAGAAGACAATTTTCTAAGGGTGACCAACTTGCATGATAGGAGCCTCACAGCACAGCAGCATCAAGCACAGCTTAACAGTGGTTGAAAAAAGCAAGACTCAGCCTCTACTTTAAGGAATGTTTTTCTTACTGCCACTTGCCCTGTCAAACATCTACTCATTTCTAATCCTATTCATCCTTGTCACACCCAATGCAAATCTTAGCATCTTTAACTCTGCCACCTCCAGCTCTGTCTCCTGCTTTCTGGTCAGTGCCACCATCTCCAACCCATATAACATAGCTGGTCTCACTACCATCCTGTAGACCTTCCCTTTCACTCTTGCTGATATCCATCTGCCACAAATCACTCCTGACACTCTTCTCCACCCATTCCACCCTGCCTGCACTTTCTTTTTCACCTCTCTTCCACAATCCCCATTATTCTGTACTGTTGATCCCAAGAATTTAAACTCATCCACTTTCGCCAACTCTACTCCTTGCATCTTCACCATTCTACTGACCTCCCACATTGACACACATGTATTCTGCCTTGTTCCTACTGACCTTCATTCCTCTCCTCTCTAGAGCATATCTCCACTTCTCCAGGGTCTCCTCAACCTGCTCCCTACTATCAGTACAGATCACAATGTCATCAGCAAACATCATAGTCCATGAGGAATCCTGTCTAATCTAGTCTGTCAACCTGTCCATCACCATTGCAAATAAGAAAGGGCTCAGAGCTGATCACTGATGTAATCCCATCTCCACCTTGAATGCATCCGTCACTCCTACTGCAGACCTCACCACAGTCACACTTCCCTCGTACATATCCTGTACAACTCTTACGTACTTCTCTGCCACTCCCAACTTCCTCATACAATACCACAGCTCCTCTCGAGGCACCCTGTCATATGCTTTCTCCAGGTCCACAAAGATCAATGCAACTCCTTCTGGCCTTCTCTATACTTCTCCATCAACACCCTCAGTGCAAACATCGCATCTGTGGTGCTCTTTCTTGGCATGAAACCATACTGCTGCTCACTAATCATCACCTCACTTCTTAACCTAGCTTCCACTACTCTTTTCCATAACTTCATGCTGTGGCTCATCAATTTTATCCCCCTGTAGTTACAACAGTCCTGCACATTCCACTTATTCTTAAATATTGGCACCAGTACACTTCTTCTCCACTCCTCAAGCATCCTCTCACTTTCCAAGATTCCATTAAACAATCTGGTTAAAAACTCCACTGACATCTCTCCTAAACACTTCCCTGCTTCCACAGGTATGTCATCTGGACCAACGGCTTTTCCATTCTTCATCCTCTTTATAGCTGTCCTTACTTCCTCCTTGCTAATCCCTTGCACTTCCTTATTCACTATCTCCACAACATCCAACCTCTTCACTCTCTTGTTCTCTTCATTCATCAGCCTCTCAAAGTTCTCTTTCCATCTGCTCAACACACTCTCCTCGCTTGTGAGTACATTTCCATCTTTATCCTTTATTACCCTAACCTGCTGCACATCTTTCCCAGCTCGGTCCCTCTGTCTAGCCAATAGGTACAGGTCCTTTTCTCCCTCCTTAGTGTCCAACCTCTCATACAACTCATCATACGCCTTTTCTTTAGCCTTCGCCACCTCTCTCTTCACCTTGCGCCTTATCTCCTAGTACTCTTGTCTACTTTCTGCTTCTCCCTGACTATCCCACTTCTTCTTTGCCATCCTCTTCCTCTGTATACTCTCCTGTACTTCCCCATTCCACCACCAGGTTTCCTTTTTCTCCTTCCTCTGTCCAGATGTCATGCCAAGCATTCTTCTTGCTGTCACCCTTATTACATCTGCTGTAGTTTCCCAGCTGTCTGGTAATTCTTCACTACCACCCAGTGCCTGTCTCACCTTCGTCTTAAACTCAACCTTGCAGTCTTCCTTTTCAACTTTCACCATTTGATCCTTGGCTCTGCCCTCACTCTCTTCCTCTCTTGATCTCCAATGTCATCCTACAGACCACCATCCTATGCTGCTTAACTACACTTTCCCCTGCCACCACTTTGCAGTCTTCAATCTCCTTCAGATCAACTCTTCTGCATAGGATGTAATCTATCTGTGTGCATCTTCCTCCACTCTTGTATGTAACCCTATGTTCCTCCCTCTTCTTAAAATACGTATTCACCACTGCCATGTCCATCCTTTTGGCAAAATCCACTATCCTCTGACCTTCTTCATTCCTCTCCTTCACACCATACCTACCCATCACCTCCTCGTCTCCTCTGTTCCCTTCACCAACATGTCCATTGAAATCCACTCCAATCACCACTTTCTGTCCCTTGGGTACACTGTTCATCACTTCATCCAAAATCTTCTTTCTCATCCATTGCACTCCCAACTTGCGGTGGATATGCACTAAAAACATTCATCATCACACCTCCAATTTCCAGCTTCATAATCATTACTCTGTCTGACACTCTTTTCACCTCCAGAACACTCTTGACATACTGTTCCTTCAGAATAACCCCTACTCCATTTCTCCTCCTATCCACACCATGATAGAACAATTTGAATACTCCTCTGATCCACCTGGCCTTACTCCCCTTCCATTTAGTCTCTTGCATGCAGAATATATCAACCTTCCTTCTCTCCATCATACCATCACTCTCTCCCCTTACCAGTCATACTGCCAACATTCAAAGTTCCTACCCTCAGTGTTCCACTCTCTTTACCTTCCTCCTCTCCTCCTGCCTCCGGACACGTCTCCCCCCTCTTCTTCTCCTCCTTCTTCTTCTTCTTCTTTTTCAGCCAAGAGTAAACCAATTTCCGTCAGCACCCAGTTGACTAACAGTACTGGTGACGGTCGTTGTTAACCCGGGGCTCAACCGATCCGGTATGGAAATTTGTATTGTTGTCTGCATATTGATTTGGCAAAATTTTACACCGGATGCCCTTCCTGACATAACCCTCCCCATTTATCCGGGATTGGGACTGGCACGAACAAACACACTGGTTTGTGCATCCCCTGTGCCCTGTCAAACATGCAGCTCAAAATTATAAATACTATATATAACTTCTTTAGAGCTGCCATTGGTGAACTTTCTGACATATTAATAGTAACACCATATTTTCTTTATTTGTTTCCAATATAGTTCAACTAGTTTTATGGAATTTCTTTTTGGGGTTTGGTTTGATTTTTTTTAAGTAGTTTTTTTGAAATTATACTTTGAATTTTGTGTTTGTTAGTTAGATGTACCAACTGTTGAACCTCCCAATGAGGGATCTATTTAATTTAGTCTTGAATAAAACACCTACTGTATGTGTCACATTGATGAGCTAATGTTCATGAAATTAATACATTCTATTGCTGCTTTAATGATACAAGTCCAACAAGTGATTATGACATAAATAGAGATTTGCAATTACAACTGGTAAGCAGTGGACCAGTTCCTTTCACTGAAGGGGAGGTGAGGGAAGTTCTGAGGAAAGTGAAACCTTACTAAGCTCTATGAAGTGATCTAATTAAGGGAAGGGTCCTTAAATGATTCTGTAGAGAGTTCTTGGGAATCTTCTGCCAGATTTTCAATTGCTCTGTTAAAGAGCACAGAGTCACAATGCTTTGGAAGAGCTCTGAAATCTGATCAATCTCATAAAATAACTGTCCAACCAAATTATATGATTATTGTCCAGTGACCCTTTCATCACTCTTGGCAAAATGTCTGGAGCAGTTGATTCTTCTTCGACTTACTTTACAGGTCAGCTCCTCTTTGGATCCTTTGCAGTTTGCATATTGACAGAACCATTCAGTGGAGCATGTGGCCATGACTTGTTCTCACACTATTTACACACATTTGGAGGAACCATAATCCTTTGTGAGAATGCTGTTTATTGACTTTGATTTAGCCTTTAACTGCATGAAGCCTGATATCATTTACAGTAAATGACAGGACTTATAGGTGGACCCCTATCTCATCTTATGGATTATGGATTTTCTCCTTGACTGGGAGCAGTTTGGTTGATAATTATACTCCTAGAGTCCATTATACATTGATAAAAGCTCCATAAGGCATAGTATTGTATAATAGCTTAAATGGGCCCTTGAGCAAGGCCCTTAACCTGTAATTGCTGCATCTTGGGTATGACATTAATCTGCATCCAGCCCTGCAAGCAGGTCCTCCAACTTGCAGGGAAAACTTGGGGTTGGTCGTAGGACTGGCACTCCAGCCACCGTAAAAACACTCACACTGTTCCAGTGTGGTGCTGAGGTGTCACCTGCTGCACTCGGGTCCCAATCCAGGTGGTTCGCTGTGTGGTGGGTGTGGCAACCTCTCTCTCACCTTAAACTTTTATGAAATCATACACAACATCTACAATAAATTCCAACAGCACAGCTATTGATTAATAAGGCTAAGGAAAATTAACATTTCAACTAGCATCCTACATAACAATTACACATGTAATATTGACAGCATACTGATTTTGACAGTCCTGGCCTGGTTTGTGCGACTGCCTGTAACTAATAAAAATAAATAACCCAAAAATAAGCCTCAAAAAATGTATCACAAAAAAACAAAAGGAAAGCAAATAAGATTGTAAAGGACCGGACACATTGCTTAAATTCTTGTTTCCAAATTTTACTTCTTGGGAGATGATACTTGCTGCAAAAATTTAAAACAAATAGAGCTAGATATACTGTAGGTTTACACCGATGGTAATAAAAACTTTAAATAGGCCAAATTCAATAGTGTTGAAATAAGAAACTCTTCTAGAACTGTTTTTTAAGTATATAAATATCAACAGTTTGTATTTTATTGCAGGCTTTATATGCAGTCATGTGCTCTTGTTTTCTTGTTTGTGCTGACTGGATCAAAGCAAATTTCCATTTGTGAACAATAAAGGTAAACTAACTAAATATACTGATGAGTTTTAAAGAAAACTGGTTGCACCAGAAAGTGTATAGGTGTGTTCTAGCTATTGGGATTAATGAATATGAAATAAGACCCATTATGAAATCACCATTCATTGGTTTAATTTAATTTAGAAGGAGTTGTATAATTTGCAGCTCAATGTTATAGAAATATGTGAAAGTCTTAGTGGGTAGATCAAAACTGATTTATAGCCAGTATAAGAACAAATAGAAACATGCCTGAAAAGTGACAGGGATCTCACTTTGAAATTACCGGAGTTGTGCTGGTTATATCATAGGTCAGGGAGCAGATGAACAGTTCTGGGTGATGACTTACATTACATGGGCAGAGGTGTAGTATGCTTGGAGGCCACACTGCGTGGTCAGTTTAAGATAACCCCATTACCCCAGCTTGTTCATAAACCTGGCCTTGGCTCAAACATCATGCAGGGAAACCGTATAAATTGCTGCCCCATATCAGAGCTTATTGATCTTAAAATGCAACAATCATTTGATGGTACTAAGAGCAGCCATTAAAAGGCAACATACTGAAGGCAAGTGGAAGAAAGAATGTGGTTAGTGGTGCCCTGATTAATACTGTGTAGTTGCCCTAACCAAAAACAACATTTTCAGGTGTTTTTAAAATAAATAATATTAATTAGAAAAGCAGGAGTGAGGAACTGAATACTTAGAAAATAAATAGACTTAAAGGCTGAGTGCCATGCTCAGTCTTCTTTTGCAAGCCATTGTCTTACTATTGGAGTGTATTAGTCATTTGCTGAGCACAAAACATCCCCTTAAATCTCCCTCTCACCTTCTGGCTCTCTTTGTTGGTCACTGTCTCTCTGACATCTAGTATGTCTTCTACTAATTATACACTGCTCAAAAAAATTAAGGGAACAGTTAATCATCACAGTCTAACACCAAGTCAGTTAAGCTTCAGGGATATCAATTTTTCTAGATTCTTTTCTAGTTTTGTGTTTGGCTAGTGTCCTTGTCAATACTGGTAGCATGAGGTGGTATCTGCAGCCAATTCATGTTGCACAGGTAGTCCAGCTCCTCCAGCATAGAACATCCATACATGCTGTATTTTCCAGCACAGTCTCAAGATCATTTAAGGAGATACTAGGAGACGAGTTGTTACATGTGGAGAGCTGGACAGGGCAATAGAAGGGCATCAACCCAGCAGCAGGACTGGTATCTGCTCCTTTGTGTGAGGAGGAACAGGAGGAGGAGCACTGCCAGAGCTTTACAGAATGACCTCCAGATGGCTCCTGATATGCATGTTTCTGACCAAACTGTCAGAAACAGACTCCATGAGAATGGCATGAGGGTCCAACATCCTCTAGTGAGACCTGTGCTCACAGCTCATCACCATGAAGCTCAATTGTCATTCACTAGAGAACACCACAATTGGCAACTCTGCCACTGGCACCCCGTTTTCTTCACAGAGACAGTCTGGACTTTTGGCTTTCTTGAACTAGTTTTTTGACATATGAGTTTGTCCTTATTCGCTGGAGCTTTTGTTCATTTTTTTTCCCTAGTTCTAGCAGAACAGATATAATTGATAACAATGTGGCATAGAAACAAAATTCTAGAAATGATGTTCTGAACAATATCATCATCAGTGCATGAAGTGCACCAGAACTTGAAAGGGGTACTAGGCAAACAAAATGCTTATACTGTATTGTACACACACAAACAAATCAAGAGGGGAAATGGATAAATAAATTGGACAACCATCTCAACAGTTTTATTAGGACCTTACTGACCCTAACCTTAATCTATATACTTACTCTGACCAAGCATACAAATGACAGGACACACAAGTTTTTCTTCGTGTTTTTGAGTACTTTACCTTAAATGTCCCAGAGATTCTGAAAAAAATCTAAAAGTGCATGGAACAGATGGTGAATATCATGTTATGGCATTCATTCCAGGTGGCTCACACCAATACAACTATTCAAAAGAAGAGAAACCAGAATTACAAGGTATCTCAGCATTCCTGTAAAATTCTGCCCAGGGCAAAATATTTATGATGTCTGAATGAGTATGATGAGTGTGATAATACAGCACAACCATTTCTCTTTGACCTGGTTTACACTTTAGGTTAGTACATTTGCTTAATGATGTTATACAGATATAAAATTCATTTTGATACAGTAATAGGACAAGTATGTTCTCTTTGTGTCAGTATACACCCAGGGAGACACCAGGGACATCTAAATATAAAAATGGTTTGTTTGCTAAACAAATGAAGAAGACAATGTATAAATTAAAAGACAAAAGTAAAACTTAATCCTGCTGCCCTGTTGGGCCTTCCTATGCAGGTTGGTGAACCGTCATCCACCAGATTTGATAACGTACCCACTAGCCAATCTCCCCTGTACATCTAAAACAGCATCGGAAGAACACTAGTCTCCTGCTAGTCGTAACTGACTCGTCCCACCAATGTTTTTTTTTGGCCACAGTTTCCCCAACTTGCACTATATGCTGTCATTAGTCAGAAAGGAGGTTTTGTGGAATTTGCCATACTTCTCTGGCCCCATTTTCTCTTTTTCTCCCTCTGTAATAGCTCATCGTGCCTCTGGTTTCCTAGGGAATTTATGTCATTTCCATTTAGAGTACCAGTCTTTCTTTCTTGCATTACTGTCCTGGCCTGTTGCTCTTACAGCACACCATACCTGTCATGGTGTACTGCACTCCAGCTAAGAGAGTGGAGTTACTGTTTCTCTGATAAGTTAATTTTTTTCATCGTATTATTGGTTTAAGAATTACCAAGAAAGCTGCCAAGTAAAAACTATTGCTCTAATTATTCTGCCGTGGGGGTAGATCACATGTCATATTCCTGGTACCGCAACAACTAGCATCCAGTATCACTAGCTCAAAGTAGGTCCTCATATACATATTCTATTACAGTCATAAAAGTGGCTCTGTAATTTAATTTGAAAGTTCACTTTAGCTATCAGATCATTATTTGAATACAGTCAGTGAGTCAATTACTAAGCCACTTAGTCCTGAACAGGGTCAGGGGGTTTGTTGGAGCCTATGCCAGGAAGCATAGGGCGCAAGGCAGGAATAAAACCTGGACTGGGTGCAAGTCCATCGCAGGGCAAACATACACATACACACACCAACCACATAATAGAATCGCCAATTCACCTAACCTGCATGTCTTTGGACTGTGGGAGGAAACCAGAGCACCCAGAGAAAATCCACACAGACACATGCAAAACATGCAAACTCTACACTTGGGGGCAGGACACAACCCCTGGTATCCTTACAGAGTGGCAGCAGCACTACCACTGTGCAACCATACTGCCCCATTTAAAAACAGTTTATTAAGTATCATCAGTTCTTAGTAAACTTTGAATGTTGGTTAGTATTTTACTTTTGATGAACAATTTTATGATTTCTAGTGGTGCAGACAGCTGCCAGTGGAGTTTTCGGCATGAAAATTCTGGTGAGGCCACATGTACCTGGGAAAGACACATGGTCAGAAGGGACAGAGCCATTCTGGAAAGCCATGCAGAGGGTGAGTGTGTGTTTGCGTGTGTGTGTGTGTGTGTAAGTGTGAATCACTGACAGAGAGAAAGAGAGACCATCAAGCATTTAGACAGCAGAAGTTACGAACCCTGCTCCTCTGCTTAAATCCATTGGCCTGGGAACATAACCACTAGCAATCTTGGGAAAGATCCTGCCTTGGATTGGATCAGCTCACAGGGTTGGGGAAAGTGAGCACAGATGGTATTGCCTTAATTGAGTGGTGTGAAGAGCAGGTGGTGGCATGAAAGTGCAGCAGAGTAAAAATCATTGGAGCATATATATAGAAATGTGGAAGATTGGTCACATGAGGGACAGAACAGCATTTCAAAATGCATTAGCCTACCAGCACCAGTGATGATAAAATGTCACCTAAGTAATGACATTAAAAAAAATCATACAAAATGAAGATCTATCAACATATTATTTACTCACACACTATATATCCTCTAAATGACGAATGTTAAAATATATAACAACATTAACAATGAAAGCAGATACACAAATAAAAGTTTATAAACTTCACAATTCTGTTGATGAAGTTATTGTCTAACCTGCTTAGTCCTGATCATGGTGATGGGAGTCTGCTGGAGTCAAACCCAGCTAGCATAGAGCACAAGGCAGAACAAAACCCTGAACATACGCCATCCATTCCATCACAGGGCAAACTCATACACACACACACACACGCACACGCGCACCCACACGCACACACACGCACACACACACGCACACACACACACACGCATATACACACACATGCACACCAACCACACACTAGGGCCAATTTAGTACTGCCGATCCACTAAGACATCTGCATGTGTTTGGACTGTGGTAGGAAACTGGGGCCGCCAGAAGAAACCCACACAGGTATAGGGACAACATGCAAACTCCAGGGAGGACCGGGGATGCGAACCCTGGGCTAACTGATAAAGTGCTAAATCATAATGTACATACAGTAAGTACTCACTATAATTCATAATAATGATGACAACTACTCCAAAATAACAAGAAATACAAGTTTATGCAAATTATAAATTGTCTTCAAGCCCTCAGGCGTAACAGAAAAGTTCAGGCATTATAAGTGCACACAACAACAAAGGTGTGCCTAGAACACTGTAGGATCAAAGGACCTGCCCAAGAAACCCAGAAAGTGCTCTAAGGAAAATTTCACATTCCCCAAAAAGAAACCATTTTCTAGACAAGAAACTGTATCGAGCATATCATGGAAAAACGGAAACATTTGACCATGACTATGCTGGGTTTGCTGTAAACATTTTAACAATACATTAAATTAATGAGACAAATTTTCTACTTATTGAAGTAGTAATTACAATGGTGTCTGCTGGAAAATGGGGTGATCAGTACCCCAGTGCCCTAAATTCAGATGCCACTGACCCCTCCTTGTTTTCCGATTATTCTTTTCCTTTGAGTAAAACATTTGCTCTTTTTTACCACACTACTACAAACAATTCTTTCCATCTGGACTACTCCATCATTCTAAAATGAACATTACGACATAACAACAACAATATTTATTTATATAGCACATTTATATACTGTACTGTACAAACAATGTAGCCCAAAGTGCTTCACAAGATGAAATAAAAAACACAAACAAACAAGATTAGATAATAATATTATACAGTATGTAACAAAGAAAAAGGTAAGATCGGATGGTCAGGAGGACAGAAAAGAAAAAAAAAAACCCAGTTAGGCTGGAGAAAAATGTAAAATCTACAGGGGTTCCAAGGCCAAAAGACCACCCAGCCCCCACTGTGCATTCTACAGTACCTAACATAAATGATCTAAATCAGTATTTATGGTTTACAGGCTTCACATGGAAGAATTTGATGATGTTGGTCATGTGGACATCAGGGACACCCACTATTCAATCCATAAACAGGGTGCTTTGAACAGATGGTAGTGGTGCAGGTCATCACCACAGGAGAACCAGAAAAGACAGCCGAGAATAGTACAGATTAGTAGAGAATGGCAGAACCCAGAGGAAAACGATTATTCAATGTCTATATAGACAACAACCAAAATGTAGCTATGAAAAAGCCATTTAAAAATAATGGGTTTTTAGCTGTTTTTAAATTGTTCTACAGTATTAACCTGGCAAATTTCTGTTGGTAAAATATTCCACATTCTGCCTCACCACTTCTTTTCAGGTTGGCTCTTGGAATTATAAGCATACCTTCATGGTCCCAGCCTCTCTCTTCATTTGAGAATCTGTGGTTACGAATTGAAGTCTAAGGGGACCAACATTCCAAAATACAGGATGGGGTGAGATTATTTAAGGCTTTGTAAACCATTAGTAGTGTTTTAAAGTCAATTCAAAATGGTGCAGGCAACCGATGTAACAACACTAAAACTGTTGAAATGTGCTCAGACTTTCCTTTTCTAATTAAGATTCTTGCTGCTGCATTCTGCACTAACTGTATGATTGATGTCTTGCTTAGGTAGTCCTGTAAGGAGTGCTGTACAGCAATCTAGTCACAAGAGAGGAGCATTGTGAGACTTGTAACATCATATAGTCAGTGTGTCACATGCTACTGCACATGGACAATAAACAAGCATAAGAATACAAGGCTGCCCTCCTGAATAAGTGAGAACCACCAGTGAGATTTCTATATAATTGATGCAGTTCTAATTATGTTAGTGTTTGGATATGTGTGCTTCACACCTTGCAGAAATGGGATGTGCAAATCATCTTGTTCACTTATTTCTTTCTTTAACAGGAGCTGTTAGCTAGAAAATCTTTGACGTTTGACACAGCTGCATTCAAACCAACGCTGAGTCTCTATATTGGCCTTTTAATGTCTATTACAAAACCAAAGGTCTCATACGGATTCTAGGTTGTTTCAAAATGTGGCCATTGCTTCTCAGAGAAGAAAAAAAAAAAGTTATTATGATTAAGCAATCAAATATACTAATAGAGTAAACCATGACCACTCTGTGCTTCAGTTTCAGAGTGAAATGCCTGTACTGTATTTGGCTGTGGTTGCACCAGTCCATTCTGCTTGCCTATGATAGCAGGAGCCCCTTCTGTACTCAATCCACAACAACTCTGTGGAGTGTCGCAGGCAGCCAGGACCCCTAACTTCCTGGGACGCGCTTATAGTGGACGGACCAAGGTACAAAGCGTGAAGAGGGCATTATCACTAGGTGGCAGCAACCCGACGCTACAGATTCTCTCAGGGTTTTAGGGGAGTTGGAGTTCTCTGCAGCCCTTTTGAGTTCCGTGGATGCTGCCTGGGGAAGCTGTGGAAATGGCAGAGCCCTTTATGGCAGGAATACCAGCACACCCGGAAGTGCTGCCAGAAGGAGACACCTGGAGTACTTCTGGATACTCTATAAAAAAAAGCCAACTATGGGAGCCAGAGTAGGAAGTGGACAAAGCTTGTCGGAGGAGTAGTGGAGGCAAAGAGACAGAGAGAAAGTGCGTTCCCCTTGTAAATAAACCCATGTGTTGTGTGCTAAACTTGTGCCTGGTGTCTGTCTGTGTCGATTTTGGGCAGCTGGAGTGCCTATTGCAGGTCACAGAAAGTAGTCGGATGCTTAAGATGGCCTCAGTAAAATAGCAACCCCTTCTTGTACAACCTGTACACTTTGAAGCTTCTCTGTGGTAAAAAATTAAAACATGCTACTCACATAAAAATGAAGAATTAAGAGCTGATCAGTGGTGTCATCACTGAAGAAACGTGACAATCCTATTCTTTTTCTAATATATGATTTTTAATATTTGTAGGAGAGTCCTCAACCTTGCTTAACAAGTCTTATATTCTTTACCTCCTGTTTTTTCTCAGGACATTTGCCTCAATAACTGTAGCGATTGCTTAACAAACTACAAAATCAGCTTTCGGTGCTGTGCTATCAGCTCTACTTCTTGATAACTTGTTCTTCAGGATCCTTCTTGTATTACATTTGTCACTGATAGATTTATAGGTTATAAGTCTATAGGTTTAAAGGGTCACTATTGCCATGTGTACAGATCACTGAGAAATGAATAAAATAGTCCTAGATTACTGTTCTTACCTCAGCCATGACATATGTCTAGAAGGCTTGTTTGAGCTTTGTATCATAATGTTTCATTAATATATTATATTCTTTTAGAAATTGTGTTATGGCAAATATGGTAAGGACATTCTCTTCAGAATTCAGAAAAAAATAATCTCATTTAAAGCACTTTTGAAATTGCCAGCATTTGCTCTCTGCTTTTTTTCTCTTTTTATACAAAGAAATATAGAGATGGGGTCAAAATTTTGATTTCCAAGTTTTTGATTACTCTACAAATTTTAGACATTCCTGAATAGTGTCTGAGAATGCCTACTATAATGTCAATCTGTGTGTCTTCCTTACACATAACATGTGAACGAATCAACTGATTTTCCCCATGACTTGTGACTGAATGAGCCGATAGGGCCAGTTGCGATCTATTTTTTAAAATATTAAAGTCAAATAAAGTTGTTTCACAGAAATCTGTTTGGCTGCAAACAATTTACATTATCTTAAGAGGAAGAGGCCCAGCAAGTTCCTTTCTGAAAAAAAAAAAAACAACTCACTTGAGGAAAAAACTATATTAAGGTTTATCATTTTTTTTGGAAATTTTCAACTCACCAATTCTTGATCAACAGAATCAAAGGAGAACTGAAATGTCTTCTTAGTGATATTCTATCCATTTTAAGTATCTTGCAGTCTACAGACTTTCTACTATGTTTACTTTGGTCAAGTGAGCCCTGATGTTGGTTTTACTATTTATAAATTTGGATCATGGGGCATAGCTGTGCTGCCAACGAGAGTGTGGAGAATGTTGCAAGACCACAGGAGTCAAATATTTTACTGTGGTTGTTGTTAAAATAGGTATATACAAATAATAATGTAAGGCAAATAGCTGGCCCTCACAAAGAAGATTTTAACCTCAAGCACAAGAAGTTACTGAAGGCAAATTATAATTTTTTGAGAGAGACAATGCCGAGCATATTTGGTAACATGTACAGTTAAAGTTTAGCTTGGGATATAGGACTCCCAACTGAAGTAAAATGTATGTACTGAAATCCCCAAGGGTTAATCATATATCTATGGCCAACACCAGAACTAGGAAGAAACTATTCTTATGTTTCCCCCCACTCAGCAGTGTCTAATGGTTAGTATTCTCTTCCAGACAAATCCCTGAGGTTTTCTTGCTGGTTAGGGTCCTTAGGTTATCATATTTTCCTTTAATGTGGCTGATAATAAAATATATTCAAATATACGTATTTGCTGTTATTACTTGTATGTTATGCAGTTTTGTTCAAGTGTCTCTTCACTCTGTAAGGTTCAGTACCAGTGGTGTAGCAACCACTGGCATTGGTCATAGAGTCTGAAACTGTTTGCTTTCAAATTTCGGGTTGCAATCCTGTCCTTGAAATGACAAAGGGTAGCTGGGTAGTAGCGGAGTGGGCAGTGAGCTGAGTAGCATTTTGTGATATAATGTGAAAATTGGGTTAACAAGTCAGATACATGCACTATGCAGGATATAAGACAATAGTGTATTTTGTCTTGCAAAACTAAGAATATTATTGTATTTGTTACCTATCACAAGAAAAAGTGTTTTCATGGAACAAGGAGCATAATAGTAGAGTTGGAAGGCAGCAATTGAAGTTTTGAACATGGCGGATCCACATGCAGTGTTGAAGGAAGGTAGCAAAGTTCAGAATGAGGTGTATCTATGGGTAAGTTTGTATGTGTGCATTGCTTCTAGTAATTGAAACTGTATATGCAAAGTACGGTAAATACTGTTCATGTAATTGCACCAGCAGCTCTGCGTTCAGTTTGTATTTTGTTTTCTGCTTTAATTGAAGTGAATTAATTTTAATTACATAAGGCTGTCAGAAATGCAGCAAACATAATAAATTTAATACATGCAATACACAGTATATGTTAATTTAAACAGCTTCTGTAAAAAGCCATATTTCCCCTGAAGACAAATAAAGATCTATCTATCTATCTATCTATCTATCTATCTATCTATCTATCTATCTATCTATCTATCTATCTATCTATCTATCTATCTATCTATCTATCTATCTATCTATCTATCTATCTATCTATCTATCTATCACAAAGTAGACTCACCCAGCTGAGAAATGTTCACATTTGGGCAGTCACTTTTTATGGTTGCCTGCAGAGGGAATGTCTATAGACTGTGTGTCTTTTGTGAAAACTGAACACAGGCAATATTTTATGCATCATTAAAACTATTTACCCTGCACTTTAATTGGCCTCTTCATGTTTCTGAAATACATTGTCATCCTCTTACACAAAAATTAAATATTTGTCATACAAAAACCTATTTCAAAGAAACTCTATAGTCAATTAAATATACCTACAAGTCTTTATATTTCTTTTCCTGTTATGAATTCAAGAGTTTCCAAGCAAAAAAGCACAAAAAATGCCTATCAAAAAACCATACCATCAGAAACTTCAGTTAGTAACACAGAGGAAAGCAAAGAACCTTTATAAATAAAAGATTTATTTTCAAAAAGGCTCTGTTGAATAGTGAAGCTCTGAAAAGCACAAAAAGCACAGCAGGGGATACCTGCAAAGAGAAAGCAATCCATGCAAACAAGTCCCAATCCCAAATTCAAAGAATGGTCAAAAAAACAGAACACAGAGGTAAAAAATACAGAGATACACAAAAGCACACAAAATCTCAAGAATAACTCACCAATTCCTAAGCGCATTCCATTGAAAGGCAAGGGACTGTGGGTTGCTCCTGCATTTATAGGGCTGAGGGCAGTCCGTTGCAGTGATGGGTAAGTGGCCCCGCCTCTTGGGAACCATCCACAAAACACAACATAGGGCAAGATGCTTAAACATGAGGAGACTAAATAATCAACAAAGTTAACATAGACAAAGGAATAAAAAATAAACAAGGAACACATAAAAATCGTATTTGAGCCCCAGCCAGGGAAAGATCCTCGACTGAAATACAATAATAAGAAGATGAAAATATTATTTCAGGTTAAATTGTGACACAAATAATAACTCAGAATTGTTTCTAGACAAGCATTAAGCAATGAATGATGATACATAAATCAACTTTAAACAAAAAAATAATAAAACTAGTAAGGATTCAAATTAGTTGAAAACTTTGGGAAATAGACGTAGCAACTTCTAAAGCCCATGTGTAAATCTTTCACAAACCAAATACTACTGCAACTGAAAATGCATTACATGCCACACATTTTAGAATAGGAGAATGTACACTTCTGCCGATAAAATCTTTGGGTATAGACTGGATTAAATAAAGCAGTTTAGAATCTCTGAGAAGATTGTGCTGTCAGAGTAGATTGCCTCATTGCTTCTACATCTGATGCACTTAAATATCTGTTTCACACAGAGAAAGGGTTAAAAAGGAAGCATAACATTTATCACACTATAGCCATTAACAAGACATAAAAAGCAAACCTATATCTACTCTAGCATGAGCCTTTAAAAGGCCCCTCTGTTGGGTGAGGCAGCTCACCTTCATGCTCACTTTCTAAAACTCCTTTTCATTTCATTCATGTACTGCCCTTGTGAGTCAGGATTGAAATAAAATTTTTTTGGCTAAACTTCCCCATATAATGCATTAGGCTACCCAACATTTCATCTTCTTCAAGGCCCCACCTGACATAACTTCAAGGCCCCACCTGACATAACTTCATAGTCCTATTTGAAGCAGTACAGGAAAAACTACCATTACTCTAGAATCCAACATCCTCAACTTTGCACCATGAGACTACTGTTCCCCTAGTGACTCTTTCCATTAGGGCTACACCATTTCACATTTGACTTATCCTAGTCCCTTAATAAAGTTTCTGTCCTCCATGTGCCTTTTTTAAGTTAAACTACCATTTGACCAATCCATTAATTTTTTATGGATGGATTAATAAGGCTGCTGGCTGTCAGACATTTTTAATTAGTTTATAAACTGGCATAATTAAATTAGAAGTTCAGGCACCTAGTTATCACGATTGCATAAACCCTTATACAAGACAGAGAGATATGAACAATGAGTAGTAGAGATATTTTAGGAAAAACTGAAAAAGTATAGTCAAACAAAAAGGAAGCAATAAGTGATCAAAGCAAACTCATAATCGCTGAACAGGCATAAAGTTAAAACCAAAACATAAAACCAGAAAATAAATTGCTTGAGAAGCTAGCTAATGCATCTTTTCTTTACATAGAACAAAGTTCAGACAATAGTAGTGTGTGGTCATCATGACACTCCATGCGCATACATACACTTAGATACTTTCCAAATGTTGAGTGGCATCAAAGCTATCAGAACTCAGAATGGAAGAGCTGATGATTTGCTTTTGGTAGCTATAGTAAACTTCTTAAAAATCTGCAAAAGATTGCTAAGGATAAAGATGGCACCTGGGTGACCCTTGACATTATGGATAAGCAAGGATGTCCTCTACCGGAGACGCCCTGAGAGCTAGAGATAGAGAGGGAGAGGCCAAGACAGAAAGCTAAAAATAGTCCTTTAGGGCAGCAGGTGGCAGAATAATGTGTTTTAGTTTTGCTTTTTTCTTTGCTATGTTATGCTGTCCCTATGCTCACTTCTGTCATGTGTGTTTAGAGTATATATATATATATATATATATATATATATATATATATATATATATATATATATATATATTGTGGGGAACAGCCCGGACACAGACAGGTAGGCGAGATGGTATCACCACACACACGTTTATTTACATTATTTACATTCATCTTAGTGCACAATACCCAGTGCCGCAGCACCAATCACCCCTTAAGTCCTTAATGCCTTCTCCAAGTCTCTGGTCCGCCTCCACTCCTCTTCACCAAGCTTCGTCCTCTTCCACCCAACTCTTGCCCCTGACTGGAGGGAGGCGGCCCCTTTTATACACCCCGGATGGACTCCAGGTGCATCCTAAGGGCTTCTGTAGCCACACCCCTGTGTGGCGGAAGCTCTGTCGGTGTAACCGGAAGTCCTCCGGGTGTCCCCAATACTCTTCCCCCCAGCACTTCCGGGTGTGGCGGAAGTACTGAGGTCCAGGGCTCCCAAGGCATCGGGGCACCCCCTGGCGGTGACCACGGGCCCCTACAGGGTTGAGCTTCCAAGCTCTGTACCCGTGGCCCCCAAAGCAACCAGAGAGGACGCCCCCTCGTGTTCTGAAGGAGGCACAAGCCCTCCTCCTGTCCTCCTGGGCATCCCGGCCGGGCATGAACCCCAGCAGGGTTCCACAATATATATATATATAATATTCCAGTTTGACAAATATTTGGTTGCACTGTATTACATTTAACAGCCTTTAGAGCACATTTGCCAAACATTTCTTACATTATCTTGTTCTTTTTATTTTATACTATAGTTATTGTCCTGCTATGCTGGTCTCAACAAAACACAACACCCAGGCATTCTTCAAACCCATAGACCACAAGGCTCCAATTGTAGCCTAGTCACCAAAAAACAGCTTGTCCCTAAACACAAGAAGTACAGGCCACAATGCACTAGACTGACAAAATGTGTATCAAACTGTCTCTGTAAAACCCTAGTCATAAACAAAAAAACAATGTTCCTTATATTTTAAAGATTTTATTAGCAAAATCATAGAACAAGGACAAAAATGGAGAAAAACTGAATAAAAAATATGCCTAAAAGGCAAACCCAAGCAAATGAAACCAAGCCCATAATAAAGAGATCTAAATCCTTAAAACAAAATCAACGTTCAGAAATCAGAAAATGGTAAACAACAACTTACACATCATCCAAGAAGGTATCCAAAGAACAGAAGCATAAAGCACAATGTCACTGAACTAGTGCTGTGTTAAACTCCAGCTTATATAAGGTATAAGGAGGGTTCACCCCCCTAGGTTCAAAACATAAAGGACAAGAAACATAAAAATAACAAATGTAAATATTATAAAGAAACAAGACAGAACTCTTTAATATACAAAAGTATAATTAATAACAAAAGTTACAAAATAATATGTAAAAGACAACAAAAATACTAAAAAAAAAGAAAAGACAAGGGACAAACTCTGATTGGACCACAGCAGTTATATTTATTGTATTACCTGCCTTGCTCTCGAGCAAAAGAGCATTTAATAAGAATTAATATTTTTAGTTTTGACTTATTGCTTTCATACTTTTTCTAGTCCGTGATCTCCGGTTGTCTTTGGGGATTGCAGACACATACAATATTAGTCTGGTTGATGTAATGCAATGACAGCATTTGATGATATTGTGGCCATTTTAATTTACCAAAGGATCCCAGGAATATGGTTAGGATTATCAGTTCTCTTTTTGAAATTGATCGACTCTTTTTATGTTCAGTTTTCCTACATTTTTGAAGCACTTTTGCTTTAGCTTGTGCTTTGGCATTTTATGTTTATTTGCCTCTTTGAATATGTGTAGAAAAGTTATACATTCATATGAGTTTACTTTGATGAATTCACATTTTTCTTTACCGTGCTCCACCTAAGTACTTATTTTTGTTTGCTCCTTAGGAGTTAGTTTGTGTAACCTGACCATGTAGAATGAGACAAGTGAAACAACCTTTTGTAGCCTTGAATGAAGGCCCTAATAATTTAGCTGTTTTTGTCATCTTAACATTAAGGTTTGCTACAGAATTGTACAGTATGTGATGAGCTCTTGTTTAGTCTCCTAGTTGCTATCAAATTCTTATCAACAAAACAGCAGTTGTGACTTCTACAACAAATAATATTTCATCATTATTTCAGTTGAATTGTGATACATTGGAGTTATTTAGGGTGGGACATTCACCCAGGGAACTCAGTACATATTATACCATATATGTAAAGTTATATTCTATATAAAAAAGTGAATTATTTATAACATGTCTTCTGTCATAGCCCTGCAAATCCTAGACTATTAACAAACTAACCACCTAACTTTTCTTGCTATTTAAGACTTTTTCTGTTCTTCCATCTGCGGGTCTATTCAGAGCTGTAACATTACAGTGAATCAAATTAGGCCTACTGTTATATTTCAGCCAGGGTTTCTCCAATGGCTGGGGTTCAAAGTCATGTTTCTTGTCTGTTTTGTCTATTTTTGTGCCATTTATTTATGTTAATGTTTTCTTTTGTTTATTATGTGCATTGTTCTTTGTTTTTGACTATGACTATAGGCTACTTTTTTTATTTTCCATGTGTTTTGTTGGACGTCCCCAAAATAGAAGGAATACCTGCCAGGAACTGCCCTCTGCCCCGTCTCCCACAGTTCCTGGTGATTCATTTCAAATGCACTAGGGATTTTTTGGTGAGTTCTGTATTTTTTACTGTGCCTTGTGCTTTTTCTGACTTTTTGCAATATTTTGACCTTCAGCTCTGTGTTTGCTTGGATTGTCTCATGTGTTTCAGGCAACTCCATTTTGCCACTGTGTTCTACAGAGCTCCACTCTTGCTTCAGCCTTTTTTGAAAATAAAACTTTTTATCGTTATATAGGTGCTGTGTTTGCCTGATTATCTAGCTTGGGTTAGGACAGTAAATCTCCCCTAGTGGGTAATTTTGGAAATGCCCTTTGGGACTCATGCCTTGGGACTTCTAGTTTGGAACACCTTCCTACTGCAATTGAATAGCTCTATATCTTCTTAAAGTTGTCTCATATGCATCTTGGTAGCACAGTGTGCAGCACTGCCACCTCACAGATTCAGCATTCTGGGTTTGAACCCCATCCCTGGATACTGTCTATGTGAAATTTGAACCTGTGTCTTTGTGTCTGGTGCTCCACTTTTCCTCCCACACTGCATATCCACAGATGTGCAAGTTAGGTTAGTTGGTGCTTCTGAGTCGTCGGAAGGATTGGTGCCCCTAGTCTTTACACTTTCCTGCTTTGCAACCTGTGCTGCCATGATAGGCTATGGGTGCCCCAACGATCCTGGATTAGTTTGAGCAGGTTTATGAATAAAATGAGATAATATGCACCTGTTATGCACATTGTACATATTATAAACACAGCTAAGCATATTAAGGAAGTGGTCCACATTTGCCACCATGACTCCTGAGTTAAAGTATAAAACAAAATTAACATTCATTCTAGTCTAAGCAAGTGCAAGTCTAAGCATTTTAGACAGTGTCTCAGATCTTTGGTACAGTATGTTTCATTTTCATTTGAACTGAATATTTAAGAAGTGAACATATTACGACTTCCAGTATAAAACATTCAAGATGGGCAGTGATGATATTTATGTAGCTGCTTATCTCATATTTGCAAGGAGACACAACAAGTTCATTAAATGCTGTGTTTCTCAGTAAACTTTCTGGATAGTCAAAGAGGTGTTGGCTGTTGTAACACTGATATATTTGACTGTGACTGGTGCTCAGAAGCAGAAAGATGGCACAGGATAAGGGATCTGTCTAATGGTAGGCTTAATAAAGAGAAAGTATGAGAGGGCTACATTGGCAGTATGAGAACACCTTTACACTTCCAGGAGGAGTGATGCAAGATGCTGATAAGGCTAATAGCCAGGGTTACAGTGGATACCTTGTTGTCTGATCCTAAATGTATACAAAGAAAAAAGAAAGTGAGGCTCTGAAGAGTTGAAAAGTGACACTAGGTGTCAGTAGACAGTTGCATTATTTCTGTTATGATTCTGTTTTGTTCAAAAATGTTCTTAGCTGGCATTTATAGCTTTTTCTGATCTTTCCATGTCTACTAGGGATTTTGGGCAATGGATGTTCTAACTATCTGGCTGCAAAAATGTTATTTCACCTTGTTAAAAAAAATTTGCACCACTTCTGATGTTATTTTGATTTTGTTATGGGTGCTGCCATTTTGTGATTCTCTTTGCTAAGACATGGCGCTAGGTTTTTTTTTTTTTTTTGTTCTTTATTTCGTCTTATATGATTTCTCGTATTAGAAATTTGTTAGTTTTCACATACCCCTTGGGGTCAGAGCGCAGGGTCAGCCATTGTACAGCGCCCCTGGAGCAATTACAGGTTAAGGTTCTTGCTCAAGGGCCCAGCAGAGTAGGATCTCTTTTGGCAGTGACGGGGATTCGAACCGGCAACCTTCAGGATACCAGCGCAGATCCTTAGCCTCAGAGCCACCACTCCACCCCAATATGGTTTTGGGAGGCATGCTGGCAGAAGTCACATCTGATGTTGTTAATGCATTAAATTTAAAGGTCCGCACTGGCTGCCATCTTTTTTCCATAAAAAAATTCTTGTTCTTCTATCTTTTTCACACTCTCAGGTTTATTACTTTATGGCAACTTTTTTTGGTTTGATTTTCGGCGTCGAACTCTGCCTATATTTTAGTTTCTAGTCCATCTCTTTCAAAATACTGTCTCCTAATCTGAGTCAGTAGAGCATGAAAAGAAGAACCAAGTATTACCAGTTCAGGCCTACAATAGCCAAAGGGGGAACAAAGGCCTAAACTCTCAAAAAGTCCTGAAAAGTGAAAGTCCAAAATGGAAAATAGGGGTAACTCTTAAAAAAAGTTACAAATTCTCAAGAAAGCCAAATAATTCCAAAAAATTATATTTAAAAACATCAAAGCTTGATATCTAAACTAAATACCAAATGAACAACAAAAAACATAATATCAAAGACAAACACAAAAGGAACAGAATAATTCAAATATTACCAAAACCAAGTCTCCAAAATAAAAGGCAGAACCAGAGCACACATTCAGAAATCCAAACAACAGTGGTCAAAAGGCTGATAAAACTTACAAATGGAAAATCACACATGAGCCCTGAACATCAAAAGCAAGGAGTTTGCTGAGGGATTGAGACAGCAGGGGATTTTAAATAAGGTTCCTTGAGTAACATCTTGAGAGACTGAGGGGAAAAGGACCAGACCAAAATTATAGACAACAAACAAAAAAAAAAAACATAAACCGAGTGCAAACAAGAAAGCAGGAAAACAATTACAAAATGTATTTAAAAAACAAAACATGGAACAAAATAAAGACATAATCTTGACAACAAATTGCCTAATTTGAAGAAAGCAAGGCCATTGAGGTCTGGCAGGAGGCCAAATAGGATCTAGGATATTAGGTAGCAGCATATGGTCCTAGAGTAAAACAGAGAGAAATATACCCTGTATTGCCATTCATTTCAAGGCAGAGAATTTAGTGGATGACTGAAAGGCATGCTCCTTTAAGGCAACACAGAACTCAGAGATGCAGGGACAGCAGGGGACATTAAAAGGGGGATGAAGCCTAGTGTAGCCTGTAGCAAAAGAGGACCATCTCTGACTCTAAAAGTCGTTCTAAGGCTTGTTCTAGAAGTAGCTCCAGTAGGGGGTTTAAAGCCATCTTAAGTTAAACCAACTCTGAGTCTAGAGCCACAAGCAGAGTTGGAATGAAAGCTCACTGACAGGAAGGACAGAAGTCAGGGGTATGTGACAAAAGATGAGAAGTGAGAGTGCTCTGTTGGCAGCTGAGAGGTGCGTGAGTGGGTGACTCTGATAGTCAGGGACAAAGAGACCTGTGTAACAAAGTCCAGGTGGGCAGCTAGGATATGAGTGTGTTGTCATTTTCCTTTTTCACATTATGCTCCCTCTTTGTGTGGACCTTCACAACTGTATTTAGAGAAAAATAAACTCAATTTTTGATATTCTGATTCTGCATTGATAATGCTATTCAGTTGTTTTAATGCCAGTACCACAACTGGTTCTTCACTGCTTCTACTTAGGGAAATGAACGTTGGTGCTAGCTGCTGCTGTTCACCTCCCTTTGGAGAGGAGTGACAAAAATTAAGCCTTCATAAACAATAAAGTTAAAGAAAATTATTGTCAGTCTGAGTGAACATTTGGGCTTTTTTCTGCAAATTGTCCATTTACATACACATTTGGAAATGACTCAGTGGATCCCTGGGGCAAGTAGATAGATAGATAGATAGATAGATAGATAGATAGATAGATAGATAGATAGATAGATAGATAGATAGATAGATAGATAGATAGATAGATAGATAGATAGATAGATAGATAGATAGATAGATAGATAGATAGATAGATAGATAGATAGATAGATAGATAGATAGATAGAAACTTTATTTGTCCCAGTGGGAAATTTTGCTATCTTATCGCAAAGATAGTTACTACCATTCCATTTAGGTGAAAAAGAATATTGTGCCAGGATTCATAGTGCAAAACGATGAAAGCGCTTCTTGGTTTTATATTTAAAGAAAATCATATATTCTGTCTCCTCTTGTTTTTTATTTTTCAAATTTATTTCTCTGTGAAAATTGTATTGACTGAATGTGACCAGTAAAATATAATTGTATGGAGCAGAACAAAGTGAAATGAGGTCCAAACATTTGGATCTTAAAAAAAGTTTCTGTACTTCCAAATATGCTTTTTATTCAGTAAAGTACTGCAACTCTCTATAGTGAACATTGTCTCAGGGTGTTTCAGCACTGCAAATCTGTAGTAAATTAATATAGCATGTCACCTCTTTACACACTTACAGATATCCCGTTTAGAGTTGCCAACTAACCTAGGCAGCATGTCATTGGAAATATGGAAGAATAACTGGATAACCCAAGAGAAAACCCACACTTACACAAGTAGAACATAGGAAACACTGGATCTGTGAGTCAGCATCACTAATCACTGCACCACCATATCACTTTGTACTTAAATTGTTAAAATACACTGTCTTTTTAACAGTTGCAGCTCTGGAGTTTTTATGACTTGCCTTGGATACTAGTGACTGACGCAGATATAGTTTAATGTCTGATGCCTTAAAATTAGGCCATAACACCTTCTAAATATTGGGCTTAATGTTCAATTTACAGATTAAACAGCTGCAGGGATCTTAAGAAGATTTATGTAAACTTGAAATAGCTGCAGCACTGGAGATATGCATAATGGTGAATGCCCTCATGACCACAGAGGAATAGCCTTAGCAGGCTTTGAAGCTGTCTAATCCTTGCATATGTAAGTCCATTAGGCTTCTAAAGAGGTTGGAGAGGGGACGCTGGAAAAGTATAGATGGAAGATTCAGTGTTTGTAAGTTTAGAGAGAAACCACATAACTGAAAGTTCATCATTACTGCTGAATTGCCATTTAAATTTATTACAAAATTTGATTGGCCCTAGTGTGTGCTTGGTGTGTGGGTGTGTTTGTGTGTGTGTCCTGCGGTGGGTTGGCACCCTGCCCGGGATTGTTTCCTGCCTTGTGCCCTGTGTTGGCTGGGATTGGCTCCAGCAGACCCCCGTGACCCTGTGTTCGGATTCAGCGGGTTAGAAAATGGATGGATGGATGGATGGATGGATTATGATTAACATTTGCTAATACCAGATAGCGTGGCGGCAAAGTGGTTAGCAGTACTGCCCCATATGCCCTAAGATTTCTAGTGCCATCAATTTCTTTGAGAAATGTGAATGCTCTCTCTGTGCCTTTGTAGGTTTTTTTCTTGTTAATTCAGCTTCCTGCTACGTTCTCATTGTAACTCTAATTTATGAGTGTGTATGTACGTGAGAAATGGAGAACTTATGTTTTTTTTTACCACCTTGCATCCAATGTGTCAAGGATGGCTTCCCTGAAGTATGTAATAATAATAATTCTTTGCATTTATATAGCGCTTTTCTCACAACTCATAGCGCTCAGTAATTGCAGGTTAAGGGCCTTGCTCAAGGACCCAACAGAGCAGAGTCCCTTTTGGCATTTACAGGATTCAAACCAGCAACCTTCCGATTGCCAGTGTAGATCCCTAGTCTCAGAGCCACCACTCTGCCATTTGTATGGGAGATAGTCCTTACATAAAATGATTTTATTTATAATGATGAACTCATAATATTTACTACATATTATATGATAAGGATATCCACCATTCCCTGTTTGCTCAAGCCCAAAAATTCCAATGAAAGCAAAAAACTAATAGTTATTGAAAAAAATACTGTGCAAGGTTTTCAGTATTTACTCTGCTGGCTATAAGAAGTAATCGTCTGTATAAAGAAACTTCTGGAATGTAGCAAAAGGCCACCCTTCGTTCTCTGGTTAGCAGTGCAAACAGAATATTGTGTACATAAAGAATTTCATCTGGATGATACAAATACACCCAGATGTAGTAGCACATTGGGGTCTAGACTAGTTTGTTGCATTCAGTAGAAAATTGCTATGCAAAAATATTGAGAAAAACTGTGTATGTCTCCTGCCTGCCAGATACATTTGGACAGTCTTTGTGGCCTTCTGTGGAAAAGTGTTTTCTACAGTAATATGGTATTACAGTTCTCATGTAACAATAATGTATGGACAATCCAGTTGATCCAAAATATGATACTTAATCTCTGAAGTTATAATCAGCTTGATCTAATACAACTGAAAGTGACTGAGCAGAAACCCACCCAGGACAGTACACCAGCCCATGGCAGGGCCCATTCATGCACACACAAACACTGTTAAAAAGGTGCACTTGAAAATATTCTTCCTCAACAATTTGTAACATAATGTGTTTGATTCTTTATTACATAGAACTATAACCTTTAAAATACATCATCAGGTATTATACTACAAAAAACACCTTTCATCCAAAATTTTGTTTTACAGTATTTTAGTTTCCCTGGGCATTTGGAATAAATCAGTAGCTTTGGACTGCTAATAAGCTTTCTTTACCTGCCAGCCCATAGTAGAGTGCCTTTACTTCCCTCCAGGGCACCTGTGACACCACCTACCTGGAGAAAAACAAATAGCCATGCTTCTTAGTTTGGCACTGGGAAGATTTCAAAGATCTCTGTCAATGTTGCCATATATTGATTAGGTAAATCCACACTCCACTAAACACAGGGCCCAGTGCTCCTTAAACTCCTTTAAACCCAAAGCCAACATGAGAAACCTGATCACGTTATTTTGGGCCTAACAGCACCCAGCAGGGCCAAGCAAGGGTGAGGATCAACCCTAAATGGGAGGCCAGTTGATCACAGGATTCACCCATTCACACACTCACTTGCACTGGGCCAGTTTTTGTAGTCGCTGGTTATTCTAACACACACATTTTATGGCATGAATTCCTACACTTGAATATTGCACCAAGTTACCAGGTTATTTTTTCCTGCCATTTGTTAAGAAAAACAAACCTGCAATATAATTATTTTTAAAATCTTAACAAGCAAAGGAATTAAAAGGAAGCAAAAACACCTTGTGTCCACTGAAGTCTAAGGCAGCCCTAAGCATCTTTGTGAATTTCAAAGAGCACTATTTACTAATTTGTCAGGCTGCAAAGAGTTTGAGTGAATCACCGGATTAAATGAAAAGTTCAAATAACAACACGGACTGAAGTCAAGTTAAGACAATGGCTGGAGCAATCAAGGAGCAGGATTTTTCACCTCGGACTTTACCTTTCTATCAATGCTTTGTGAGTTGCTATCAAGACCCCATAACATTATAAAAGAATGGTTACTGTTGCAAAATATTACAGTTCATTAAATTCCAATGGCAAAGCTATAGACTGAATGAAGGGGGAGTTACTTGAAAGGTCTAGTTGTGATTACAATAGAAATCAAAATGACCCTCTGTTTCTCTCTGCGCTCTGTCAACCATAGATATTATGAAGCTTGCTGCAGTTGTGAATGTTTCTTCTTGTAGATGTTTCATGTGACAGCCTTTTTTACTACAGACAGTGTTTTTCACATAGTCCTTTCATGATGTACCCCAGCTGTGCTATATCTGACTTCCTTTGTTGTATACCACTGTGTTTAATTAGCTGCGTGTAATAAAATATTTATTGAAGTATTGAAAAAAGTTACATACATAAATTCTGACATTTTCTTTAATACTTTCTCTGCTACCAAATTTTGAAACTGCTTGATTGTTTTATGGATATTTTGCATATCCATTTTAATGTGATAGGGCACCAGGAATAATGCCAAAGATTTCAAAAGCATAAATCATGGCACATTTATTTAGAATACTAAAGAGCACAAGGTACATTGGAAAAAATATAACAAACCAAACAGAAAACCTGCTGCCTCTTTTATCCCTCCTGAACAGCTCTTTGATCCCCTGCCTGTCTGGTGGGTGACTTCCTCACATCCCAGAAAGTACACATTTTTCACCTTCTGTTACTGCTTCTCTAACCATGGCATCTTCCTTCTACCCATGAGGCTTTGCCCCAAGTGCTCATTTCTAATCGAGACTCAGTGAGTCTTTTGGTGTGTGGCTGCTTTAAACTCCTCACCAATATCGACTTTATGGGCTTCTCCTTTTGTCTACAGCAACCAAATGTTAGTGCTTCCTTCGGTGTGCCTGCACTCCTAACCCCCTCAGTCACCTTATCTAGTGGTATTAACATGAATATAGAGAAATTATCCCTGCATTTAGTGGTACTATGCACTTTACAAGAAGGAAGTCCAGATGCTGCCTAATAGACACAGACATCCATTTTTGCTTAATTGATGAGTCTGTTAGATATATTGGAATTGTTTATTTTTAATCCTTTCTTATTTATCATGCCACTTGACAGTGGTGATGTGTTGTATGATGGTTGGCCATGTGTTTTCATAACAATCCTACTACTATTGCTGCTACTCCTTCTGCCACAATAGCTACTAGTACTTTTCCTAGTTTTGGGTCTGTCAGTTCCTTGCCAGCCTGACAGCCTTCCACAGCACACACAGATGAGTAAATGGCTATGAAGTACATAGATAAATAGGGAAGGAGTGTCCCGTTCTGTAATTGACAGATACACAAACAATTTTGCACAAAAGGCTATTCCGACCACGTTGAGACTTATATTAAGGGGGGCTTATTCAAACTGCCATCTTGTGATGTGTATCTATATTCTCGACACCAGGCTGCAACACCAGTAATAGATGCAAGGTAGATTCACATTGTGTACTGAAGGTATGTGATCACTGAATACACACTTTTGTTTGAACGCTGTAAGAATGTCAGCTTACACAACCACAAGGCAGGAGGAGAGTCCAAACTTAGCCATATTTAAGATGGAACTACAAAAGGAGTTTTAGCAAATAGGGGTAATTGTTGTCTGTTGTTGGGGTAATTGTCTGTTACCATATTTACAGTATAATTAATTCTTCCTAATATATTTATTGAGGGAAGTAGTTTAGGCTTAATAATAATAATAATAATACATTGTATTTATATAGCACCTTTCCCATGCTCAAGGCACTTATGTCATAAGATCTCACATAGAGTTAAACTTTAATTCCTTAACCCTTAGAAGTGCAGCAGATAGCTACAAGGTTCCTTTTGGCAAGGGAACAGAGCAAGCAATGAAACAGATTTCTCAGATACCAGGGAATATGGATAAAACTTGTGCAAAAGTCACTAGAAATCATCACAGGGGTGAATCTGAACTCTCACACAGCTTTATAAATGGCTGCTGCTTGTCAGACGTCATAACACAAGTTAGCACAGAGGAATTGTATTTAGGTCTAAAAAAAGGGAGATGAGAAGACTTGAAAAAAGAGAGCCTTTTGGTTGCAAACAAACTGGCAAGCCTGGGCGAACTATTGGTGTAGGCCCAATGGAGTAGCGAGTGTGTTTTGTTTCTTCTTTTTTTTTTCAGTATTAGAGCCACATGCTTTCTTCTTTGATTTTAAAAAAGAAGATGTACAGACCTCAGACTCTCAAAAATGTCAAAGGTTTTTATTTTTACTTTTGTAGGATATCGGAGGCTCTTTGGGATACATTGTTCAAACCACTTAATTCAATTTAGGGTCATTGGGGGCCAGAGCATATCACAGAAACTTTGGACAAACGTCCATTGAAGGCATAAATGTAAAGATACATTAAGATATATTATGCTAATTAGATATAAGTGCTCACATTAGAAGCCCTAATTAGATATATAGTGTGCTCACAGATGTGTTTATGCTGAGCCCATCAACCACACAGCATATGCCTAATCTGTGAGAACTCTCTGGAGGAAGACCACAAATGCTCTGAGAGAATATTATGTGTTAGTAAGGCCATATCTGGAGTACTATGTCACGATACTGCAAAAAAGACACAGCAGCACAAGAAGTTGTGCAAAACGAGCAACCAAGTGCATCTCTGGACATACTGTATGGTCATGGGGGCAGTTTGACAGGCTAAGAGTATTAAACCTCTTTAATGTTGAGCAGAGAAGTCTATATGAAGATCTAATCCAGATGTGCAAACTTCTCAAAGGCACTGAAGCTGATGTTGTAAAAATCTTTTAGCAAGTGAATCACACAAACACGGTTATATTGCTGCCAGAGATACCAATATACTCAGATAATGTTTTGGGAGAATTTAGCCATTCTCTAATTAAATGACTTGGATGGCCTCAGTGGTCTCCTCTCATTGTGCCATTTATTGTTTTCTTAGCAGGCAAACTCCACACAAAAAGTACCTTCTAATATTTAGAGATCCAAGTGTCATGAAAATGAAACACCTGCAGTATACATAATTTTTGTTTCAGTGTAATTTAACATCATCATATTTATGTAATATATGCCAAAGGGCTCACAGATTAATGTTATTACAGAGTACAATGAGGCCTCAGTTACAGTACGATGCAATTTATGGCCTGGATTGATAAGGGAATGGTGACGTAAATATGCATGTAAGTTAAAAAGAAAAGAAAAAAACTGAGGCACCCATTCATCTGCTTTCTGCAATATCTGTGTCTTTTTTCTTACAAAGTTCTGCATGCTCGCCCTAATGACTGAGGTGTGTTTGCGAGTGCGCCCTGTGACACACGGACCAGGCTCATTGTGCCTGATGCTACTGGGATAGACTGCTGCTCCCTGCAAAGTGAGCAACCTCCTCCAGTGTGTACAATCATGCTGTTTGTAGTCAGATTGTGTGACTCCCTGTTTTTATTTTTCACTTATTTATTATTTCTTCAACAGAAGTAATGTTCAGTTTAATTGTCAGATTTAAACTAGCTTGAGTGTGGCTGTGTACATCAGTGCATATGGACTGGCAGCCTCTCTAGGGCTAGTCGCCGCCTTGTGCCCTGAAGCAGTTACTAAATGGATGCATGGTTTTAACTCATTGTTAATAGAAAGACCTGCTTCATAAAATAGACGAGCTGATAAAGAAAGAGAAAAATGGAAAAAGTCTCATATAAGTGTGTTCTGAATTATCAGCATGTTGCGCACTGGCCAAATTTACATTAAAAATGCAACTTCAGAACAAATGCTCAAATACTTGAACATGTCTCCAAGTGTAAAACCTTCACTTATTAAATGAAAAGGGCATCTCACCTTTCAGGTTCATATCCAGCTTGTATTCGAGTGGCACTGTACCGTTGGGCGGCAGTTTCATGGCCATGTCCATGCAGGTGACCATGCAGTGGTGATCCATGAAAATGATGTTCACTCTCCCTGGTAGATAATCGAAACTTGGCTGGCTCTGTATCCCCTACAATCCTGCGATAGTCAATCTGATAGGGCTCCCGCTCTCCTTCCACCAAATGGTCATATGATTGCCCATCCATAACTGAGAATGTACCTGAATTCCACTTGAAAAGTCTTTTCAATATTGCCAGCCAAGAATGTATATGAACCAATCAAGGACTTTTAAAAATATTTTCTTAAAACAACCTTAGTTTTTTTACCTAAATTTTAAATACAGTCCATATAAAGCGAATGGAGCAAGTGTTTAAACTTACTGCCATTTGCACACTTAAGTCTACTACAGGCTGATGTGACTCGTATGACAATCTAGATAGAATATTGGTACAGACAGCAACGACAGGCTACTGGTCCCGTCTGTGAATGCAGCTGAAGTGCCTCAGCTAGCACGCCTGAAGGGCAGGTTGTTTAGTAGAGAGAGAGAGAGAGAGAGAGAGAGAGAGAGAGAGAGAGAGAGAGAGACAGGGGAGGAATAATGTTTTGTTCTTTTTCTATCCTGAGATCCTCTCACTCTGCCAGCTTAACCCTGTTTTTGACAGGCGCAGACGTCACTTTAGTAAAGAGGATTGGAGTATTTAAAAAGGGGGTTGGAGTACTCAAAGCAACACTCTCCCACACTTTCTCCGCCTAGCATTATCATGATAGTATGTGTATGGAGAGCACAAAAGGAGGGAGTGAGAAACAGAGTGAGCGCACATGCAGTTCTGCTTAGGTAGGGGAAGAAAAACAAATAGAAATTCCCAGGGCTGTTCATCATAAACACAGCGCCCAGGAGGCTGCTTCACAAACACAGATAGGTGCATGCAATCTTCCTTCAAGCTGGCTGCCCCTTTGGTTAAAACTAAAATGCATTAAGGGTTAGCTTTACTAGTGGTAATGAATGAAGTGCTTTAGTAATATTGTACTGTAGCTTTCTATGATCAACCTAAGAGACATTACTTGGTTGGTATCGCTTAGAATTTGATTTGTCTACAACTTTTCTTTTAGACAGACTATGTGGGACAGGACTGCAACAGACTGAATGAATGCACAAAAGCCTGCTGCTCTGTACTGGTGCAAGTCATCCACTGCAACAAGTTTTCATAATTGTCAGAATATGGGACGGTAATAGGGACAAAACTTGTTTATTGTATATGCAAGTTTTAAACTCTTTACCAGTTTAATTCACTGTTTTCACAAGGCTGACATACACCTTCAGTTAGTCAATCAGACTTCATTTTATAAAGCAAAACAGCACAGGATAACAGCATTTATTCAGATATAACCAGATTAAAACACAGGAGGAGATAAGGTACAAAACAGAGTACTCAGAGTACAAAATAGACCAAGTTAAAACAACTAAACCTGCTACTTGTCTTAGCCTATCTTTGCAGACTTGAACCCCTGTCTTACAGGTGGTGTGACTCATTTAGTAGCTCCCTATAATACTACATGTTGTATACCTACCATTTTTTCTCTCCCATTTCAGACCCCAGCTTGACTTTTATCCCACCAGCTAACTATTTGTCTCACTCTCCTACTGGCTGGGAGTGAGGCAGTTTTGTACCCCATCCCGAGGAAAGCCCCTGAATTAATCCTAGGGTCAAAGGCTGTCTCCTCTGTGCTCCAGGGACACCAGACCAGACTTTTGTCCCTGTACCTTCTATTGTCCTTCATGTGCCAGGTGTCAACAGCAGCTCTCAGATGGGCAGCACAATTTCCTGCATTCCCTACTGGGATCATGTACCTTCAAGTGGCTGGTATGCATTTCCTCCATGGCCTCACTCTCTTTATAAGAAGAGGGGCAGGCTTACCTACCATTCATTAAATAATTAAATTAATTCTTTACATTTATATTGCATTTATCTCACTATGCAAAGCGCTTTATATAGTGAATGGGGAGCCACTTCACCCACCACTAATGTGTAGTATCCACCTGAATGATGCAATGGCAGCCATTTTTGCATCAGTACGCTCACCACACATTAGCTGGTGGTGAAGTGGGAGAGAGATAGTCAAAGGCAGGGGATGATTAGGTGGCCAGAATAACTAGGCCATGGAGTGCAATTTAGCCTGGACATCGGAAAACATCCTGCTCTTTATAAAGGATGCTTAGGAAGCTTTTATGACCACAGAGAGTCAGGACCTTGGTCTCATCTGAAGGAGGGAGCCATTTTTACAACACAGTGTCCCTTTCACTGTACTGGGGGCATTGGGATCCACATTCAGAACACAGGGTATATGCCCCCTGCTTGCCTCACCAACACCTCTTCCAGCAGCCACCCAAGCTTATCCTAGGTGGTCTCCCATCCAAGTACTGGCCGGGCCTGAATATGCTTAGCTTCAAATTGATGACCTCTTCTGAAGTTAAGTGAATTTGGTATGGCTGCTGGCTCACATATCCTCTAGAATTCTGAAGGCCTATTTCACTCTGGCTATCTCTCCTTTATGCTTGTGCTAATGTGCCTATGGGTTATGCACCACACTTATAGGTTATGCCATCACATAGTTGCCCCTGACATGTAGAAAATTTTCTGCAGTCAGTATGGATCTCTCTCTCTCTCTCTCTCTCTCTCTCTCTCCCCTGGAGGATACCTGTGGGACTTTGCTCTGCCCTGTGCCATTCTAGTGGTACCTCTTGCTGATTGCCAATTGAGCACACTTGGCATCATATCAGAATATAAACAACTGAATGAACATTGGAGTCATTTGACAGTATGATTGTGGTGCAGTTTGCATTAGGGTTGTTGGTCTAGAAAACTCAGTCATTAAAGAAATAAATTACAGAGAGAGTGGGAAAAGAGGTTGAATTAAGCATAGGGGAAAATGGATCCATGGATGAAGTGTAGAGACAGCTTTATCAAGAATGATTTTAACCTTGTAACTGCTGGAGTCTTAAAGATAACCTGAAACATTTCTTGACACCATCTGCAAGACAGTAATTTCATAAATCAAACATGATCTCTTCCTGTAAAATTCGTGTATGGGTGATCCAACTGGTAAAAAGTGATTTTGCAGACAACAAATTTCAAAACAATTTACAGTAGTGTCCTATTTGTGACTGCAAAATACATTTCAAAAGACAGGTGGCATTCAATAAGATGAATCGGTATGGGAGAAACAGATCAACATTTTGCTGTGAGCAGGCAAGCGGAAAGCACAAAGGCAACACATTTCATGTGACACTACAGACAGATGATTTTTTGATTTAGTATTTACTGTATGTTTGACATGAGTGGTAATGGTTCATTTATCAACCTTTTGACTTATTAGGAAAATGAAGGAACCACATACAAGATAAAATAGTATATTTTGTTGTAAGAGGATATCTGCTCCCTTCTGATTCTTATGTAATTGCAAATGTTTGACAATTAATATTTTTGGATCTTTTTGCACTTGAGTAAACAAATTACTTATTCTTAATTATGGGGGTAATCTTTCTCCAATAAACTCAAGGAAATATCAAAACAATTTGTCAGAGGGGGACACTTTTACATTTTTTTGTGCACTGGGTGGTTCCATTAGGCACCCACTGTTGGGACTGGGGGGTGAGAAGTTAAAAGGCTATCTGTACTTATTAGTGGTATTTGCTGTCCTGCAAGGGAATCACTGCTTTGAAGTTTGGCCTTAGAAGAATGTCTGTATTTACCTGGCTTGGAAATATTGGTTTCTAATCAGCATATCTGTACTTATTAGTGGTATTTGGTAACCATACATTTTGTTAACTTGTGTTTTTATTAATTGTTAAACCCAGACAATTTAGATGTGCCATTGATTAAACTGTTTGTCCAGGACTGACAACAGAGGGGTGAAGGAAATATAAACTGCTGGCCAGCAGAAGGCAGAGGGGAGAGTCCACAGGAAACGCTGCCAAGACACTCGGACAGGGCACAGGGGCTCGCAGGCAGACAAGGGTACCTGGCTGGCACGACGTGAGGCACAAGGACGGCAACACTTCCAGGGAGGAAGAGACAGCTCCACAAAGAGACGCCGGATGTGGGTTCAGCGAGAGAGGGAATCTGCATGAAAGGACCCAGCAAAGCTGACAGACGAGGAATGAGGCGTGCCTAGGTCCCAGCCACACAAGGAGCCCAAAGTGGAAGAAAAAGGAACAACGAAGAGATGCTGACAGGGAGTCAACAATTTGACACAACTTATGCCGGGGAACAGAGTGCATCCATGAACAATTAAGTGCTGGGGTAACAGTGCCCAAACTGGACTCTGCACCACTAAAGGTTGTATCCTCCAATTCGTGTTTTTACGGACACTTAGAGTGTGGACTGTGTATTTTCCTTTTAAAAAAAGGAAATTAATTCCTGATATGTTTAGGTTCTGTTATGTTCGTTTATCTTTTTAATGTACCTTATATTGTCTTGTACAATAGAACTTACTGTTGCCTTTTTCTGAAATTACTGTTGTGTCTTTCATTGTGTGTTTACTCACCGCCCAATTTAAAGAAACCTGTGTGCTATTATTGGTAAATTTCAGGAGTTCCCAGTCTCTTAATAAAACTGGGTGGCGTAGTCAGATATTTTAATGGTGTCTAAGTTAGATTACCTATAAGTGTGACCAGACACCTGTGACAAATTGCTCTAGCACGAGAAATATCACTGCAATTTATTAAACATAATCAAACACTAGCAAATAGTAAAGCACCAATGCTTAGATTTCTGTATTGTATTCTACTTGTAATGTACAGTAGGTCTATATAACACATCATTACGATCATACATCATACAAAACCCTGAGAGGGTAAAATCTAAAGAAATCTTATACAAAATAAGAGAAGAAAGAGTGAAGAAAGAGAAGATTACCATGATGGGGAAAATTATGCTATAGTTAAGAAAAAGGAAAGAATGTATTACAGCTGTGGCATCAACATGAGTAGTGTGAATGCAACTGGGCAATCGGCTTAATACAACTACAAACAAAATAATCACAGAGCTGCTAACATGGAGCACCTGATAGGATACAAGTTTAAGAATGGTTTTAGAAGTGAAGTTCAATAACTGTCTTAAAACATGACAAATTCCCCTTTATTTTTTACAGTATGAGACCCTGCAATTGAGAAATAGCAGAGATTTGGTGTTTGGAAAATGCAGAAGACCACTTCAACTAATTCTTCTTCTTCTTATGGCTGCTCCCATTAGGGGTTGCTACAGCGGATCATCTTCTTCCATATCTTTCTGTCCTCTGCATCTTGCTCTGTTACACCCATCACCTGCATGTCCTCTCTCACCACATCCATTAACCTTTGCTTAGGCCTTCCTCTTTTCCTCTTCCCTGGCAGCTCTATCCATAGCATCCTTCTCCTAATATACCCAGCATCTCTCCTCTGCACATGTCCAAACCAACGCAACCTCGCCTCTCTGACTTTGTCTCCCAACCATCCAACTTGAGCTGACCCTCTAATGTACTCATTTCTAATCCTATCCATCCTCGTTATACCCAATGCAAATCTTAGCATCTTTAACTCTGCTACCTCCAGCTCTGTCTCCTGCTTTCTGGTCAGTGCCACTGTCTCCAACCCCTATAATATAGCTGGTCTCACTACCGTCCTGTAGACCTTCCCTTTTACTCTTGCTTATATCTGTCTGCCATAAATCACTCCTGACACTCTTCTCCACCCATTCCACCCTGCCTGCACTCTCTTTTTCACCTCTATTCCACAATCTCCATTACTCTGTACTATTGATCCCAAGTATTTAAACTCATCCACCTTCGCCAACTCTACTTCTTGCATCCTCACCATTCCCCTGACCTCCCTCTCATTTACACACATGTATTGTCTTGTTCCTACTGACCTTCATTCCTCTCCTCTCTAGAGCATATCTCCATCTCTTCAGGGTCTCCTCAACCTGCTCCCTACTATTGCTACAGATCACAATGTCATCAGCAAACATCATAGTTCACGGGGACTCCTGTCTAATCTCGTCTGTCAACCTGTCCATCACCACTGCAAATAAGAAAGAGTTCAGATCTGATCCCTGATGTAATCCCACCTCCACCTTGAATGCATCCGTCACTCCTACCGCAGACCTCACCACAGTCACACTTCCCTCGTACATATCCTGTACAACTTTTACATACTTCTCTGCCACTCCCGACTTTCTCATACAATACCACAGCTCCTCTCGAGGCACCCTGTCATATGCTTTCTCCAGGTCCACAAAGACGCAATGCAACTCCTTCTGGCCATCTCTAAACTTCTCCATGAACATCCTCAGAGCAAACATTGCATCTATGGTGCTCTTTCTTGGCATGAAACCATACTGCAGCTCACTAATCATCACCTCACTTAACCTAGCTTCCACTACTCTTTCCCATAACCTCATGCTGTGGCTCATCAATTTTATCCCCCTGTAGTTACAACAGTCCTGCACATCCCCCTTATTCTTAAATATCGCACCAGTACACTTCTTCTCCAGTCCTCAGGCATCCTCTCACTTTCTAAGATTCCATTAAACAATTGTGAGGGATTGCCGGCCATATATTCCGGCCAACACCTCCAGGTGGAGCCCTCCTTGCAACATGGAGGTGCCCCGAATGCCAGCAGGGAATCATGGACCTTGGAGTTTTTCTTCACAGCCCTGCTGGATACCATGGGGGCCGCCAGGAGTCGCTGCAGGGAGGCCCAGGGATTTATGCTTTCCGTATAGCCCGGAAGTATTTCCAAGTCACGGGAACGGAAGAAATGATATACTTCTGGGCTGAAGAAAAGGAGAAGTTTTTACCTGACCCGGAAGTGATTGAAAGTCACATGGACTGAGGGACAGAACCACTTCCAGGTCAAGGACTATAAAAGGATTGTGGAAAATCCCAGACGTTGAGCTGAGCTGGGTGGAAGGGTGGCAACGTGTCTGGGAGTGTGGAGGATTGTTATTGATTATTGATTTGTTTATTTGTGGAGGGTGCTTTGTACACTTTATTATTATAATAAATATTCATTTTTGACTTTTATCTGGTGTCTGACGTCTGGTCTGAGGGTTCAAGGGGTCGACAGTGCCTCTAATTGTCACACAATCTGGTTAAAAACTCCACTGCCATCTCTCCTAAACACCTCCATGCTTCCATAGGTATGTCATCTAGACCAACTGCCTTTCCATTTATCATCGTCTTCATAGCTGTCCTTACTTCCTCCTTGCTAATCCGTTGCACTTCCTTATTCACTATCTCCACATCATCCAACCTCTTCTCTCTCTTGTTCTCTTCATTCATCAGCCTCTCAAAGTACTCTTTCCATCTGCTCAACACACTCTCCTCGCTTGTGAGTATGTTTCCATCTTTATCCTTTATCACCCTAACCTGCTGCACATCTTTCCCAGCTCGCTCCCTCTGTCTAGCCAATTGGTACAGGTCCTTTTCTCCCTCCTTATTGTCCAACCTCTCATACAACTCATCATACTCCTTTTCTTTAGCCTTCACCACCTCTCTCTTCACCTTGCACCTTATCTCCTTGTACTCTTGTCTACTTTCTGCATCTCTCTGACTATCCCACTTCTTCTTTGCCATCCTCTTCCTCTGTATACTCTCCTGTATTTCCTCATTCCACCACCAGGTTTCCTTTTCTTTCTTCCTCTTTCCAGATGTCACGCCAAGCACCCTTCTTGCTGTCACCCTTATTACATCTGCTGTAGTTTCCCAGCTGTCTGGTAACTTTTCACTGCCACCCAGTGCCTGTCTCACCTCCTCCATAAACTCAACCTTGCAGTCTTCCTTTTTCAACTTCCACCATTTGATCCTTAGCTCTGCCCTCACTCTCTTCCTCTTCTTGATCTCCAACATCATCCTACAGACCACCATCCTATGCTGCTTAATTACACTTTCCCCTGCCACCACTTTGCAGTGTTCAATCTCCTTCAGATCAACTTTTCTGCATATGATTTAATCTACCTTTGTGCATCTTCCTCCACTCTTGTACGTAACCCTATGTTCCTCCCTCTTCTTAAAATACGTATTCACCACAGCCATGTCCATCCTTTTGGAAAAATCCACTATCCTCTGACCTTCTTCATTCCCCTCCTTGACACCATACCTACCCATCACCTCCTCATCTCCACTGTTCCCTTCACCAACATGCCCATTGAAATCCGCTTCAATCACCACTTTCTGTCCCTTGGGTACACTGTTCATCACTTCATCCAACTCACTCCAAAAATCTTCTTTCTCACCCATTGCACACCCAACTTGTGGTGCATATGCACTAACAACATTTACTATCACACCTCCAATTTCCAGCTTCATAATCATTTCTCTGTCTGACACTCTTTTCACCTCCAAAACACTCTTGACATACTGTTCCTTCAGAATAACTCTTACCCCATTTCTCCTCCCATTCACACCATGATAGAACAATTTGAATCCACCTCTGATCCACTTGGCCTTACTCCCCTTACATTTAGTCTCTTGCACACACAATATATCAGCCTTCCTTCTCTCCATCATATCTGTTAACTCTCTCCCCTTACCAGTCATACTGCCAACATTCAAAGTTCCTACCCTCAGTTCCACTCTCTTTACTTTCCTCTTCTCCTTCTGCTTCCGGACACGTCTCCCTCCACTTCTTCTCCTTCTTCTTCTTCGGCCAACAGTAGCCCAATTTCCGCCAGTAACCTGTTGGCTAACAGTACTGGTGGCGGTCGTTGTTAACCCGGGGCTCGACCGATCCGGTATGGAAATTTGTATTGTTGTCCGCATATTGATTTGGCAAAATTTTACACCGGATACCCTTCCTAACGTAACCCTCCCCTTTTATCCGGGACCGGCTTTTATCCGGGACGGGCTTGGGACCGGCACAAAGAAACACACTGGTTTGTGCATCCCCTGTGGCTGGGTTAAGACCACTTGAACTAATAACAGACTCATTTGGAAACATCCTTGTTGACCCCCTTGTGGTAGCACTGCTAATGGATACTCTTGACTGAAATGAAGCCTGACCAGGAGAAGGCCAGGGGTCCAATATGACAGCAGGCTTTTGTCCAAACCAATTACATAATCAGTGAGTCATTTTTACCTTTAATTAATCTTGTTTAATTAGCTGCACTTTTTTATTTTTTCTGATATTGTATTAAGTACAATAGTGTGAGATTTACATTTGTAAGAAATATCTGTAATGTTTTATTAATCTTTTAATGTTTCATTCAGTTTTCTTATTTTCTTTTTAATTCACTGTTTCTTTGGGGTTTGTGCTTTTAATTGTATGTGACTACTAATAGTTGATAATGAGCTGATCAGACACAACATACAACACAACATGCTAATGGATGTTTTGCTAATAGACACGTGTTCTTATTAGTAAATAATAGCTTAAAACAACCAGAACAATAAAAAGAAAGAAAGAATGATTTCTTATCGATCTAACACAAATTCCTATTCCACTCTGTAAATATTTAGCATATCCAGTTTTTAATTTCTGCATTGATAAAAACAAACAAACAAGCAAACTTTGCACTAACACAGCTTGCTAAATTAAAGTCCAGAAGCTAATTGGGAAGAAAACCTGCATCCACAGGGGGATCCCAGGACTAAACTTGTGAACCACTGATATAAAGGGCTTAAAGACTGTATAGTCAAGGGGCCATAGTACACTCTGGGGGCCATCTATTTTAATTGTGATTGATGGAGTCAGGAAGGCGTTGCATTGGCTGCATTGAGGTGGCTATTTTTCTACTCTTGATAACATCTTGTTGGCAGGGGGCATGTGGCTAAACTGTGTGAGACCTGAAGATAAGAGTTAAGCCTTTTAGAGGTGCATGAGTGCTTCAAGGAGACCAGCTGTCCACACCGATAGTTGCTGAACTTTTCATGTTACAGTGACTATGCAGGGCTTCAGGTTTTTATCTTTTGTGATATTCTACATAATTCTGCTGATACTCAGTTTTTACAGATTTCCTTCTTGGAACGAAAATAAGTGATGTCTGTCTATCTTGTATAGCTAAAATAATGCACAAAATAAATAATAAAGTAAAAGTTCTTAGTTGCTATGAGGTTCATTGCAATGTCACTATTTTGGTGTTCTAGTGTAGTGCTACTTTTTTTAAATATATAAAAGATTTACCATAATATTAATTTTATTGCCCCTTACCATGGTTATGAAGAAATCCAGAAGCTTATACTTTGCTCTCAGTGACAGCCCAGAATGTAACATTATTCATAAAGATATCCAGTAATGATAAAGAATCGGTCCACATTTGATGCTGACTGTGCATGACATTGACTGAGAAATTCCAGTTATTCTCCTACAACCCAAACCATATGTTTAGGCTAGCTGTCTGATTGTGGTTATGGGCAATTTCAAATCCCAAAGGGGTTACCCTCTTGGTATGTTTACTAGCATTTCTGTCTGCCACAACGGGCTAAATATAATGACTGTTCAGTTTTGTAATTTTTGATTCATTCTGAAGGCATTTGTAAAGTAGTTGTCAAACTGAAAACTGTCGACATGTTTCTTGTAGGTTAGAAGTGCAAGAATTTCACTGTACTCTGTATCTTGTCACTTGTTTGTGCACTATTTCCTTCCAGAATTCTGTTTCTCAATTACATCGAGGTTAGATTGGCCAGCAAAATTATTTCTTAAAATGTCATTATAAAGTCAATTTTAATAAATTATTGTTTACCATGGTGAATTTATCTGCAATGAGAGGATCAAAAGTGCTGGCCCACTAGAAAGAGCTCTAGTATGTGGTTCCTGTAGCTAAGGGAGAGGAGTCCCCAAGCCTGATATTGGTGTGGTGTTTAAAACAGCTTCATACTAAAAGACTCACAAAGTCTTGAGCAGAGATGAACTCTTGGAATAAAGCCTCACTGGTAAAAGGAAGATGACATAATTGTGAGAGATGGGAACAGGATGTGAAAAACAGAATGATTTGTTGTTTTTGGGATGTGGCAATGAGCATACAGGGACACAGCAGATTTCTTGTTTTGTCCTTTCCAGTGTATATTGTTTTTCTATTTCTAAATAATGAACCGTTTTGCCATGTAATTCTTTAGAACTCCTTGTCTTTATTCCTACAATTGAGAGAGAACATAAAAGAATGCTTTCATATTAAGTTGGATATACAGAATATCCGAAAAACAGCTGAACTATTTCAAAATGTAATAGATAGATAGATAGATAGATAGATAGATAGATAGATAGATAGATAGATAGATAGATAGATAGATAGATAGATAGATAGATAGATAGATAGATAGATAGATAGATAGATAGATACTTTATTAATCCCAAGGGGAAATTCACATATTCCAGCAGCAACATATTGATACAAAAAAAAAAAAAAAAAAAAACCAATATTAAATTATTAAATTAAAGAGGTAGGTAAAAACAGACAATAACTTTGAATAATGTTAACGTTTACCCCCTGGGGTGGAATTGAAGAGTGGCATAGTGTGGGGGAGGAACACTCTCCTCAGTCTGTCAGTGGAGCAGGACAGTGACAGCAGTCTGTCACTGAAGCTGCTCCTCTGTCTGGAGATGATACTGTTTAGTGGATGCAGTGGATTCTCCATGGTTGACAGGAGCCCGCTCAGTGCCCGTCGCTCTGCCACAGATGTCAAACTGTCCAGCTCCATGCCTACAATAGAGCCTGTCTTCCTCACCAGTTTATCCAGTCGTGAGGCGTCCTTCTTCTTTATGCTGCAGAAAACGTATTAAACAAAATGTCATAATGTCTGCATAACCAATAATGATCATCTCATGGTAAAAAGGTCAGGAAGGCTGAAACTATGTTACTATTTTAACCATGAATTCTAAGAGAATTCTAAGAGAAGTGACAGTAGATTAGATCAGTACCCTCCAGCCCATTAGGTGGCAACAGATGGATCCTGACTGCAAGAACTGGTTACTGCGTAGCATTTTACAGTGAGGCAGGCCAGAACCAGCCTAATAGACAATGGTATGCCTTTTAGATTAATTGGTGAGTTTCTTTTATAAAATGGAATTAAGTCTTTAAAAACATTCTTATTTATAATGGTGCCATAGAGCAGTAACATTTTGCATGTTGGTTGAACATATGAGTTTCATTGAACTCTGCATATCTGACAGTACTTCTACTGCTAAAACTAGTACATAATGCAGAATTGTTTCTGAGCTTCCTTTCAAATTCAGAAGCCAGTGCTTTTGTCATGTTGTTAATAACTTAGAAAAGTCTTCAGATGGGATCATTTTAATTGAAACCATTAAAAATAGAGATCATTTGTAAAATGTAAGGTGAGAACACTAATGTCAAGGTCATAAAACAAAACCAAAATCATAACCAGGATTTTAAAAAAATATTGATAACTCTAGAACTAAAGTTTTTCACTAAGACATTCCATTATTTTTTCCAACAAAGTTTGAATACTTTAACTTATATAACATAGCCTCTACGATCTCACAAGTCATGTGATAAGTGCTTCAAAGGCCTAGACACTAAATAGCATCATGGAGACCAGGCAAACATAATAGCGGTGCACATGAAAACTAAAAAAACCAAAATGTCAGCACCCATAGAAACTTGACATACAAAATATCAGTGTCTAAAAAATGTTACATTTTGTCGATGATAATAGCATCATTAAAATAATGAAACTGAAAACAAAAAAAATATATGCTATCCTGACAGCTTAAACCATTTATACAGTATGTTGTTGTTCTAAAACCAAAATTATCCATGTATGGATTAAATCAGGTCAGGTCACGTCAAGTTAGGGAGTGTGCACTGGTAGAGTGTGTTGCCGCACTCACCACACAACAGAACAACTTGGGATTCCTGTTGGTACCCCCCACCAGGCAGACACACAGTTCAGTCCCACCTCCAGAAATGACCATCCATCTGCCACAGCCAGGTGTTACATTGGCATCTCCTTGGCCTGTCCCAGCCGTTCTGGTCCTCAGCAATGAGGATCTCGCGAGCCAGATCACTTTAGGGGAATCATGCCACATGGCCATAGTGCCGAAGCTGACACTCCCTCACAATGCAGGTAATGTGCCTCATTTGGGACTCCATGAGCAACCGCTCACTCAAATCAAAGTCAAACCAGCAATACCCAAGGATTCTCTGATGAGACAAAGTACTGAAGGAGTCCAGTCTTCATCTTAGGTCACTGGATAATGTCCATGTCTCACAACCACAACCAGTGACCTCATGACTCTCCATGCTCTCCCAATTCATCTACTGACTTCATAGGAAGAGTCATCAGAGACATGAATGTTGCTGTCGAGGAAAGTAAACCTCTCAACAAAGTCGACATTCCCTCCACAGACAGACACACTGCTGATATCTGTGCCCAAAATCAGTTATAGGAAAATGTATCATTAGCTAAAAAATATTACATATTTGACAAGACATCTCATATAGTATCGTACACTTGTAATTAAGATATAAAGAGAACGGCCAAAAAATTCGGATGTGAGTGTCAGTAGGCTTTGCCTAAGAACCAAGTTACACAAACTATTCTATAACATTTCAGTAATAATTTATTACTCTGATGCTGATCTTTCTGATCATAAAATAAGTAATTATGATAGCAATTGACGAGAAGAATTCATAATTATTTACAGAATAACGGTATTTGAGGGTTCCTCTGGAGTGCTACTTTCTCTTGCAAGATTTGGTTCATAAATAAATTAGCATGTAACAGGCTTAAGTTTCAAGTTTGGTATTTTTCCATCTAGCCGTTTTAGCTCTAGACCACCCTCAAGAAACTGTGACACACAGACACACACACACCCATCATTGAGATACAGTATCAATGTTTTTGGTATAAGGGGACCCTAAAATGTTGAGATCCGTCAAAAACCAGAGATCAAAATTTTTGACAAATCTAAACCTCCAATATAAAGTCACTTAATTAGGTCTTGGGCATCTACAGAATGTGATTATAGAATGTATGCACTGATTCAAAGGATCAATCAGTGTGTGGAATTCTGTAGGAAGCAGACAAGCACAATTCTTTCAGAATAAAGCCGACAAACTGGTGGAAAACTGTCATGTTTTGTTACAGGATGTTCCATAAATACTGATTAGAGTTTAGATCTGCTAATTGAGAGGTCATTGGCATAACATCATTGTCATATTCATAAAGGATAACTTCATTGTCATATTCATAAAGGTGAAGGTGATCTTCATTATCCATGAAAAGAAAATTCAACTGATTTTTGTATTACAATTAAGTAACAAAAAAATCATGATAAGTATCAAGTTAAGTCAAGTTGGGGAACATGCACTGGTACAGTGTGTTGCCACACCCACTACACGACAAAACAACTCAGGATCCCGGTTGGCAACCCCCCAGGCAGATACGCGGCCCAATCCCACCCTCCGGAAATGACCCTCTATCTGCCACAGCCAGGTGTTATGTGGGCGACCCCTTGGTCTGGTCCAGCCACTCGGGTCCCCAACAATGAGGATCTTACGAGCTGGATCACCCTCGGGGAAACGCGCCACATGGCTGTAGTGCCATAACTGACGCTCCCTCACAATGCAGGTAATGTGCCTCATTCGGGACTCCATGAGGAACCGCACATTCGACACAAAGTCAAACCAACGGTATGCAAGGATTTTCCGGAGAAACACAGTACCAAAGTAGTCCAGCCTTCGTCTCAGGTCACTGGATAGCATCCATGTCTCGCACCAGGGGCCTCATGTATAAATAGTGCGTATGCACAGAAATGTTGCGTACGAACGTTTCCACGCTCAAATTGCGATGTATAAAACCTAAACTTGGTGTAAAGCCACGCACATTTCCACGGTACCTCATACCCTGGCGTACGCAATTTCTCCGCTCGGTTTTGCAGACTGGTGGCACTCAGCGTCAAAGCAGTGCTACTGTTCCTGTGTGGTTACCCTTTCTTTCTTAGATCCACATTCCTGATGTGGCTTTATAAATACACTGAAACTAACTGCATATTGTTTATTAGTGTAATGCATCTGATTGTAATTAATCTGTAGCAATATAATGGTCCAGGGAATAGCCATAGTATTCCAAATACCATAACTGCTTTAGCGTTGTTACGCTCACTGCATCTTCTTCTTTCAGCTGCTCCCGTTAAGGGTTGCCACAGCAGATCATCTTTTTCCATATTACTCTCACTGCACCACTCGGAGTATTTATATCACTGTATCTGAGTGGGGAATCACAGCAGCAGCTGATCGGAAAGAGAATTATCAGGATACAGCATGAAGCAGACGCTGCCTCAGCCACGTCAAAACGCTTCAGAGACTTTCCTGTATGGACTTCGCGGTTTAGAAAAAGTTTCATCCCAAGAACTATAAACGCACTCAATCAGTCCATCAAGTGCTCCTTGTAGAACTGTTTACTTATAAGTACAATCACCTCACTGTAAACTTGCACTACAGTTATAATATTGCACAACCTGCTCCACTTTATAAAGCGCGTATTTACATACTTTTGAATTAATGACTTTTTCATTCTGTTTGGTGCTTATTATCAGCTGATAAAGGTCAACAGTCGAAATGTTGTGTCTTTCTGTGTTTTCATTTTGGGGATAACCTTTAACTATACATATTCTATATATCTACAATATATGAAATAACAATACATTTATTTAGAAGAGTTTCAGAAAATATTTGTGTCTCAGTTTCAGAGTGTAGTGGCACATTTGGCTACTGTTGAGTAACAAATTTTCTCTTTTTTTGTCTTTCATTTTAAGAAAGACAGAAACTTTTCACTTGAGTAATTTTTTTCATTAATATTTATGTGCCAATAAGGTTCAGTCTTTGGGTAATAAATTGTTTGATTCCAGATTGATTCATTGGTTTGTTTTACGTGAAGTTATTTCATTGCTAACCCAAAGCATACCTTTATCCTTGGGTTTGAAAGACAAAAGATGAATGTTTGAAATGTGTGAACCGTATGGAGGGTTATGTAAAATATATATTAAAAAATCAACAGCCCAGATTCTTTTATCATTGCGTGAATCATTGTGCAAGGAGTAAAATACCCAACACTATTTACCAAGACAAACACATATGGCGTGCATCTGATTTTAATTAAATTTGGGATGCAGATATACGTATAAAAAAATGTAGTAAATGTTAGTATTTAAGGCTTTTCTGAACAATATTTTTGTGATTCTTATGGTGTATTTAAAGTGATTGGGTACATTGTAATGTAGTGATTAGCTCTGCTACTACAGACTGACTTTAAATCATGGCCCTGTCACTCTCATTGTGGAGTTTTTTTTAAGAAATACGTTTATATATAGCACTTTCCTAAAATACTCAAAGTGCTTAACATAGACAGTGGGGTACCGCTTCAACCACCACATTTAGCATCCACCTGGATAATGCAACAATGGCCATTTTTGCACCAGTATGCTCACCATACATTAACTATTAGGTGTTAAAGGGGAGAACGGGACAGCCAATAAGGGATAAGGAATGATTAGGGGCCCAGAATGACCAGGCCATGGTGGACAATTTACCTACAACATCGGGAAGCACCCTAAACCTAAAATAGATGCCAAAGGATCTTTTATGACCCCAGAGACTCAGGACCTTGGTTTTACATCTCATCCAAAGGATGGCACCATTTTTATAGCACAGTGTCCCCGTCACATACATATCATATGGTAAGTGTCTCCTGACACCTCTAACAGCAGTAATCCAAGCTTTTTCCTATCCATCCCAGTACTGGCTCAGCCCAAACATGCTTAGCTTCAGGCAGATTACCTATTCTGAAGTGCAGGTGGTATAGCTGCTGTTCTCCCCATATTCTATCCCCATCCCAGATTCACAGTTCTTACCTTGTGTCTGATGTTACCAGGAGAGTGAACTGCACAAAAAGGGTTCACAACACAAGTGGTAAATAGTTGGTTTTGAAATGGATTCATGTTTATTATCCTTTGGTTTAAAATACATAGGAGCAGTTTAGGTAAGCAAAAAACTGCTAAGAATGTGAAATATATTGTATGTGTACCTGTCCTTACAATTGAAATAAAAATCTCCAATATATTTTTTGATAGACTTTATTATTATGATACATCAATTCATTTAAAGTTTATTCTTGTGCTTTTCACTAGAAAACTCTATCTCAAAAGACTGTTGATTTGGGTTTCTGAGAATTGGCTACTTCTACCCAATGCTCTTGAGACTGGCACTAGTTCTCTATGCTCCAGGGTCAAATAAGTGAATTAGAAAATGGATGGATAATAATTAAAATGTTTACAAGTGCAAAGATGTGGTTCATGCTTTCAAGTTTTTTTAAACTAAATATAGGAGCTTGTTGCACTTGAATCATGAGAGATCATTCATTAATTCATTTTGCAAACATATTTACTCTAATACAGAATCATAAAGAGCTAATCCTAACAGCACTGGGGACAAAGTAGGAGCCAAACATGAATTTTGTGCAGATTATAACAGGGTACACAACCACAGAGGCGTACTCGCTCACACATGACCTGTTTAGAGGTGCCAGTCTACCTAGTTTTTAGATCTTGATGACACAAATTCCACACAGGCAGCACCTGGATAAGGGTTTGAACCGAGGACTTTGAAGTTGTAAGGCAGCACAACTAAGCACTAAGTCAGAAAGCTGCCTATTAGAATAACTGAACTGAGTTTATAGCTCTTATACTTGTATCATTTCTTTTTGTAGGCTCTAAGAATATCAAGGGCAGTGAACTTTCACATCAGTGGGACAGCAGTTCTGATGACATAGTCGAGAAGTTTGCTACTGTGATGAAAAGTGGTGTCTGTTGTAAAACTATTGGGGATTCCATTCCTAATACACAACTGACTAAATTCTGGATTTTACACTAAACAAAATACTAAAGTGTTTTGCTTCTGGCAGCTTGCACAATTGTATTACAATGAGAACATTCTGTAATTCATTAATTGCTTGCCACCCTGAAATTAAACATCAGGCACACTGGGCTTGTCACATTGCTAAAACCTCAAACATTCTATCAGGCTTCTTACATTCTTTGTTTCAAATAGATCAAAATCTCCAGTGTCCATTGTCTTTATTATAAGCTTTCTTCCGTCTAAGAGAAGCATGACTGTCTTAGTTATTTTTGATATTTTTTTCAAATCTTTTGTTAAAAGGGAGGCCAGCAGACACTGCAACTGCAATGGCAATGCTGTAGTGCTAGACAAGAATCAGGCTGTAACATGCCCAGGTGGCAGGTATGACATTGGCAGTGCCAACAGGCCACAGTTGGTAAGGGGGTACTAGACTCCAATTTTGGGTATGGAGCAAATGACTCCTGTGCACCAACATAAGTCACATAGGAAGATGATAGATGGCATGCCTGCAATGTTACTTGTCATTGGGTGGCAGCAAAAAGACTTATAATATATATCCACCTGCTCTCCATTGTGATGGTTAGGTGCCCAGGGGGTACTGCCTCTTCTTTAACTGATGGCTGGGCTCCATGACTACAGGAACACCTGGGGCCACTAGCTGAAGTTCAGACAGGACGGTCACAAGAGTTTCCCTTTCTTAGCTCTCTGGAAGTGGTAGCTAGTCTTCTAATGGTACATGCAATAACTTAAAAGGCCTCTCAACCATATACCAGCTATACTTGGAGTAAGCCCTGGCTCAGGACCAAAATTGTAAAAGGGGGCATTTGAAATGCCGGAGGGGCCATTGTGTGATGAGTCCTAAAATCCAACATTTATACTAGACAGCAGGGCTGGCACATTAAATTATATGGGTGTTAAACCAGCAACAGCTACAAAAAAGGAGTGCTTCTGCTGGTTAGTGTATGGTACTTTCATAATGCCATCTGAGGCAAGGAACATTTTTGCTGGCATTCACCCCAAACTATTTACTCTACATCCTTATTAGGCATGAAATGATACACTTAGTTCACATATGATATGTATCACTGTACAAGCTTTGCTATACAATATTCTTTGAACGTTAGACTTAAAAAAATAATAAATAATATATTAGTTTTGGAAAAAATGTAAAACAATAAAAATGATTAGTTGTAAAACAATAAGACACACAAAACTTGTATGAAAACAAAAAATGCAATAAAAAATGAATGCAAAAAGAAACTGTTGTATCACTTCTAATGCACGCTTTCTCTTGGCTGTTTCAAAATGTCCTCCAAACTAAAATGTTCCTGTCCTTTCAACTAAAAATTAATAATGCCAAATTAAGAGATTTTTAACAGACACTGTGACTGATACCTTAAACAGATTCCAGAAACAAAATTTTACAAAATTACATAATCAGTATACATACAATGCAATGTGCATTGGTGCCAACCCGTCACAAATATTGTTATTTGTTTATCTGACATCTTTATCCAAGGTGACTTACACAGCAAGTTATAATATATACAAGAATGATTTGAAGGTGCAAGCATCAAAAGCAACAGAGAACAAGATAAAACCCAAGCAAGATGGAGTAGTACTACTACATAATTAACTGTATATGCAACTAGACAAAGACACAAACAGTATTGTAAACTCTTTGTCAGTATAACATACATATATTATCTCTTTGGCATTAATTTGGGGGTTGGGATTTGCTTGTGAATGGCCCCCGAAAGACCACACTACTTACTATCCTTCCTTCAAGAATTTGCTCATTGCCTCTGTCATGTCTTTGCTTACATGGAATTCTTGCAGAATTTGTGTTTTTGCATGTGTTCCTGCTACCTGTGCTGTCCTAAACAAGAAAGGCAGCAAATATTTTAGAAAAGAACCAGGAGATAAGACATGAAATGAGGGGAAGACAAGATTCGTAACCAGGAAGTGAGCAACACGAGTTCCAAAACCAAAGACAGAACCATACATTGAATTCCAAAGTCACTGCATTAGAATCTTTAACCAACAAAATTTCTCACTTGCTAATCTCTTTGTTTTTCTCCAAAAATTCTGATAAATAGGAAGTTATCATCATGACCTTTATACCCCATGCCAGTGAAGTCACAGCCACTCATTTCTGGGTCATTTAACTAGCAATGCAGTGACAAAATGGGGACAGCCATGATAAACAAAATGGTGTCATGGAAAATACAGAAAAATAATTAAATTTTTAAAAACATTTTCTGGATGCAAACTAATGTCAAATTCAGAATACTTGGGTTAAAAAAAACTATATGCATATAACTCATCCATCCATCCATTTTCCAACCCGCTGAATCTGAACACAGGGTCACGGGGGTCTGCTGGAGCCAATCCCAGCCAACACAGGGCACAAGGCAGGAAACAATCCCGGGCAGGGTGCCAACCCATGGCAGGACACACACAAACACACCCACACACCAAGCACACACTAGGGCCAATTTAGAATCGCCAATCCACCTAACCTGCATGTCTTTGGACTGTGGGAGGAAACCGGAGCACCCGGAGGAAACCCACGCAGACACGGGGAGAACAATATGCATATAATTTCTATATAAATTATATGATGTGATTATATTATATGTGATTATAATATTATGATTATATTAATGAACACTGAGTTTAAGGTCCAAAATATATTAGACCCCAATTTATCGAACAGCCATGAACAGAATTTTATCCACTGGTACAGGTAAGGTCCACCAGAGCATGCCTGGGTATTAAGAACAAGTCCTTGATAGGATATCAGTTCATCAAAAGGCAAGCTTATTTATACACCTACGCTCTGTCATGCTGGGTTGATTTAGAGTAGCCAGTTAACTCACAGAAATGGGCTGCTTCTACAGAGAATCAGCACACTCCACAGAGACAGTGACCAAGATGGTAATTGAAAAAATGTCCCTGGAGCTCTGAGGCAGGACTGTTTACCACTGTGCTTCCTAGATGACATAGGGAACTGTATAATGTGATATAAGAGATCCAGCTCCACAGAAAATAACTGGAAGGTGTTACTTCATTCAGTGTGTCATAAATTATTAATAATAAGGTCTTCTGGGAAGAGAGCATTCTTTAATAGCTTGACTGTAGTCCCTCAAAGTAAAGAAACTGATTCAAAACCAGTTCAGCGTTTCTGTCAACATCTCTGCCTCTGGCCTATCTGCAGAAGAGGTGAGTCTACAGACATCATCCTAAAGCTCCAATTAGCAGGCAGCTTCTAATTATTTGCATTTTCTATGCATAACCACCAGGGGGTTAATTACTTTTGAGCTGAAAACGCAAATGCGAAATAATTATTGTTTCATTTAAACACAGCTTGAGATTAGTTTCCTGGTAAATGCCAGTGTGTTATGCTCTCGTTCATTGTAAGGACATTTTTACCATTATCCTTAAAGAATGCTAAAGGTTTTCTCCTACAAATAGATTTTCAGCTGTCACAGAAGTCGACATGTTGTCAGGTTGCTGTTGTGTTTTGGCATGAGCACTTTCCATGGCCCTTTCAATTCCCTAGCGTAGTTACGATGATGCGGTCTGGGTAAATCTTCTGCTGAGAAGATTGTGATGTTGCTAAGGGCCCCCTTGACGACTTCATCTGCAGGTGACTGACTGCTTGTGACAGTTGCCGGGGGATTTAATTAGAAAAGCCTCTTACCAGTAACCCAAAGTCCAGTGTCATTCAGGAGAAACAAGGTTACATAGTCAGTGTACCCTGAATAGAATACCATACCGTTTAAAGAAAATTAATTTATAATACTCAAATGTCTCAAGAGCCACATGCTTGTGACTTCTTAATAACATACACAATAGGATCTTTGCAGAAACAAGAGGGTGCAGAGGTCAATGCCATTGCCTCATAGCTCTAGGGACCTGGATTCAATTTCTACACCAACTACTGCCTGTATGGAGACTGCACCTCCTCTGTATCTGTGTGAAGCTACCCCCACTACCTACCATATCCCAACGATGTAGTTGCTGTTTTGTCATGAATACAGTGAAATTATGTCCAACCAACTTGTAACAAGTTGCCACTCCCTTGATTACGTTAGACTGATTATCACCACTAATGGGTCTTATATGAGTAAGCAGGAAAAGCTAATTTTAACAAATTTTTGGGAGAAACTGAACATATAAGAACTATCACCATGGAACCTGCAGTGCATCTTTTCAGTTTTAATGGCAGGCCTTATCTAAACACTTTTTCATTTTGATACTAAGTGTACATTGATTAAAAAAAGTTCTCTGGTATGCTAATAATACATTTAACAATTGGTGGTGTGGGGACACAGTAGTCAGCACTTCAACTCTTACTCAGTCACTGTCTGTATTGAGTTTGCTTTGTTCTGTCTGTGTCTAAGTGGGTTTTCTTTCAAAGTCTCATTTTCTCTTACAGATCCCACAGACAGGTGTGTTAGTTGAATAGGCAACTATAAATTGTACTCTGTGGAGTGAAAATGGGTATGCGGGTGGAAGTACCCACATGGAATAAGCATCCTGGAAGAGACTGGCACCTCTTTCAGGACGCTTTTTCTACTGGGTAAAACTCCACCCACCCAACCTTTACCATTAGTTGGATGAATGAAGTTCAGAATTGACATTTATTTGTAACTTTTACGTGGTGATGCATCAGTGTAGAATTTGCATTTTGGCCTTAAAAGCCTTGAAGAAAACTAGGTTAGAATCCCAGCCCAGGAGTTTGCGTGTTCACTTCTGCAAGTGCTTTATTTTATCTGACTTCCTCCACTATCCTGAAGACTCTCAGTTAACTTAATATTAGTGAGTTTATGTGTGTCCCATCCTGTGCCGGTTCCTGCATAGTGCCTGAAGTTGTTGAAATGAGCTCTTCTCCCTCACTATATTGTTAATGGTTGGGGTCTGAAAATGCATGGAAGGATAGAGAAAACATTTTCAAATGAAGTAATAAATGTGTAATTTAGAAACATAGTGGAATTGTTCTTTGGATGCTGAAGATATACTTTTATATACCTAACCACACAAAGTAGTAAAATTTTTCAAACCTTTTTGACTTTATGCTTTATCTATGTCCTTTATGATTTTGTTTATAGACAACCATATTCAAATGATTCCAGACTTTTAGAGTCTTGTTCCCATTTAAACTTTATCATGATCTGAATGAAGCTCATGTGAAAAAACCCTGGACCATAAGCATGTTGCAAGGTTGTAAGTTAACAGGTAGTTTCATTTTTAAAATGCTTCTAAATTCCAGGATTAAAATGTTATGTCTGTTACTGACAATTTAACTCTGGGCAGAGTACTGAAAAGAAAGCATACTATGTAAAAGTTGTTTATAATAATGAAGTGTTTTTCCAGAGCCAATCAAGCAGATTTCTTTGAGCTGAAATGTCAAACCTACATTAACTGACTAAAGGCAAAAATTAAAGTGAACAAATCCAGACAAAATCCAAAAACAATACCTGATCCACGAGCCATAGTGAAAACCAGAAAATTCAAAAATCAAAAATCACAAATTAAAAGCAGAAAACAATACAAAGCAATACCAAAGATGAAGCAAGAACTTCAGCTTCTCCTTAACTACTTGCTGGGGCAGTTTCCTAGCTGTATCATTTTGTGACAATGGCTCCTTGGGCTCCACTCAAAGGAGACAGGGCAGATAACAAACACTACAAACACTACGTAGAAAATTAACAAGACACACAATGTCAAATAAATTATAAGCACAATATCAAAGAAAATTATAATATTACAAAGACATAAAGACAAAGCAACACCAAAAACAGAATAAATAGCACAATATACAACATTTTTAAACAACAGAAAGGTTAAAGAAACAAAAAATATACTTAATCTGGGGCAACAATCGTGGATTGTGACACCCTGTGTAGTGGGAATTGGAATCACCAGCCTACACTCTAGGTGTCTAATATGTGGGACCAAGCGTGACCAGGATGATAATGTAAGACAGGGAGACACGGACACAAAAATGGTTGGGTTTTTTTTGAAAAATAAAGTGAGGTTTTATTTACAAGTGCACTTAAAGAAAACAAAAATAATGTCCTGTGGATTTTATATATATTGATACACAGTCCAATACCACAAACGACACACAAAAACAGTACTTAAATGGAGCCCAAAAATGATGACTATATACAGTATTTACAATGCTGCCTGAAAGTCCTAAATGAAAAAGTAAAATACAGTAATCCCTCCTCCATCGCGGGGGTTGCGTTCCAGAGCCACCCGCGAAATAAGAAAATCCGCGAAGTAGAAACCATATGTTTATATGGTTATTTTTATATTGTCATGCTTGGGTCACAGATTTGCACAGAAACACAGGAGGTTGTAGAGAGACAGGAACGTTATTCAAACACTGCAAACAAACATTTGTCTCTTTTTCAAAAGTTTAAACTGTGCTCCATGACAAGACAGAGATGACAGTTCTGTCTCACAATTAAAAGAATGCAAACATATCTTCCTCTTCAAAGGAAACAGAGAGGAAAGCAAACAAATAGGGCTGTTTGGCTTTTAAGTATGCGAAGCACCGCCGGTACAAAGCTGTTGAAGGCGGCAGCTCACACCCCCTCCGTCAGGAGCAGGAAGAGAGAGAGAGAGACAGAGAAAAACAAAGTCAAAAATCAATACGTGCCCTTTGAGCTTTTAAGTATGCGAAGCACCTTGCAGCATGTCGCTTCACTAAGCAGCTGCACACAGAAGGTAGCAACGTGAAGATAATCTTTCAGCATTTTTAGACGAGCGTCCGTATCGTCTAGGTGTGCAAACAGCCCCCCTGCTCACACCCCCTACGTCAGGATCACAGAAAGTCAGCGCAAGAGAGAGAGAGAGAAAGTAAGTTGGGTAGCTTCTCAGCCATCTGCCAATAGCGTCCCTTGTATGAAATCAACTGGGCAAACCAACTGAGGAAGCATGTACCAGAAATTAAAAGACCCATTGTCCTCAGAAATCCGCGAACCAGCAAAAAATCCGCGATATATATTTAAATATGCTTACATATAAAATCCGCGATAGAGTGAAGCCGCGAAAGGCGAAGCGCGATATAGCGAGGGATCACTGTACACACAAACTAGTGAAACCTATATATATACACAAAAGCAAAATGTGAAGCTGTCTTCCTCCACAGTGATCCAAAACAGGAAGCTGCTTCTTCAAATAGTGTATAGTACAGGATTCACCCAAAAATATTCAAAATACAGAAAAAAGTGTATATACAAAAATCAACAGTGCACCAATAACCACAACCCAATAAATACCTCCACCAAAGTTAATCCAGAGATATTTATATATACAAGAAAAAAAGAATATTTACAATAATCACGGCACAAGCAGTAGTGCTTGGAAAATTCAAATAGCTGTTCTACCAAGTACCTTCCTCTAGCAAGTTCTGTTCAGAAGAAACCCCCTCTAGAGGCCGTAATTCCCTTTTGTATTCGGCGCCCTCGCGCCGACCAATTAAACTGTTCTACGTCATCCCTCCACGGGTATGCGATGACGTGAACGCGTCTGCAAAAAGTGGGGTCTCCTGCCCTGCAAAAATACTATAAAAGTTTGAGCAGCCGGTGTGCACACGCGCGTATAGCTGTGCCGGCTTTTGAGACACGGATTGCGCTTCTGCCTTAAGTGAAAGTAAGCACTTTCCATTTTTTCCTCCATCCCCTGAGCTACTGCCCAGACAATTGCAAACATGGGATCCCTTTTCTAAATTGCAGTAAACTAATATTAAGGCGCTTCACACTTTCTTTTGCACGTATAGGGTTATGAGGTCACGGGAGGCACACGCAGGAGTGGAGGACCGGTCAATGCGACGCTCCCCAAAAGGTGCTCATATCGTCAGCAAAGATGTCTCTCTACACTACAGAAAAAGAAAAAAGCAAGTTTCCTTTCTTTATAATTTTTTTCCTTTTAACTCCAAACAAATGCCTCTCTCTTAACACTGCAGAGAACACAAAACTAATTTTATTTAATTACTGGTTATGCCAGTAAGGCTCATTACCACATGGATAAAACATAGCAATGATTGTTTAAGCAGAGAGGAATATCTTGGTGAAACGACATTGACTGACTCTCATTCAGACAATTGTTGGATCTACTTTTCTAAAGGAAATTACCTACATTTTAATATTTATGGACAATTTTTATTGAGCCATGTTTGTAATGGTTTTGACAGCACACAACTCATTTAACCCAGCTCAGGGTCATTTTGGCAGGACCCTCTCCCAGCAGGACAATGTACTGTATAAGGAAGAAATCAATTCTGAATTTTGCCAATTCATTACATAGCACGCATATTTTATGACAGATGGAAAAACAGGCAGAAAAATTGTTTTAGAAGAGAATTATCAATTGAACTAGCCTACAGCATGGACAAACCCTACCCGCTTTTTTTAAAAAAAATAAAGCTGACAAATAAACAAAATACATAAATAAATAAGGATCAAGATATGAAACATCATCAAAAGGAATCAGTACTGGGAGATCAAAACAGACTGTTTTCAAAACCAAAAACAAAACCCTAAGTTAAATTCAAAAGTCTGAACAATAGTTCTTTCACCAGGAATTTACTGAAAAAGAAAAACACATCAAATCAAAAGCAAATATAAATAATCTTTCATGACCCAGAAATCATTGGCATTAAAACTTTATGCAGCTCACCTGATGACATCACAGGTCATGACCTCCAGTCATCCTGCAGAGGCAACCTTGCTAGCAACAGCAACCTACAAAATGGAGGTGATCAAGAGAAGAAACAAAATGTCATTGGAAAAGAATACTTAAAAAAAACTCCAAACTAAAAATAAATACAAGAAAGGAATTACGAAACCCAAAAAAAAACTATAATCATGCGTGAAGAAGCAAGCTAAAATTAAAGAAAAATGAGAGAAAAATAAAATTCAAAGTCAATTCATAACAACATTCATGCTCATTCATCCACATGCGGCCATTTTTGAATTGCCAGTCTAACATATAAATCTTTGAATATGCAGGAGGAGGAAAATATTTTAGAATAATAAATAATAAATAATAACATGCTCTCTATTTAAATGGTAGCAGAAAGGGAAGACAAGACTATGCAGCACCTGCTGAAATAATTGAAACTGAAACAAAACAGGAAAGATAAGATGCACTCTCTGAACTTTGACAGTGGCTAAGGTCATGAAGGCAGCGGTAAGCCGGTGAGTCATGTGGTAGCTAAGCTGAACCCCGGGTACTGACAGAGGAGAATAAGCAACGATAAAATATTGTGTAATCTAAATATACTAACAAACTTAACTGTGCTTTAGAGTCTAAGTTTAAGGACCCACAGGCCTCTTAAAAGAAGGTATATAACCCTCTGCAAAGATGATATCATTGACTGCTTCATGAATCAGTATGGTTTTGTTGTGTGGCAATAAATGCTGACCTGAATTCCCAAGGATTCAAGAGTCTCCGAGTTGTTCTTTGCTATGACAAAAACCCATACAGACAACTGGAAAGACGTGCAAATGCCACATGGGCATCATCCAGCATGTAATTTAAACCAACAAATGCTAGATCTGTGAAGCAGCACTAAAGCTGGCTGCTCCCAGCCCACCACCCAGCATACTTCCTTCAACCTGATGTTCTCTGTAGCAGATATTATCTACTGTTCAAACAGGTTTGTTATGAATTTGGTGCAGGAATCTGAACTATGAGCCCTACAGGGCATTCAGGTAACTTTGTCTCCTAATTTTCTCAAGTGCTCACTTATCTGAAAGGATTCAGGGTGCAGTTTGTGACAACAAGATATGTTTTTGCAATGTAAAATGATGTGATACTAATGAAGTTTCACACAAATGTCAAATTATGTGATACTAATGAAGTTTCACACAAATGTCTCACACCTTCTGTTTATGGGTGTCACGAGCACATCGTCTAACTTAGTTCACAGAAACAGGCTGCACTGGGGTGCCACTGCAGTAATAATGGCTGTTTAGAGGTCATTCCATAAATTCACAGGGTGTGCATTTGGAAAGCTAAACTTACTGCATCATTTGCCTCACCCGCCACTTCTTCATCTTACCAGTGGTTGTAGTGAGTATATGCAAACTTTCTGACTATCATATTGAGCCAAGGGAGATCTGTATGGTGAAACCCATTCATTTTTTGGTGTAAAGTTCTCAACACTTTTTGGGAACATCAGGGGTACCGATGAATTCAAATTAAATAATTAATTCACAGCTACTTTCTCCAGCTATGCTATTTTTGTACCAACTTTCCTTTATTACTTGAGCTATCAGATGAATTTATATTGGGTAAACATTTAAATCCAGATGCAAAGCTCTTTCTACTTTAATTCTACATACTGACTTCAGATAGTATCCTTAAGGAATATAGCAATTAAGTATCTCACATCATGCATCCATTAGTAGATATTTGACACCATACTAATCATTATAAAGGAAAGTCATAAGACATCCATCCATCCATTTTCTAACCTACTATTACAGTTCTGGATAGTGGAGATATGGTGTCCATCTAGGCAGCTAGCATTACAAACACTGGAGGGGGCCTCAGCCCATCACAGGACACATTTTTTACATCACACATGGCCACACTCACTCATACAGGGTCAATTTAAACTCTCTACTTAATTTAAAATGCATGTGTTTAGGGTATAGGTGGACGCTCCTTAAACACATGTAGGATTCTGAAGCATTTGTCAAGACTTATGAATAACAAAATCTGTTACATTCCTATAACCTTGAAAAGTAAATGGATTTACAGGAAAAACCTGTTTAACAGCTTTCAGTGTTTTTGTTGTTTGGCTATAAAATGATTGTTCATAATTTATAAATGATCCAACAGTATTCCATTTGTTCTATGGGATTATTTTGGGTAAACCTATCCAGATGGCTTCATCTACTGCTGCAGAATAACAATATGTGGAATACAAAGTACAGTCTTGAGTTCATTCACTAAAGCACATGCTTATCCTTCCATTTCAAATTAGTTCACCATCTGACCTAATGTCCCACTTTCCTTCTAATGAGACAGGCATTCTGTTACAAAAGAGGTTCATCAGTAGAGATTATAACTGATTGGCATAACCTAAAAATGAAAGCATCATTCACCAAAATTAATAATATGTAAGCCATACAAAGGCAAAAGCAGCTTGGTTAAATTAAATATACCAGAAAAAAGTCTTTGCAGCCCTTCTACCACATTAAACGTTACCTGACAAAATATCTGGCATGCTTTTTCAACTCTTCTGTAAATGCTGTCAAACACAGAATATGTCCACAGTCAGCTAAGGAACAGTGTCACAATTTCAGCTTGATGGAGTAATTATAGCATTTCATTCATATGACATCCACAATGTGAGCAGTCTGTAAGCAAGATGATAACATCTGTATAGACTTTTAATTGAACAAATTCTAGAAAATCACTTATTCATGCTCTGCTTGAATACTCTTGTCATTTACTATATAAAGGGCAAAGTGGGGTGATGGTAAGTATTTGATTTATTGATTCTCCAGGAACAGTCAGCCTTGAGAAACTATTAAGCCATCTAAAAGCAGTAGAATGAAGAACAGTTTTACAACTATATTTATCAGACCTGTATAACTCCACAGTGAATGTAGATAGCTGATAAAGTTAAAGCAAACACCTACTTAAATTAGCTTCAAAGGGTGATTGACCAGCTATAGCCTCCAGAAGAGATGTCATGTACCTTGGTACAATTTAATCAATATTTGGAACTGTACTGGAGGGATGAAATGCCTTTCTGTCACAAGAAATTAAATCATTCAATATGTAAATGATACATCAAATGATGTGCTATATCCAAGTTTGCTGTTTTTCAAAGAAGAACAACCTTTATGCATGTATTAGTTTTGTTATTCATCTCACTTTAAAAATCGACATGTTAATGATGTCAATCATGTAACCTCCGGGATCATGCTCCATAGAAATTGTTGGTGCAATACGATGAAGGTGACACAAATGATAGTGCCGCAGGAAAAACTTTTTTCTTCCCATTCTGCATTAAAACATGAGATTAAATTTTTTTCTTGGCCATCATTACAAACTAGGTAGGGTAAGTAACATTAAAGAAATATATTTTTGGGGTGGAGTATCGTTTATATTGTGAAAAAAAACATTGTCCTGCCCTGGTGAAATCAGCTCAGTTAAACATACAATTAGAGTTGGTTGAATATTTAGAGTATATATCAAAGTCAGCCCTGCTCAGTATTCATTTTAAAGGATTCAGCATGTTTTTTAGGCTTTTGTTTTCTGGTTGGGTCCTGTGCCCTATGACTTCCATTACACAATGTCAGGACAGGCTATGTATTTTTTAAAATTTCTAAAAAACACTTAACTTTAGAACACATTTTCACATGGCAAATGCATATTTGCCATGTTTGTGTAGAAATAACTTTGACCGGAAAAATATCAAGCTTATACTGTAAGAAGCTGGTGTCTAAGTGAAGGTGTCAATTCACACATTCTGAAGGCTCATCATGCTAAAAAACTCCTGAAAAACTTTAATAAGAAAACTTCATACTATATGTCTACCCACCTGTAAGAGACTCCACCCAAATGCAATTAATGTCATATTGCACAAATAGAGTTGTGCTGGGGCACAAATTAATCTTGTCTAGAGGGACTGCCCTACCAAAATTTCTCTACAAGCATGGCATAACATTTTCAATGAAGTCAGAAGTACCCTAAAACTGCATCTAGGAAACTGCAGGCCTCCTTTTTTGACTAATGTCAATATTCATGACTCTACTGATACAAAGCAAAAAAATCAGAACCATAGCAAAGCAGCAAGTCAGAAACCACTCTTCAGTAACAAGAACAACAGAAATCGTTCACTTAGACTTCAAAAATGCACCTGCGTTTTTCTCAAGAGTTCTGAAACAAATGGGTTCTCAAAAGTGGAACTTTCTGAGTGCCATGGCACCCATACTGCCTGGATAAAAAACAACTGCCTTCCACAGTAGGACCCCTAGGCTATTGGTTAAATGTATTTGTGGTCCTGCCCTGATTTAGGGGATGCAGAGCCAATGACTTGAATCAGAAAAATTCTGAAGAAAGCTGAAGGCAGACAGGAAGGCAATGATCTGAAACACTCAAGTAAATCTACTTCAGACTGGCTGAACAAAAAAATAAAGCTTTGGAAAGGTCTAGTCATTCAGTGCTCTGTTTTGTATACTGTAGTGTTGTCTGGTCATTTACAAATGGTATTTAGTCTCCTGCAACATAAAGATTTATGGGACTGCAAGAGATGCTTCTCTTGTTTTTTTCTTTCTTTTTTTTAACTATTTTCAATGTTTTAATCTTTTCTTCCTTTCCTTTTATCTTTTAATGTATGAGAATATATGCAAGAAGCTGTTATTTGTATTTGTCTATATATTTTCCTAAATTAGATATTAACTCAATGATACTGGAATGTTGTAGATGAATATCTTCTTAGAACTGCTGAACTCATGCATATGCTTAGGAGAATCACTTCTTAGTTATGCAGAAAAAAGGGGAAAATGCCTGTCACATTGCTGAATAGCTCTACCAACTGAGACAATGTAGGGGTTCTCTACCAGCTACATAAGACGTGTTGGATGGACATACAAGTTAGAATTTTACAGTACTCTGTACACATTACAATACTTCAAATACAGTACAAATACTTCTGCTACTACTAAATAAGTTAACCGCTGTCTGAATTGCTGTAGTGCCTCACTCATCTTTTTTTCTTTTGCATTCTGTTTTTGTTATGGTACAATCAGGATTGTTGTCCTGGCTCAAGTTTATTATTTAACCTTTTGATTATTACTGAAATATTTTGTTATTAATTTTGTTTTTGGTTGTGTTCTGTCCTTGCTATATTTATGTAATATTATGATATTTATTAATAGTGTGCTGCTTATTAATTATTGTATACTTTTTTTTCTATTAACTTTATATGTATTAGTTTTTGTCAACTGCCCTGTCTCCTCTATGTGAAACCATAGGATGTGGGGTCACCTGATTATGCAGCTTGGGGACTGCACCCAGTGTTATAAATATCACAGTGGCTTTGGCATTGCTGTTTTTGGATTCCTGTTACTTGATTTTGTGATTCGTGTTTTGTTCTTGTCCCCTAGTACTGACCCTTGAATTAATTAAAGTGCTGTTTTTGGTTTGTGTAATTGGACTTATTCACCTGTAGACCCTATTTTCTTACACATTGTCTTTTATGAATCTTACTTAATAATTAATTAAGTAAATGTAACGGAGCGGTTTTCTTGGGCCAGAGTGTTTATTCACAGTTTCTCTTTCTCTCCTACTGATATTTTGTGATATTTAGACTTTAAAAGTTCCCTTTTGAATTGGAGCTGGGCTGTTTGGGGGTGAGGTGTATTCTGGAATTTCAGACTTGTGAAGAAGTAAGAGCTAGGCATTTTTGAAAGACAGAATCAAAACAGTGTTGCTTGTGTTTTGTTTTCATTTTGCTGCATATTTTTTAATTTACCCTTGATCCTTTACTCTTTGTTCCTCGTTTTGCTGGAGAGGGGCTTCTAATTCATCAATGCCCTTTTCTGCTATGGGCATTAAGGCTGTTACATGATGGCTGTTTTAAGGACACCTATTGGCTGTTATTGTAAGGAGTCCTTGACATGCCAAAAATGGGGTGGGACCTCCAAAATAAGCCTTAAAATCCAGGCTAGTCCTTCTCTAACCTACCCAGAATAGACCTCACTGCAGGCTGCTTGACCCCACAATCTCCTGGTCTGCTTCAGCTTACACAGACATGAAAATGACTTTTGGCTTCAAGATTCTTTAAATGTCTTAAAATATCATAAATGCCTCACAAGAGGGAGAAACCATGAAAACACCAGCTTGTAGAGACAATTAAAAAAGGTGTATCTTTAAAAATGAATATATTTATTCACAAAAATACAAAATATAGCAAGCATGCTCAAAAGAGCAAAAAAGTAGTTGTCTAAAAGGCAATCCAGAATTAACAAACCTGAAATCACAATCCAAAAGCTGAATCCACATACAAAAGCAGAAAAATAGACAGGGAACCAGAAAATTAATCAAGAAACAATAATTAAAAAGAGCTTCCTACCAAACCTTAATGCACCACTCCTGAGATTATTTTCTCTAGGACTTAAATAGCCACAGAAAGGTCTCAGGAAGGGTGATATTAGGGTGGCCCCACCTCTTGAGGTGCCACCTACAAAACACAAGGAACATTACAGAACAACATAGCACACATAATAAACAAACAGAACTATATTACCAAATATGCAAAATTATAATATATATAAGAAACATAATATTTAGAAATAAAAGTTATCACAAAACAGGAAAATAAACATATGACAGAGAATACTGCCTGGCTGAAATTTAACATTGTCATAGCTTCTTTGCTGTGATAATAATTGTTCACAATGGCTGCAAATGACCACCTTAAATACCTTTTCTCATGATTGGACACACCTGTCTATGAAGTTCAAGGCTTAATGAGCTAATCCAACCAATTTGGTGTTGCAAGTAATCCGTATTGAGCAGTTACATGCATTCAAATCAGCAAAATGACAAGGGGACCAACATTTTTGCACAGCCAGTTTTTCACATTTGATTTAATTTCTTACAACTAAATACTGCTTCACTAAAAATCTTTGTTCGGAAAACACCACAGTACTCAGATGTTCCTAGGAAATGAAAGACATACCACTGTTATCTTTTTTGTTGAAAGTAGAGTAAATTATTTTGCAGGCTGAGAGGGGTTCCCAAACTTTTTCATATGACTGTAAGTACTGGTTTCTTTGTTGATTGCCAGTTTATGAACTTATTTGCTATTGTGTTTGGTTTATCTTTGAATTATTGATTTTTTGGGTGTTGCTTACCATAGACTGCCTTTTAAATATTCTTTCACTAATATGAGCATTTTAGTTACTTTTCTTTATTATTGTTAAGTAAGTATTTATTTATAAAGATTCATTGTCGTTTTTTTTTGGAGTTTTCAAAGTTTCTCTTCCTTGTTGAGTTTCCTTGAGGTTGTTTAGTTATTTTTGAACAGATAAGGCCAAATCCTCATTTTGGGGGCCTGCTATGCTAAAGCCAGAAGACAGTATTTAGGGACTGACTGTATCTGGGATAAGACTCCTTGGGCAAACTGGAGAAGGGTCTGGTCTGCTTTTACAGTGAGTTTTGGAGGCCTCAAAAGTTTTCGTCATGTCAGTGACTCCATATCACAACATCTGCCTTTTTTGTATTTACTGGTAATTCATTAATATCAGTTCTTTGTTTTCTTTTTTGTTTTATCTTTTTTTAATTTGAAATATAGTAGTTTGCAGTTTTTTGCAAGTTACTTAATTCATTACTTAAATAAATAAAATTTTAGATATTTCCCTATTCTGGCATTTATCACAACAGCTACCAGAACATCATACACATACATATGCACACAGGCCATATCCCTTGCAGTGTATGACAACCAAAATTCAAAACAGTGAAACAATGGCATCATCAACATCAAACAAGAACACAACAAAACAGGAAATAGAATATGATATTAAAATTTTCCAATGCCTGATAACACTGTTTGTGTAAGAGAGTGATCTAGAACTACAGCAGTCTGTGCGAAGCTGTTGTTTTATTAATCAATGTGTGTTATTAGCAGGTGAGATACTGTAGATGAATGCTTTCATGTCATCTTCAGAAGTGATAAGGGACTGATAGAAAACAGAATCTTGGTTCTTAGCTTCTGTCACCTAAGAAAAATTTATAATTCTATGATCCTTATAGGGAAAACTTTAATGGGAACACTGAAAAGAGATGGTTTAGTTCTTAATTTATTTATATTAATTGCAAGTGTTTCTGTATGTTACTAATTTTTTGATTTTTGTTTTCTGATAACTGCCATAATTTTGTGGTGTAGGAGGCCGCCTGCTGCCAGGCAATGTGTGCTTACTCACAGCACATAACAGCTGAACAGCTCTTCTGCTAAAGACAAGCATGAACACATAAAATTTTAAGGGAACAACTTTGCAACGGACTTCTCCTTATCAATAAAAATTAATTTGAAAAGACTTTGGTTTTAACTGTTGTTTTGTTGAGACTTGGACTTTAGCCTAGCCCACTTGCATTTGATGATTGTGACTACCTCCTATTTACAAAACTGCCTTGCTTTTTACTGACAATTAGTTTGGATATTTCCTTTAACTTACAAAGACACACTTTAAACCACTATCCGATTATGACAGTGGAAATATAAGCTTTCTGTATCTTCTCTTTATAGCCTAACAGTCATCAATCCAGAAGAAGAACTGTGGCTCCAGGGTTATTCTGACCCCAACATTTCCATAAAAGAGGTCTTAGTGCCATCACCATATAGTCAGATGACCTGGGAGAGTGAGGCAACAAGCTCATTGAAAATGTCAAAGAATAATGTCCCAGTGGTGGTGTAGTTACTTACATACTGTATGTCTAGAATTTCCTATTATAGGAATGACTATAATAAATGGAGATTCTCACACTAGATTCAAAAATATTGATCTTGTTTTCTTTGAATTTGTTTTCATAATGTCTTATGTGTGTGAAATGAAAAAAATATCTACATAAAATACTATTTTAAGGCATTATTCATTTTAGCACACTGCATTGTTTCAGCTTAACTTAATGTTCCATTTGATTGTGGAATACATGGCTTATGATCAACATTTTCTTATGTCCTCTAGGTTTCCTTGATTTATCTGGCAGTGTTTTCCTCTCTGTTGTTTCTATGTCCTTAAGGAATATCAAGTACACAGTATGTGGTGTATCCACATGAGCATCCATCAGCACCACAAGGGATGAAGCAGGGATAGCCAAGAATGCAAACAGGCTTTTCAAGTTTAATAAAATAGCAAATGAAAAACCAAAGCATAAAATAAATACACACATACTGTAATTCAACGCATTAAAAAGTGGGGCACTGTAGTCACAATTAGGCTTAGTCACAGAAATAATAGTCTAAACTAGCTGACCAGGGAGCCTCTCTAGTTTCTTACATTATAATACAGTATACAATATATCCCTGTCCAGGGCTGTTTCCTGCATGAGAGCATAAGAAATCTGACAAATGAGAGAAGGCCATTCAGTTCATCTAGCTTGTTTGTTTAACTAATAGCTAAGCTGTTCTAATATCTCTTCCAGATACTATCAAGGTTTCTGCTTTAAGTGCATGTCTTGACAGTTTGTTCCAGATTCCCACAACTATTTGCATAGAGAAGTGCTTTCTACCTTCAGTACTAATTTTCCAATGTCCCTTGAGTACATGATTCACCATTATGTTGAAAGAATTCTGCTGGATCATCTTTGCCAACACCTTTGGTGATTTTAAAAAGTTGTATCAGATCCCCACGAAGTCTCCTTTGCTTGAGACCTAACAAATCCAATACTCTAAGTCTGTCAGGACATGCCCTTTAATCCTAGAATGCATTTGGTAACTTTCCTCTGCACAGCTTCAAGTGTTGCTACTGTATGTCTTTCTTGTAGCGCAGTGACCAGAATTGCATACACTACTCCAGAGTCCAGTTGCAGTCTCACTAGTGTGCATTGAGCCTGAATTGGATTAATTGGGTTTGAAAATATTATGCTATATAATCTAACCTAAAGGATAAATGGCTTTTCCAATATGAGCGGAAACTAAAATAATCTGTTATTAGACCAAGCAGTGCTTTAAAAGAAAGAGCAGGTTAGATTATAATTGATGTAGGTCTAATAATTTATAACTAGTGCAGGGTGATTTCCTTTAAGAAAATCTTATTGTTAATTAAGATAGTGATAACCTAATACAAAGTATATTTTTCCTGTTTTTTTTAAAGAAGCACTGCAAAAATGTTATCTGAATTAAGTTATTTTCATTTTATAGATGCTGTACACACGAATCCACATATTCTCATAAAAAATAAAGCCTTGTGGAAATTTGCATGTTGAGCCCTAGTGGATAAGGTATCCGTCACTGAAGAAAAGCAATCTAAACTCTCAGTATAATAATATCAATAAGGTCACTCCTTTCCATCTTCAGCACATCTTGTGCTCCTGTAGAATGATGACGCAAAATTATACATATTTGCCTCTACAGTTAATTAATCTATTTGTCCCAAGAACATAAGGTAATGCACTCAAATTAAATTCAATCTGCTAAAATGACACAACTCCTACCTCTATGTTTATGTGTTTGTTCATAGGTGTGGTGTATGATTCTGTCTTACATAACTACTGTACTTGCCAGTAAATAAGGTACAACTCATGCTTTCATCTACTTTCTGAACTCTGTAATGCTGAGATGAAGTCTATCCAAAGAGCACCTGGCACAAAATGGAACCGGCCTTACAATTCTGTTTACACTGTCCTAGAGTTCAAATATGAATGAGACCACACATGTGTGGTGTCAGTTGGAAAGGGTAACCTACAAAGAGTACTGATAAACTAAATAGGTCAAAAAGAAGTTGTGAAAACCTGGCCTGGGTGTGGTGTTGTTTATGTAACATTTTGAAAATGTGTGTCCTTCGTAAATTAAAGATCCAGGCGAAAAAAATTTGTTTATATGTAAAAGTGCATAGCAGCTGACATTTGAAATAATCTGTCAACATATTGCAACCTTAGTTTGTATTTCTATGTTTCAAAAATGTCGATTCTGAAGTAACTGTATTTATCTAACATCTTTCTAAATTATATCCATGCATTACAAAACCAAAATAATCCCACTAAGAGATGCAGCAGTTGGCATATCATATACTTGGCAAATCATATACAAGGTGGGACCAAGTGTTGCACATCACTCACCTAACACATAAGTCTTTGGGATGTGAGAAGAAAACATGTGTACAGTATACAGGAAGAACATGCACATTCCACACAGACAGAGATGGCAAAGGATTGAAAAAAACGAACTTGGAGCTGTGAGGCTTCAGTACTAATCACCATGTAACAATGACGCACAGAGTCAACTATGAAACCAAACATCCTGTCCTGTCTGTCTCCATTATGACCTATATCCTTTAATACTGTGTACTTTCAAGTTTCAAATCTTGAATTTTTTATATCTGATATTTTTATTCCCTTAGGACAATACTTTACATTTATTTTCATTATACTACTCTTATATGCTTGTATCTGCAAAGCCCTTTTTCTATCATGGAACTCTGTATCCATTCTAATTATTCATTATTATTATTCTAATTATTAGCCAGCCATCCCATTAGTTTAATTTTACCTGAGAATGTTGTCAGCTTTTAATTAACATTCTTATTAAGATAATTTACAATATCCATCCATCCATTATCCAACCCGCTATATCCTAACACAGGGTCACGGGGGTCTGCTGGAGCCAATCTCAGCCAACACAGGGCGCAAGGCAGGAAACAAACCCTGGGCAGGACGCCAGCTCACCGCAGGGCACACACACACCCACACACACGCACACCAAGCACACACTAAGGACAATTTAGAATCGCCAATGCACCTAACCTGCATGTCTTTGGACTGTGGGAGGAAACCAGAGCACCCGGAGGAAACCCACACAGACACGGGGAGAACATGCAGACTCCACACAGGGAGGACCTGTAATTTACAATATATAAATTAAAAAGAGCAACAGTACTAGCAGTGATCTTTATGGGTCCTAAGGGACACCAATTCTAACATCATAACCCTGGGGCTTGAGCCAACCTTGCACTCATCTACAGTATACACTGCACCTTAAAGTCCAACTTCTTTGAGGCTGATTTTTAGACTCTGATGTGGTATTTTACCAAAGGTATTTTAAAAAATGAGGGTAAACTATGTTGTACACTCTTGATTTATAATGTTGTTTCTTAATAATATTCCTAACTTCAGAAAAACAATTTCCCCATCTAATCCCATGTTAACTGTTCAAGGATACATTCATACTTAAAATGTGTTACTTGATTTTGCTTTAATTATCTTCCCATTCATTTTCTCCTGTTCATTTTAAATTGACTGACCTATAGTTTATCAGGATCAACCCTGTCACCTCTTTTATATAATGGGATAATATTTCCCAGCTTCTCCACTTTAGACAGTTCCCCAAAATGTAATGATTTCAACAAGATATGCATTGAGGATTTAAATACCATGAGTAAAGTTTTTTTTGGTTCTGGCAATGTTTTTTATTTAATTTCTACAATCATATATGGAAGACTACTTACACCACAATTAAATGCAATCCAACATGTAAAATACATTCATTTTAACATGATTTTTTATGGTATAATTTAAAAGAAATCAATGAAACACTAATATTAGTGCCAATTTGAAATGTAATACAAAGTAGCATTGTATTGTAATTCATGTCTATTCTACGGCACACTGAACATGGCTTAACTAAAAGCAAAGCAAGCTCATTACATTTCACTCAGCATCTTGTTGGAATGCATTACTTTTCTTTTCATGACTATGAGTTAGTTGTGGGAAAACTAAATAAAATTAAATGACCATTCAATGGCAAGAGGTTGGGAAAGAGGCATTAAAATGGGTTAAAAGGTATTCCAATCATGACACATCGAAATTGCTGTGACTTAATGAAACGGTGTGTAATTCTCATCTCACTGAAATTGTTTACTCTCGTGTCAATTATTCTAATATTGTTTGATGCTAGTTATCAATGCAGTTAAATTTTCAAGGTGTGTATAGTTGTCTGTTTTAATTAAATACCGAATACAGCAGGGTAATGAGGGCTTTCTCAGTGGCGTAGCGTGGGTGTCAGCCGCCCAGGGCGGAGGAAAATTCCGCCACCCCCTTATTTAGGTATTTCAATTTAAAAGACTAAAATATACAATAATTCTAAAGAATTTTGCCGCCCCCTAAAAGTGCCGCCCGGGGCGGGCCGCCCCTGCCGCCCCCACTACGTTACGCCACTGGGCTTTCTAGAAGGAAAATAGGCAAGCATGGCTCCACAACTGACCCATCTACTAGTGGAGTCAGTAGTCTCGCTCATTTTGTTGCTACAATGTAGTACAGACTAAGAGATAATAGAGTAGTGGCCAGCTGACAAGAGATCTTATTGATAGGGTGGACCTAGCAACCTGACTCACAACAAAATCTCTAGAAGTGTTCCTTATATTCCATAGTTTTCTAGAGAGCACAATCTATGGGCTGGTCACACTGTGGTTCAGGTGAATAAATAGCTGCACTACAAATAAAACAAAAAATATGCCCATTTATCTAAGAGCTCCAACTATTCATCATGTTTAGTGTCTCTGTGTCTCTCCGGCTTCTATGCTTGTCATAATATAATATAATATAATATAATATAATATAATATAATATAATATAATATAATGTGTCTCTTGATGCTAGTTGAGAATATACAGTTGTGATCAGAACGCCTCTTGTGCCTACTGTGACACTCCTTGCCCCACCATTTGGCACTATATTGGTTGTATGATTTCATTTAGTTTTGGCACAATTAATGAATGGTCATGGAAAGAAATGCAATGCACTCTATTGCATGCCACATTGTAAAGCAGTGAATTATATAACTGTTTTCTTTTTAATTATAACATGATAAATATTATGTCAAAAGTAAGTGCATGACATGAATATGTATTATATTTCAGTGTACTTTACATATCGAATTACATTTAATTTTGGCATGGATAGTCTTCATATTCTTAATTGTAGCTATACTTCTTCCTTTGTAATCTCAAAATCATTTAGTATTTAATACGCTCTGTGTTATTAAAAATAAGAATTGAGAGCATTTTACGTTTGTTTTTTTAATATATATTTTACTTCTACTTTACTGTTTTCAGTACACTTCGTCTATTACTAACCTGCTGTCTTTCTGTTTACATAATGACCTTATGGTGATTGACTTTTTATTTTTTGCTGCCACCAGGCTACCTTCCCAGCATATTTGGGTTGTGGATAAACTGTAGTACCCAGAGAAAATCACCACAGAAAGTGTCTGTACCCCGCTTTGAACCCAAGACTGAACTACTGAAACATTATTTTTGTATAGCACAACATCAGATAATAATTACACATTTAAAAAACATATCTGAGACAGATTTTTCCATTACTGGGTTGTGGGAAGCTGTAATCTATCCCAGCAGTGTTAGTACAAGCCAGAAATTATCTCAAGTGCCCATTTTACACTCATAGGAGCTGAGCTGGGAATTGAAAGTTGGGTCCTTGGAGCTGTGAAGCTGGGCTAGTTTAGTTATTTAAACTAAAGCAACAATATAAAATAATATTCTGGATGTAGCTGCCAGAGTGTACATCCAATTTAATTTGTTATTAAAAAGTGAAAAATGTGTTACTCAAATGTAACTCTCAAGACATAAAAATGAATTTAAAACATTTATTTAAAATTACTCTCATGTAATCTGTGAAATATTTTTTTTAGCATATGCTAACTGAAAATAGTAGTTTAGGTTCATGGAATGGTGGAACCAAACAGTATCACCTAGTACAAAGTGGTAAAAGACATGGGTAGAACTAATATCAGAACTAACCACTTCACCACTGTGTATAAAAAAACAATACAATATAAATAAAACAAAACAGAGTGGCCCAGTGCATGACAGGTAGCATTGCTGCCTTATTGATTCAGTGTCTGCCCTTATGCTGTCCGTTTTGTAGTTGTACGTTCTCCACATGGTCATGCAAATTTTTCTTTGGGTGCCCCAGTTTTCCTTCCCCATCCCCAATGACATTCAGGTGAGGTTTATTGGCAATTCCAAATTTGCCCTGTGTGCGTGAATGTCATAGGCTTCAAAACAGTGTGAAGGTGGGAGTGTGTGAGAGTGAGCCCATTAAAAGACAGGCACTGCATTCGGGGTTGGCTCTTGCTTTGCACTCAGTGCTGCCAGCATATGATTTGGCCCCCGTGACTTTCAGTTGGGTTAAGTGAGTTTAAAAAATTAAATAGTTGTATGAATGTGTGTAAAACACAAAGCACCAGCTAATGTTTTTATCAAGCATGATAAACAATTAGGGAGCATTTTCTTGAGAAAAGACTATATATGCAGTACATGGAAAATGTAAGAAGAGGTGTAAGACGAGATATGGACTGGTTGGCATTCAGGCTGAGACAGATGATACTTTACCAGCCAGAAGGCCTTAATAAAAGACAGTCCGAATGGATGGATGGGCATCACACATTAGGTGGATAATTCCTTGCCTGGTGGGGAGTGCTTTACAAATGGATGGAAGGGAACTGCCTCTTAGGTTCATATACAGTACACCCTCAATACAATGAGCGGCAGTATCACTTTGACGGATTTTCTATGTATACACTTGCATGGGAGAAGCATGGGAGTTGTAGTCCCATTGACCATTCCTGCTGGGTTTTATAGGAGCTGCAGGGAGGACAATCCCTTACTTTAAGAAGGTTCCATCTACCACCGTAAGTACCCCTGTGTCTGACATAAAAGAGACTGGTCCACTTTACCTGGAGAGTTAGATTCAGGGGTGGACTGAGGACAAAGCTCACTGGGTGAGGACTGGAAAAGTAGAGGAGCAAACAGTATAGTATTTTGCTGTTTCTGAGGAAGAAGCCTGTACCAAGGTATTTCATCAAATAAATAACAAAATTAAATTCAGGACTGTGTCTGTGTAGATGTGCCTGGGGCTTGGAACTCTGAGACACATCCTAGCAGCTGCACAGGTCATCTTCATAATACTTGTACATAAAAATGGACTGAAGTTGAGTGTGTTCAGTAACGGACTGGCATACCATTGATGGCTAATTCTTCCCTTGCACCTAATGCTGCTGAAACATGCCCCAGTGATGTGGTAATGAAATATGTAGGTTTGAAACTTGAATGAAAGAGTGAAATTAATGAATTGATATCAATTCTTTAGATAATATTGTAATTTACTGGGTGTCTCCACGCACTACTTGACTTTTAAACAGAGGGCCCCTCCTTGCATCCCTAAACTGACACAAATGTCATTTGGTTCCTCTTTGTCAAAGCAATTTGTTAGAAATCCTTTTGGTGCAACAATCCAAAACATATGAACTCTGCACAGACAGTGACTTAGGCAGGATTCATATCCATAACTCTGGAACTGCGAGGTGTCACCATTTTAGTTTAAAAGCATAGTTCTATAGTACCAAGATTGATATACCCATTTACAAATATAATAGCTATAAAATAAAACTCAAAACATTATGAGGTGTATACATACTAATATACAAATATACAATAAGAAGCAGAAACGTTTTCAGTAAAATAAAACACAAAACATTATGAAATATCAAATGTATATACAAATGCACAAATATATTGTAGGAGGCAGAATTGGATACAAATGTCAGATCTCTTAAAATAACTCAATTATTTTTAATAATTAAGTTTAACCCTGAAAAATCTATTTCTTGTGTACTCTTAACCACAGTTTTTCACTGGTAAATAACATATTAGTAAAACAAAGCATTTCAACAAATAAAATCTAATCAATCTACTGAATATCTTAAGCTCTTTAAAAAACAGCTATAATTCACTCTCCTGGATGAATTTGTGAATAATTTTAAGCAGAAATCCAGCAACTTAACTTTTTCTAAAAGGACAGTTACTGCCACCTGGTGGTGGTGTTAGATTCATGCAGAGGGGAGGAAAAAATGCATAGTACAAAATTAACAATTATGGTATACTGTACTCCAAAAGAAATGTAAACGTTAATGATTACATTTTCTTTTCTTTTTTTTTCTTTATCCTTTTTTTTGGCATACATCATCACCTGAAAGGGTTATTTGTTAAATGTCATTGTCTCTCTATTAAAAGAACAGATGTACTATTATTTTGAATATCATAAATTGCTCCTTGAGATCTGGTGTGGTTCCATCGTATTTTAAACATGCTGTAATTCAACCGTTGTTGAAAAAATCTAATTCTGATCCCTCTATTTTGAGTAATTACAGGCCAATTTCAAAACTGCCTTTTATTGCCAAAGTTTTGGAAAAGGTGGTTGAACAGCAACTTTGTGCCTTCTTAGAAAAGCAATGGTTCTTTGATTCTTTTCAATCTGGTTTTCGGAGGCAACATTCTACAGAAACAGCTCTTCTAGAAGTTTTTAATGATCTTTTAATTGCTGCTGATGTAGGCAGGTGCTCTGTGCTTGTACTGTTAGAACTTACCGCAGCTTTTGATACGGTGGACCATTGGATCTTAATTAATAGATTAGAGCTGTTAGGTGTCTCTGGCTCTGCTTTGGACTGGTTCTCCTCTTATTTGTCAAACAGGAGTTTCTCAGTCGGTGTGGCTGGCTTTTCATCTGACTCTGCTCCTTTGACATGTGGAGTGCCACAGGGCTCGGTTCTTGGACCTATACTTTTCTCTTTATATATTCTTCCCCTATCACAGATTCTTAACTCTTTTAAGGACATCTCATATCATCTATATGCAGATGATATACAGCTTTATTTTTCATTTAAGCCTAATCATATTAATACTTTGGTCACTTTGGTTGATTGTCTGTCTCAGGTTAACAACTGGCTCAATAGTAATTACCTGCAGTTGAATTCAGGAAAAACTGAGGTACTGATTGTTGCTCCTCTAGTTCTTCATTCTGAGATCAGTTTAAAATTATCTTCTGTCTCTCCTGTTATTAAGTCGAGTCTACATAACCTTGGGGTTATTTTTGACCAGTCCCTGACACTTAATGAATATGTAAGGTCAGTCAGCCGCTCGAGTTTCTTTCATTTAAGAAATCTCTCAAAACTAAGAAATGTTGCTTCAAAATCAGAATTGGAGATGCTTGTTCATTCTGTTATTTCCTCACGGCTTGATTACTGTAATGCTCTCTTTACAGGTTTGAGCAAGCCCTCTCTCTCACGCCTTCAGTTGGTTCAAAATGCAGCTGCCAGGCTCCTAACTTGCGCTAGCCGGAGTGATCATATCACCCCCATTTTGCACACACTGCACTGGCTCCCTGTGTTTTATAGAATTCATTTTAAAGTTTTGGTACTTACTTTCAGAGCTTTGCATGGACAAGCTCCTGAGTACCTAACCAGCCTGCTCCAATGCCATACAGCTCGCCGGACTCTAAGATCTGGGCAACAGGGCCTTCTCATTGTCCCATGCACTCGGCTAAAAACCCATGGGGATTGTGCCTTTCAGTCTGTGGCACCAAGACTATGGAATAGCCTGCCTTGTGGTTTGCGTGGAGTCAAGTCTGTTGATTCTTTTAAAAAACAACTAAAAACATTTCTTTTTAAACAAGCTTTTAATCAGTGCTGAATAGTTTCATTTTGTTTATTTATTGTTTTTATTGGTTTTGTTTATGTTTTGTTTTGTCTGTGAAGGGTGCTAAATAAATAAACTACTACTACTACTACTAGAATCATCATTGGTTTAGACATGGGAGATCATATTTTACTAATTTGCTGAAAATCGATTAAGAAACAAGATAAGCATATAATAAGAGAGGTACATATGATATTATACAGTATATCAGGACTTTCAGAAAGCTTTTGATAACGTACCACATGGGGTGAGTAATCATGTTAAGACAAGTGGGAATTCAGTGCATTGTGTGTTGATGAGTTTTCAGTTGCCTTTTAAAAAATTAATTCATTCAGGATGGACATGACAAAAAAGAACAAATTAGACAATGTATGTATGGCATAACATTCAAGTGTGTTGGGAGACTAAATTAACTGATATGAAAGTTGGAGGGTTTTGCATTTTTTATTTACTTCATCCATGAGTCAGTTATTACATTTTGGTTTATTAAATAGTTTTGTAACATGTGTTAGTAGACTGCATTATATGCATGCTTTTTAACAGAAATTTACAATGAACTTAAAAACAGAGCACAAAGAGGCTTGCGGTGGTTCAGTAGTTTTCATACACTGTAGACCGGAATTCAAGTGTGGTGAAAATGGAATTGATTGATATGTGTTACTGGTGGAGAGTCTGTGACTAACTGTTCTTCAGTTTTCTTAAACATAACATTTTTGAAAGTATACCCAATAGAGTAATATCCAGTAATTAGCAACTGAAAAACATCTATTAATACAATTTGATCAATACTAGCATAAAATCGGTATCAATATTATACTATGAAAGGAGAAAAGAAACTGAAATAGATTCCAGCTTTTAGTAATAATTGAAATAAGTATTTCATTAAAATGATATAAGTAAGTAAGAACTTAGAAAGGATCTGATTTATTGTATAATGGGAATACGAATGGTATGCGATGGGCAAGAAGATCAGGGTCTTGGTGTGATTATTTGCATATATCTGGGACTGAAAGATTGGGCTTGGGTTCCAGAGATGTGGGGTTTAAGCCACTGAAGTTTCCCAGCTGCAGGCACCATTGACATACAGTAGGTCAGGTAATGCCCACAACATCAGCTATGAAACGCCGTTTGAGTCAGATAACCCTCCCACAATCCTAATCTTAATCATAGTGTAACGGGACCCTAATGTTAACCATCTGCCTCACATGACCAAGAGTTTAAATCCGAAGACCTGTAGTTGTCTACATGAAGTTTGTACATTCTCTCTTTGTCTTTGTGAGTCTTTCTCCAAGTAGGTTAACTATTAATTACAAATTTGCACTTTGGGTGTATGGATGAGTAGGTCCTGTGGCAGACTGGCTCTTTCTCCAGTGCTGGTTCTTAGCTCAGTCCAAATGCTGTCAGGATAGTTTCTGGCCCACACAACCAACTACATCTGCATGAAGCAAATCTAAGAATGGTACATAATAAATAAAAAATAACCACAGCAATAGGTAATCATCAAAGAAAGTACTTGGAAATTATATCATAAAGTTAACTTTATTTTTGCTCTCATCATGTTCATGTTTATGGTGAAATAGAATATAGTAATAGTAATAGGACATAGTAATATAACCTATATCAGTATTTAACCTTTTTGATAAATCATTGTTAGTGATAAGCAAAACAGTAGAGATTCATTATGAATACAGTTTCATAAAACTCTCTAAAAATTAGTTTTATATGTAATTTCTTAATTACAAAATGCAAAACTCACTAAAATGATGAAGGTTGTTAAAGTTTTTTTTTTCATGTGGAACACAAAGTATTTTGTTAATCAAAGGTTACTGTACAATTATTGGAATCCCTGCTGTCCATGTACTGATTTTCTGAACCAGCTTACTCCATGACATTGTTTGCTGGGAGTCAGGGTATATTTAGGACAGACACCAGCTCTGTTAATGACCCTGGAACATCACAAGGAGCACTTACTCATACTGGTACCCACTGAAATGGCAGGCTAATTTAGAGACACCAGTCAATATAATTTTTAGTCCTTGTGATGTTGGTAAAATGGAGTACCTCGAGGAATCCTCACACGGGCAAACCACACAAACTGGACACAGACAGCAGGCAGGAAACTGAACCCAAGCTCCTTGCAATGTATATCTGCAGTCTGTGAGTTTCACGGTCGCATATTAAATCTAAAATTCACCCAAGTCAAAAATGCAATGTAATTATCATTACCTAATATCGACTAATTGTTAATCATATTTTCCACAACATTTGTTTTTTTAAAAATAAGTCAAAGTGCCCCGCTGGAAACGGCTGCACTCGGGTCTCAGTCCGGGAGAGCGTGTCTTGAGCAGTCCATCAGCGAGACCGAGGGCATGCGCACAGTTCGATTATTCTGCACACGATTGTCGTGCACTGCATCGTCACATCGACGATAGATTAGACGTCTGCACACGCTGCTGCCAATACGAGTACCTATGGTGGTGCCTGTTAATTGCACTACTCCAGGTTTGCCCGGGCCATGGCAGACGAATGGGAAGTTGAGGTAAGTGAAGGTGTTTAGAAATCCGCCTTTCTGAGAATCTTACGTACAGTACAGTTAATTGTCAAAATTGTATGTTTTGGACCCAAGCATATTAAGCTATACAAGAAAATGTTTGTATCCGGTACAATAAGCCTCGATGTAGTAGTAGTAATAATAATAATACATTTTATTTATTTGTAGGCGCCTTTCTGAACACTCAAGGACACCGAACAATAGATAAAACACAGATTATAAACAAAACTAAAATACAAAAATTAAAATCAGACAGAGCAATTGTAATCAAAAAGAAAAAGCAGTCTTAAACAAATGATTTTTAAGTTTAGATTTGAAAAGTGAAAATGATTCAATATTTCTAAGATCAGATGATAGTGAGTTCCACAGCTGGGGAGCTCCCCATAGTGGTAAGATGGACGAAGGGGACAGTCAAGTGGATGGAGGAAGAGGATCTAAGGGTACGGGAGGAAACGGCAACATGGAGGAGGTCAGACAGATATGGAGGGGCAAGGTTGTGGATAGCCTTAAAAGTTAACAGAAGAATTTTGAATTGAATGCGGAACTTAACTGGAAGCCAATGAAGCTGCTGCAAAACGGGAGTGATATGGTGAATAGTGGGGGTTCTAGTAATGATGCGGGCAGCTGAATTCTGGACCAGTTGAAGTTTATAAAGAAAATTACGAGAAAGACCAAAGAAAAGGGAATTGCAATAAACCAGACGAGAAATGACAAGGCTATGAACGAGGATAGAAGTGGCGTGGGGAGTGAGGGAGGGGCGAATTAATGTTACCCAAGTGGAAATATGCAGACCAGGAGATGTTACTGATGTGGGACTGAAAGGATAAAGTACTGTCAAGGATGACACCCAGACTCTTAACCTGTGGGGAAGGGGAGACAGAAGAATTATCAATAACAAATGAAAAATGATCAGTTTTGGATAATGTTGATTTTGTACCAATGAGGAGAACCTCAGTTTTGTCACTATTTAATTTATGAAAATTTGAAGAAAACCAGGATTTGATTTCTGCTATGCAATCAATAAGCGAGAAGGGTGGAAAGGAAGCAGTAGGTTTGCTAGTGAGATAGAGCTGGGTGTCATCAGCATAAAAGTGGAAGCTAATGTTATATTTACGAAAGATATTACCAAGGGGAAGGAGGTAAATAATGAAAAGGAGGGGCCCCAGGACAGCTGAACAAACTGTAGTTGTGTTGAGCATTTTAATGGATTCTATATGTTGTTTGTTTACTTATTCACCAAAGCTTCCTTAAAAAGTATTTAGTACTAGGGTGTTGCCATTGTGAATGCAGTGAGAAGTCAAGCAAAATTACATCTTTCCTAAAGAAGGGGCCTAAGTTGCCTGGAAAGCTTGCATATTGTAATCGTTTTAGTTGGCCTATGAAAGGTGTCATTTTGCTTGACTTCTCACTACATTAAAAATTATTTATAATTTCTAATGAGGAATCTTCTGTTTTCTTTGCATTATGTTTTGAAAAATGTAAAAGTAGTTTTTTTTATTAAAAAAAAAACTGCTGATTAGCTGACTGAATTGTAACACTCGGGCAGATAATATTTTAAATAAAATACAAATGGAGCCAATACTTGATGCAGTGTGTTTAGCTTACACAAGCAATATCGGAACATGCAGGAATGGCAATGACTGCTTTAAGATTTTGTTTTATTTTCTTCGGAATTTTCCTGCTTTACCCTGAAATCATTCACATGTGGTCCACTATTGCTCGTGAGTGAATTTCTTGCTTAAACAGATATTTTGTTTATATTGTAGTGTCTGTTATTAAAATGTTATTGCTGTTGTTTAAGCGTCATTGACAGCTAATCAATGATTTCACTCCCTACAATAATTTATTGTTTGTGTTAGTACTGGTTTTAATATACAAGTTAATTTTTTTTGGAGAATAGAACAGTTGATGGAAAGATGATTGAGGAGATTTAATGTGTTGTACATTTGAGTAATTAATTCGTTTAATAGGTAAGACAATACCTGCTGTAGGTCGGAGCCAAAAAAGTGAGTAAATACTATATGTAACTAATTGAGGTTTTGGAAAGAATTAGCCTTTTCAAAGGTGCAGGCATTGCAGGACAAAAAGTAAGCATATTAATCTTTACAAGAAAAAATAACCTTTAAAATATGGTATATTTTAAAGTAATTTTAGGGCCTATACAAATACCCCAAACCAGGCATTTTTATAACGGCAGCATCATTTAGGTGATCTACTAGCTTTCTCTGTACACTTGACATAACTGCTACTATACTACTTCAATAAGCCGATCTTTGTCAGCAAATATAAACTGCATTTCTTACTGTTGCCTTTGTATATATTCCTGTGACACATTTTTCTTTATTTGTTTAGGACCAGCTTGTGGTTGTTGAATTGTCTGGAATAATTGATTCTGACTTTTTAACTAAAGGGGTTGATAAATGCAAGATTTTGGTAAGTCCTGTGTGTGTTGTTGAAAAAACGTTTAATTGCTCAAAGTCTATTTTGGAAAGTAGTGAACAGTATCTGAATAATAGGAAACATTTAGTACTTTATGTGTTTGAATTTTGTAATACAACATGCATTATGTATGTTTAGTTATTTATTTATAGATATATTTTACATTGTGTATTTATAATTAAGTGCTCAATTGCAAGTTGCAGTTATAACTATGTTACATACCATGCTGTTGTGCAGTTATTCTGTTAGACTAGCCACGTGATTTTTTTTTTTTTAACTTAGTATTTAGGATGTTGTAGAGACTTCCTTTAGACTTGAGAAGGTTCCAGAATCTGATTCCTACACCTAAAAATAACATAAGATTCTTAGACTTACTTAATCCAATTTACAGTTGTTGGTGATTTTTGCCTATCCTGGCAACACTAGGAGAAATGCAGGAAGTTGAGTTGCCCAAATGCACATTCACACTCAATGTAATGAACAATATATTAAATGTTATGTGTAATTAATTATTATGCATTATAAATCAGTTAATGATAATTACTTTTGATTCTTTGTCACTTTTAATATTGTCTTCAAATTTCTGAACTATGAGCTCATCTTAAAGTTTACCAGGACCTGTGTTGATAATCCAATCTATTTTACATTTGTTGCTTTAAGCATTAATAAACTGTTAAAGCTATAACCCCTCCTCCCTGTGCTATTAAAAAATAAAATCTATATCAAAACTGAACATACTCACTAACTTCTTCTGCAGCTGCAGTACTGTTTGTAAGGAGAGTGACAGCAAAGTGGAACCGATGAATACAAAAACGTAGTTGTATTTTCTGATGTTTTACATTTTAAAAGTAAAAAGTAATGATATGAGCGTATGCAGGTATATATCTTATGTTCAAGTCATAGACCTGTCAAATTTTCACTGTCACAATTTACTATTTCGCTGGTATTTTTTGAAGTGTGATAGTGGCATGTTTCAATGATAATTATATGTCGGGATGTCTACACAGACGAGGAGAGTCTGGGTTTTTAACATTTTCAGACAAGTTCAACATCTGTTGGCACAGATGGGTCTGGGTAAGCATAGGCAGCCTTTAAGCTGTGTCTGCACCACACCTCCACACGAATTCTGTTGTAGGTGGGATGTTCAAATATTGTTGGAATGTTCAGCACCTTGGACCCCTTAATGGTGTAAGTAGAGTTAAAATTTAAAGGATGTATGTTTATGTTTAATTTTTAATATTTTTGTATCAATTTAGGGGCTGTACAATACTTTTTTTATAACTTTTCCTCTACAAGATTTTTTTTCTACCTTTTTTTATGCACAGGAGGGAGTCCTGAATTTCAGTCACAATAAAGCTGAAAGACGTCAGTTTATGTGATTTTTAGTTTCCCTGTGGAGTGTCTATCAAATTAAAGATGCAGGGCATTATAAATTTTAAAAGAGGAAGATCAAAGTTAAGCAGGAAATGAGTGCCAAGTAACTTGTTTTTTGATATATTAGGAGCAGAAGATGTGTCAATGTATTATTCATATTAGAAGCCAATTGTAAAGTGAAGTTAGAGCACATCTGAAAAGTTTTGTCAAAAAGTGAAATGTGTATAATTGATGAATGTGCTTACTACTTACTACAAATATTCTATATAACAATTTCCAATGTAGATGTTGTAATAATTCAGTTAATGTTGTTTTTAATATGAGTTCTTTCATTTTCCTTTTTGGATTTGTATTGGAATCCAATAAACATGCTTGTAAAAAAGAGTACAGATAATTATGTAGGACCTGAAACTCCATAAGTTTTCAAATGTGGAATAAAACCTATAAATTATTATATTTCTTTCCTTTGTGGAATAAATATATGCTTCTCAATGATTAAATAAGTTCATAGTAACATTAATGGTATAAAATGTCCTGAATATATATATATAATATACTGTGTTTACCCTGTGTTGATATCTGCACTCTGACCCCTAAAGGTCATTCGAAAAGACAATTTCCCCTCTTTGATAAAGTATATCAAATCAAAATCAAAAATATTTGTTCCCCTCCAGGGTATTGACAGTGAACAGCCCATAATGCAAGTGGGCAGGTACGTGTTTGCTGGGGAATATGAAGGTTGGTGGTGTTCTCACTTCTTTATTAAAATTTTTTAAATATTTTAAAGTGTTCATTAAAGGAATACTCGAGGACAGGACTCTTGACCAGTGCATGATGGGGGAAGTGAGTCTTCAAGTCAAAAGCTTGTTCTTATTTGAAAATGCATTACTTTCATGTGGTACTCTGATTTTTCTGGAATTATTAATGTTACATTATTTTAATAAAAAAACAAATGTGTTTTGGGCATTGTCAGCGTACTACTGGATTAACTGGCATGTGGAGTATGCAACATGAGTAATCTGATATGGTTTTACTAGGGGGCTCCGCCCCCTGCTCGCTTCGCTCGCCAACCCCTGGTGTTGGGAATGACAAAGAGCGTGATGTATGAATGAGATATAGAATAGTGTGACGGTGTAGATGATGCAAATAGAAAGCAAACAATAAAGTGTGTGGCACAGTGTAAAGGTTTATTTGAAAATTTCTTTGTACACGCCGTTTAAGTGTAAAAGGTAATTCCAGCTCAGAACTTGTAAGGTCATTTAAGATGGTTATTGTTGTGATCAGAGTCAAGTTTGTCAGAGCTTAGAAAGAGTTGTGTCTCTCCAGGAAGTAATGGAATGACTTGGGTATTAATGTTTTCCATATTAATATTTTTTGGACATAATATAGTGCGTTGTGTTAAAAGGGGCATTTGGTCTAATGAGATTGCTGTTCGAAATGTCTCTGTAACTAAGTTGTCGCAGATAAAGGCTTGAGGAATTGTAATAATATGTGCCTGAAGTCCAGCTGTATTGGTGAGTGTACCATCTCTCAGTTGTAATAAGCAATTGTTATGATCTGGTTCTGGACATCGTATCTTTTTTACTAACTGTATCTTTTGAAAGCAATGCCAATTGTCTGCGTATTTTAAGGTGCACTGAACAATAGCTGAGTGCATGGCATCTGGAAGAATAGCTAATCACTGTCTAAAATCTCCTCCTCATAAAAGTACCTTTCTTTCAAATCGAATATTATTATTCATAAACGTTTGTAGAAGTTTATGAATGGTGTTGAGTAAGTGACTTCATGCCATTGAACATTCATCAATAAACAACATTTTTTCAAGACGGATGTCACGTGCAGTGCCACCGTTAATGTTCATAGTGGATACCGATTTGTAGGATCTAATGTAGTTGATAAAGATTTCACTCTCAGGTACATCGTCAGTTATAAGCCTCTGTAGATATTCAGTATATGAATGTAAAGAAGGCAGTCTAATTTGACCCTTTTGACAACAACGTGTAAATGTATAACTTGTATTTCCAGTTGTTTCTTCAGGGAAGTGAACTGAATGACAATGATTGCAAATGACATTCATTAATCCGAATGAATTTTCCTGGTGTATGTTTTTCTTGTGCCGTTTGAGAGGCGCGTTGTTGCATGTGCAGTATTTGGGACATGTTGTTTTGGAGCTGTAATCGATTTGCCTGTGCTGTGTGAGAAGCCCGTTGTAGCCTTCGCTGCCATTAACGTATGTCTGAGACGGGAGGTGTTTCGTTTTGAATCCGTGCCTGTTGCGATGCAGCACTTTGATTGATAGTTTGCGTCATGTGGATCTAGGATGTAGATTTGTGCATATTTGCGTTGTTGATTTGTTTCAGGGTGCACTGTTCCAATGCGATGCAGTATTTGTGCACATATGCGAAAGTAGTATGGGCCATTGCCTTTTGGTGGCCTGATATTTACTCCGGTATATGCAAAAGCAAATGAACCATTGTAGGATCTAATGCAGTTCATAAAGTTTTTACTTTTAGGTACATCGTTAGTTAGAAGCTTTAGTTGAGCTTTGCGTTTTTGGAGTCGAGACATTTTTTCTTTTAGAAATATGGATAAGTAATAAGGAGAATTGCACTCACTGTTAATATGGAGCCTTTTCTGCGGTTGAACGGTTAATAGTGCCTTATTGTAATGAGATCCACCTATGCTGCATAGCCGTCTATTTTGTTGTTTCTTTCGTTTTCGTGTGTTTGTTCCTGTTATCCTTTCCTTTTCGTTTTGTACCCGTGACTGTGTATTCATGACTTGTTTCTTTCTCAGCATGCGAAATATGGATAAGTAATAAGAAGGATCGTAGTCACTGTTAATATGTTTCTTTTTCTGCAGTTGAACGGTTAATAGTGCTTTATTGTAAGGAGATCCACCAATGCTGACACCTATGCTGTCTAGTGTGAAGGTGTTGATGTTCACTTTAGAATATGTGGGCTTTGGGTGTCACTTCTTATGGATGTGTGTGTGGGTGGGGGGGGGGGGGGGGGGGGGGGGGGGGGGGGGGGGGGGGGGGGGGGGGGGGGGGGGGGGGGGGGGGGGGGGGGGGGGGGGGGGGGGGGGGGGGGGGGGGGGGGGGGGGGGGGGGGGGGGGGGGGGGGGGGGGGGGTGTGTGAGGATTGTTGTCGCGCGAGCGTCTTCTTTCTTTTTGTGTTCCTGTGTCTTGTTGAATCCCCGTCTTTGTGTGTGTCCCGTCCCTTGCTTGTAGGGTCTGTGGGGTGGTTTTGTGTTCTTTTTTTTGTGTTCCATGGGCTTGTTGAATCCCCCTCTTGGTGTATGTCCCGTCCGGTGCCTGTAGGGGGGGGGGTGCCTTGCTGTTGTGCGCGAGCCTCTTTTTTTTTTTTTTTTTTTTTTTTTTTTTTTTGGGTCTAGTTTCGTGTGCAATGTGTTTCGTGCTTTGCTTGCGTTTGAATACTTTTTTATGTGCCGTTTCCTTTTTTCGGTGCTCTTTGCGCTTCATTTCTCAATTTTTCCTGTGCTCACTCCTTTTTTCTGTGGTCTTGTCCGCCTCTCTCGCCCTCTTCTATCCGCCTTTCTCGGCTCCTCAGCCAACCCTCGCAGACTCTTTTTGCGCCTGCGCAGTACGTTTTTTTGCAGCTACGGCCCATTGCCGGATGCGGACTCTTTTTGCGCCTGCGCAGTACGTCTTTTTGCAGCTACGGCCCATTGCCGGATATGCCTGCGTCCATCATCCGGTTTAGCATTCTCGGTTAGTAATATGGATATGGTTTACTAGTTTTTTAGTGTTGGCCTCTGTTGCCTCCCATTGAAGACGCTGTACGAAAAACTTTATGTTTTCCCTGAGAAAATGAGATTAAAGTTTTTTCTCAGCCAACACTACTGACAACATAGGTTAATTAACAAGATAGAAAAGGTAATTTTTGGGTGGGGTATTCCTTTAAGCAAATCTTCTTCTTCATATAGCTGATTTGCCACATTGTATAGTTTACATGCTCACTATTTTCAGTTTGTTGTGGGTCCTTTTTATAAATAAACTGAAAAGTAGCACTTAGTACATTTAGTAGGCATTGGAAAACCCATCCATCGTTCAACCCGCTATATCCTAACTACAGAGTCACGGGGGTCTGCTGGAGCCAATCCCAGCCAACACAGGGTGCAAGGCAGGAAACAAACCCTGGGCAGGGCGCCAAGCCCACCACAGGGCACGCACACAAACACACACACACACACCAAGCACACACTAGGGACAATTTAGAATCGCCAATCCACCTAACCTGCATGTCTTTGGACTGTGGGAGGAAACCGGAGTACCCGGAGGAAACCCATGCAGACACGGGAAGAACATGCAAACTCCACGCAGGGAGGACCGTGGAAGAGAACCCGGGTCTCCTAACTGCGAGGCAGCGCTACCCACTGCGCCACTGTGCTGCCCCCATTGGAAAATCACTATTGGTAAAATATATTCATCCATTTCATATTTATTAGCAAATCTCCACAGCAAAGGAGCAATTTTAGTTTTAAAAACTGATCTAACAGCATGAGTTTGTTTGACTTTGCATGGCGGCTGCAGAATCCTGCAGTGGTTAGTGCAGCTGCCATATAGCACTAGAATTGTTGGCGTGGAATTTATATATTCTCTCTATATTTCTCAAGTTAATCCATTGTTTCTTTCCCCATCACATTCAGGTTATCTTAATTGGTTCCATGTTGTTGTGCATAGATGTCTATATGAGCGTGTACTGTAATGAATTACTTCCTTGTCCAGGTTTCCTTCTTGACTCCCACAACCTTGAACTTGATAAATGAAAACAAAAAATAGATGATTTTGTGCTCTTTAGTGAAATCAATGTGGATGAAGGAGGAAATAAAAACAATCGGTAGCAAGCAGATTCAAAACTACAGTATATTCTGCTTGCTACTGATTGTACAAAATATTAAGAAGCATCAATATCTGCCATGCCACCTACTGAATTAGGCAACCATTCCATCTGTCCATTTACTGAATCCATGATGTAACTCTCAAATTTGTAAACGAACATAAATAGAGATTTGGGAATTTGCATCTTGTTAAAGGGCACAATAATGCTCAACAGTGAGATAAAACATAGAGACTTTTTTTTAATAACCTAGTAGACTGTGTGAGTTTTGCCTTAAACATGGACAAGTCAGTGTGAGTGCTACTGTACACAGTTACTGTCATTGTCTTCCTTTAACTTTCTCTTACTGTTTTCTGTTTTTCTTTTAACAAGCCAAATTTATTTTTCTGGCAGGGATAGCCATCTTAATTTACATTTCACTTCACATTTGCATATCGCTTTTTCATGGAATCTGTTTAGAGTTACTGTGTCACCTTTCAAAGTTACAGTGCCAACTGGTCTCTGCATCCTCTTGTGGTTGCTAGACTCCCTGCACATTCAAGTCCAAATATTCTTTTAAAGAGCTGGGCCCCCACAACGTATTGTTGTGTTCTGACTTTACAGTAAGATCTAGATCACAGTAATATCCACCTATGAATTCCTGTTTCTGCATACATAGTAGTGTGGAAATAGTTGGACCTTCCTAAATTGGTTGCTACCCCTTAATTACCAATCTCTGGAGTATAATGTGTAAATTCAACAGTCACCTTCCTGATGGTACAGCCACCAGAAAGTCACAGAGGTTTCACCTTATTATCCCGAGATACCTTAACAGGGCATTACTTCATTTCAGTATTCCTTTCAGCCAGACCAATTTACAGTGGCTTCCCTTTCCTGGCCAGATCACTCTTTTTTTGTTCTGGACCACTGTTCATTTCCATCCACATCTCTAGACAAGGAACCCCTTGATTATAAATATGATATTGTTTAAATTCTTGAAAGTTTTTTTTCTTTTTTCTTTCTCTTTTACTTCTTCTCTTTATTCAGTGACTGAGTCTAAAAAGCTGACATTTCAATTTTTAAAGAAAGTGCTCTTGCTTTTGAGAAACCGTCCTAATTGTCATTTTTGTGTGGCACAAAAACTGAAGGAACAAGTCATGTACTGTAGGAGTGCTGTATTTTCAGGCACTACTGAATAAAGCAGAAGTCTCATTTACTACATGTGTGAGTCCACCTATATGCTGTATACGGTCTCTGGTCTAGCACATTTCATCACACAGTTGTTTAAACTGACATGTAGTTTGATCGCTGGGAAAGGGAATGTGCAGTTTGGCAGAAGCCACTGAGCACAACAAAGTAATTGTGTGAGCTTGTCTCTCCCTTGACTGCTTTTTTACAAAGTCATCAAAAGCAGTATCAAAATAGAAGTAATGCTCACAGCTTAAGCAGTCTGAAGGAGCAGTACACAAGCTGAGATTACCACTAGGAGGCATACATGTGTGTAGTTTTTTTTTTAATTCCTCTGTACTTGTCCATTGAAGCATTCCTGCTTTAACAAAGTTCAGCATGTAGCTCTACAACTACTTTAATATGGTCAATTTTAATGCTATCTGTAGAAGTTGTAATGTTTTAAAAGTTTTATCACCACTTAATGAATGTTTGTTGCTTGTGCTATGCTTATAGCAATAGGCAGTTAACATTAATTGTTGTATTCTAATACTTAAGAAAAAAATGAGGTTGAAACCCTTTAACTTGTTGTACTTCTTCTTGATGACAGATGCTTTAGGATCATGTGTCATATTTGATGAAAAGAAGGAAGAAGGTAAGAAATCCATTTTCCTAAAGGCAGCATTTCTAAACTGTGGTATAAAATTTCAGTGCAGAAAAAAATGTGTTTTTCAGTATTCTGTGTTTTTTTTTTTCTTAAATACCTGCCATAAAAGATTCAACATAAATAATGAATATTTAATATAAATAATAATTTTAATCTTACTCGAACTGCATGTTAGCTCTAGGATTCCATGTTTGACTGTTCTGCTTTTGTTTATTATACAGCATAGTTAGTTGGCTCCTTTATCAAAAGTTAATTACAAGATCTTATTTATTTTATTTTACAGTTGAAATACAGGCAGATTCAGTGACTTGCTAAGTAGGTTAGAGATGGAATGTGAACCAGAACCTTGTGGTTTGAAGTCCCAGTGCTTTAACCACTGTACAACACTGCACCACTCTGCCTGCCAGAATCCCAGCAAAGTTAAACTCTGTGTAGAGTTTGCTTATTATCCTCATTCCCGCATGTGATTTTTGGTAATGTCAGTGCCCGACTACATTTTAGACGTGCTTATTAGGTTGTCTTGGTTACTTTAATTTTGACCAGTGGTTTTGAGTGTTCGGGTGCAATGGTTTGGTTCCCCAACCAGTTATAATTCCTGCTCTACATTTGTTGCTGCATGACAAAGACTCCATATGTCTGAAACCTTTATGCTTGTTCAGAAAATAGGTGGTTGACTGTAGTAAAAATTTTTTTTTTTTTTTTTTTGTTCTTTATTTCGCCTTATACAATTTCTTGTATTAGGAATTTGGTAGTTTTCGCATACCCCTTGGGGTCAGAGCGCAGGGTCAGCCATTGTACAGCGCCCCTGGAGCAATTACAGGTCAAGGGCCCAGCAGAGCAGGATCTCTTTTGGCAGTGACGGGGATTCGAACCGGCAACCTTCGGGATACCAGTGCAGATCCTTAGCCTCAGAGCCACCACTCCGCCCTAATGATAAAGTGGTTAAGATTCCATACCCTTAAATACCTGAGATTCATATTCTTTTAGTATTTTTAAATCTTTCTTGATGACTGCAAACAGCTGGATGCATTAAAGTGAAGATTTTTAATACCTTCCAGCCTGCAAATGCAATGTATTGAACTTTCATTTTTTTCACTTTGGCAATATAGACATAGGCACCAACTCCATTTCAACTGAGGAAGAGGAATAAAAGAAATGGATAGAAATATATTAACATTACGCTATGTAACAGAATATAAGTTCAAAGTGAAATCAATTTTTGTAACCAATATAATAATAATAATAATACATTTTATTTGTATAGCACCTTTCCCATATATCAATATGACTGACTTAATGAAAGCTAGGTTGTCATAGTCATGTTTCTAACTTAAACAAAGTGCTTTAAAACTGAAATATACTAGTCTTCTTTAAGCCTTATTTAACTTTAATTGTTATTTAACTTTTTTTTTTTTTTAAAATAATTACTGCATGTGTATGTAATAGTTTCTATTCATTCAAAACTGAAGATTATTCATTTTGTTTTTTTCCATGTGTGCTCAATTACTAAAGTACAGTTATTTCAAAAAAAGAAAGCACACCAATGTGTATACTGTATACTATAATATACCTTATAAAACTTTTTTTTTAATATAGATGCACTTACAGAATCCCCATCCCAGCTGAAATATAAATGTCACACAATCAAGAAGCTTATGATGAAACGAACATTTCTGTCTGAAATTAAAGAAGGAGAGAGCCCATCAGGTTGTTTGTCCAAACTTTATGTATTATGTGCATCTAATATCCTAAAAATATAACTTGTTATCAAAGTAACAGTGCTTAGGTTGTGCTTATTATTGAGCCAGGCAAACACCTTCAGTTAGGAATTGCTTACTGCAGTAAATAATATGCTGTTTTATGTCATGCTGTCACAATTAAAGGATGAACTGTATTAAGAGGTTGTTTATTGTAGTTCAAATCTGTCGATACAGTATTTAATTTTCATAATGTCATGATTATTATTTTAAGGATGGTAAACAGTTTTTGTTACAATAGCTTTATTGTTACATAATTTTCAATATTAACCATCAAACAAAATTTGAAAATAATTTTGCTGTAATGTGTTTTTTTTTCTTTTAAATAGTAAAGGAATTCATTGAATAATTATGGAACATCACATTAACTCTTATAAATCTGTTAGATTTTAGTTGTTTGTAAACAAATAATCATGTAATAGTATGGTTTGTTCAAGTTTGTGTTTGTAAATTTGAATCTTTTTTTTGTATTTTTTTTTTTTTTTTTTTTTGCAGAAGGCATTGAGGTTCTGCAACTAACTGAGGACAATACCGCCCACAGATCTAGTAGTATCTGTAATTATCTTCCAGACTCTAAACGTGCAGAAGTAAACGCTGAGGATAACGAGTCTCATGAAGACCTACATCAAAGCTCAGACTCGGATGATGAGATAATTAATACGGAGGACAGTGTCTGCTGTGAACTAGAAAACAGTAAACCTGAAATAGATGTTTCAAATATTGAAGAACAAAAACCTTGCATGGACAGTGAATTTAGTCAGGTTTTGGATAAAAGTGCATCTGATGTACCACTCATGACCACTGCAGAGAATAATCCAAATGAGACAGAGAATGACCTTAGCCAGGAACTGAACATCAGTACAGCAGATTTGGAATAAACTAGTATACAGCATGCATGTAAGAAGACCCTTACCTGAAAACAGCATTCCACACTAGCTGAATGGACTCTTTACCCAACAACAAAGTAAAGTATGTATTTTTAGATTTTGTTCAAATAAAATAATACTGTTGAATAATTGTTTTTTGTTTATCACAGTGCAATATGTTCAAAATTATGGTAAAAATGAAAACTGAAAATGAAAGTACTTCACTTTCCAGACAAAAATATATTCATGAAGTTTATCTTGAAAATCTTTTTTATTATATTCATAGTATTGTTCATTATTTGTTTTTTAAAGAGGTGGTTTGTAAGCAAGAAAAAAAGTTAAAAATGTGAAATTCTATAGAAATTGCCGACCCACTAAAATTATTAATAATAAATAGATTTCTTAGTTGTATATTTTAAACATGTTTACATTTATATAGAAAACTATATCTGTTAATTAGATCTTTTTTGTGTTCAAAAATGTTTGTGGGTATTTGTAATTCTGTTAGATTTACACAGGTTAATCAAAAAGGTTTGCTCTTCATTAATTAAGAGAGACACGAGTAAAACCAAACAAGTTTTATTTTTCATTATAACCCCATGAACACTAGAAAATCTGTTATAATGTTAACAATAGTTTCCTTTGACAGACAAACAGTATATCCTAGCTTGTGCAACCATTGTTCTGCAGCTAACTTGATGTCTTCATCATTTCCATTGTTCATCCCATGGTGGTAACCCTTCAGATTGTGGAACAGGTAACAGCCACATTGGGTCATATGAGGAGGATAGGGTAGGCGAGGCATCTCTCTGATCCACAGTTTCATGGTTTTCAGAGGTCATATGACATCTTCATTGCTCCTTTACCTACATAAAATTTGACTACAGGATTTCCAAAATTCAGCAGCTAGAGTTGTTACACATTTAAAGCCTTGGGTGCATATTACTCTTACACTTCAAAAATTACAGTGGTTATCTGTCCTTTTTTTGTATCCAATGCAAATATCTCTAAGACCCTTCATGGTCTGGCCCAACCTTATCTGTTTTCTTTATTGAACCCATATGTTTCATCATGCTCGCTTCGCTCTTCTGATTCTATGCAGTAAACCGTCCCACTGTGCAGTTTGTATACTGTGGGTCATAGAGATTGTAGTGTATTGGGTCCACAGCTATGGAATGACCTGCCTTTGGAGTTTCCTACTGCATTTGTACCTCACTTACCCTTTTAATATTGCTTTTTATTGATGTTGTTATTATGTATACACTTTGGACTGTTTAATAATTTTGTTTTAATATTTTCCAGCTGGGTATGATGTTATCCTGCATCTAGCCCTGCAAGCAGATCCTCCAACTTCCAGGGAAAACTCTGGGGTTGGTGGCAGGGTTGGCACTGCAGCCTCTATTAAAAAAAAAAAACTTGCACTGTTCCACTCCATTTGAACTAGTGTGGTGTTGAGGTATAATAATAATTCATTACATTTATATAGCGCTTTTCTTAGTACTTAAAGCGCTATCACCTGTCACATGGCTACGCTAGGGTCCTAATTTGGAATCCTGAGGTGGTTTGTTGTGGGGTGGGTGTGGCAACGTGCTGCATCAGTACATGCTCCCAACCAACTACCTACTACAGTGTCCTTGGGTATTTTGAAAGGTGCTTTTAAATAAAATTATTATTAATATAAGATGGCAAAGTACTAAGTTCAATGTCAGTTTGTTTTTTGCGTTGTTAAATGAGTCTTCTCAATTTTTTTTAAACAAGTATTAATATGATCTCTAAAGGTATTTGTTGCAGAAACAAAAAAATTGTGTACTGAACTTACTAAAGCTCTAAGTTAACACAAGTTCCTAACATGATGATGTCTCATAACAAACTGACGAAGCTTAAAACATTTTCACATTCCCATCTCCTGCTCCACAGACTGCACACTGCACACGTTCAACCTAAAATGGCAGATACGAGGTTCTCTGCCAACAAAATAAGTAGCTCATCCGAAATGTGGTTGGCCTCTGTACAAAGTGCTTTTCTCAAATCCAACAGCAAACAAAGGCAGGTTTTCAAACAAATAACAGACCAAACAGAGTTATTTCATAAAGATCTGCTACAAAAAAAAAAGTAATTATTGGCTCAATTTTCCAGTTCATCTATCACCGGTTCTGAGGTAGAAAAGTCTGTCATCTTGCCAACTTCCATTTCTGGGCACTCTCACACTCTTGGGAGGGTCCTGTGACCCCAAATAACCTTCCATGCACATTTTCAGGATTTAACTTTCCAATCCATTTTTTGGGACCACATTTTTACTGAAGTTTAGTAAATAAAAAATACAGAATTTACAGAAATAAATATGCAATAATCAAACCTTAAAACTGTCAACAAGTAAAAGATAAAAAAGGAAGAATGGAAATGAGAACATAGCAGCCGCTCTTATGACATCCCTCACGTTGGAAATGGAAAATATATAGGCCAGCGATGTCTGGACACACTGAGAGGACACCGTGAGATTAAAAAGGAGAGTGGCAATGAGGATCACAGGATCCCCAGATTAACTGTACCGTAAACTGACATTTATTAGTGTTAGGGCTAGAAACCCATTAATCATTACTGCTTATAGCTCAACAACAGTAAAATTGAGGAAAAAATCCTTAAAGAAAAGAAAAGAAGGGGGGGGGGGGGGGATGAGAAAAGGAGGAGGATCAACTGATTTGAGGTGAGAGGCTAGAATTGATTTGGTAGAAAATGTGCCCACAGAGAGTAAATTCCACTGGGAAGAAGAGAAAAAGGAGAAGTCCAATAGAAGGTAGATTAGAGAATGAAAAAGGATAATGGAAGAAAGGGTAACCGAGAGAAGCCTGAAAAATAGAAGACCAAAATGCAGAGACAGGTAGGCATTCCTAGAACATGCTGTATGTAAAAATGTGCCAGGGACATTAGCCTGACAGAGATGGCCGTATGAATCTGAATCTAGACCCATGGCAAAGCATTTGTGGTTGTAAGGTAAAAGGCAGTGGACAAATCTAAATTAAATATTTTGAAAGTTGGGGTTTCTGGAGGAAAATCACCCTCCAGGTAAAATTCAATATGTATTTACCAAAACCCACTTAATTCCTTTCAGAGTCTTCTACCTGTTCTGGCAGTACATGGTGCCAGTCATGAACAGACCCTAGATGGCAGCTTGTCCATCACAAGAACCACTCATGCACATGGGGCCATTTAGAAATGCCAATGTACTTACCTGCCAACTCTTTGATATGTAAGACTAAAACACAAGTAGACATGGCAAAAACTGGCAAACTCCGCACAGACAGGGCTGTGGCTTTGGATTCAAATCCAGGACCCTGAATCAGTGAGACACGGCAAAATCAATGTACCACTCTGCTGCCTGGTAATGATGTAACTGGCATAGTTTATTCATCACATGTGCTACTATTATCAGGAAATTAGTTGTGTGTCCAATCACATCCTTAACAATTTCAATTTTTGATCTGTTTCTAGTATAATATGGTACCTTTACTTTATTGGTGTGATTCATTTGTCACTGTCAGTTAGGTGTCCATGACAGTGCACAGGTTTTTAGCAAAACAGAAGGGGGTGAGGCTGCAAGAGGTCAGAGTAGCATGGATGAGCTGCCCTGGGGTGTTGATGGGCAGTGCAAGATGTGTGTGGTTTATTAGTTTCCTTATTAATGGTCGGTGGTGCATAATTAGGCACCTGTGCCCACTGAAACATAAAAGGAGCCTGAGTTAGGACCCAGAGGGGAGAGGTCAGGCATCTAAACAAAGAAAGACAAAAAGACCAGAGGTTAAAATGAAAGGGTACCTCTGACTGATGACACTGTAGCTGACACCTTCTGTCTTCCAAAATTAGCTGGTGGTATATATTCACCAGAGCAACCCTGGCTCTCTTTACACCCTTTGACTGATGTGTTTTAGTGATGTGATCACATTGTATAACACTTGACCACATTGAAAATTAGGTGTAAAAGCACTTCTGATCAAATTATCCATTCACTTGGCCCAGATTCATAGGTGGTGGGAAACAGCAGCCATGTTTAAGACAAGTGAAAGTGCAGGTGTGTTGTTTATAAGCACGTAACAATGAGATAAGCAGAAGCTGATTTGAATTCTGGGTAGGATGCTATCAGATCTGCTTTCAGGCACCATGTGGACTCTGGAGACACATTTTAATATTACAAGTAAATGTAAATGGGCTAAATTATGACCAGATACAGTCCAGAAGCAAAATGCATGTTAAAGATGGGTGTTAAGAAGGCCTCCAGGTAATCCAAATTGTTTAGCTTGTTTAGGTTTCCTCCAAACGTGACGCCTGGCATTCACACCAAAAGAGTTCAATCTTTGTCTCATCAGACCAGAGAATTTTCTTTCCTCATGGTCTGAGAGTCTTCAGGTGCCTTTTGGCAAACTCCAGGCGGGCTGCCATGTGCCTTTTACTAAGGAGTGGCTTCCGTCTGGCCACTCTACCATACAGGCCTGATTGGTGGATTGCTGCAGAGATGGTTGTCTTTCTGGAAGGTTCTCCTCACTCCACAGAGGACCTCTGGAGCTCTGACAGAGTGACCATCGGGTTCTTGGTCACCTCTCTGACTAAGGCCCTTCTCCCCTGATCGCTCAGTTTAGGTGGCCGGCCAGCTCTAGGAAGAGTCCTGGTGGTTTCAAACTTCTTCCACTTACGGATGATGGAGGCCACTGTGCTCATTGGGACCTTCAAAGCAGCAGACATTTTTCTGTAACCTTCCCCAGATTTGTGCCTCGAGACAATCCTGTCTCAGAGGTCTACAGACAATTCCTTTGACTTCATGCTTGGTTTGTGCTCTGACATGAACTGTCAACTGTGGGACCTTATATAGACAGGTGTGTGCCTTTCCAAATCATGTCCAATCAACTGAATTTACCACAGGTGGACTCCAATTAAGCAGCAGAAACATCTCAAGGATGATCAGGGGAAACAGGATGCACCTGAGCTCAATTTTGAGCTTCATGGCAAAGGCTGTGAATACTTATGTACATGTGCTTTCTCCATTTTATTTTTAATAAATTTGCAAAAACCTCAAACTTTTTTCATGTTGTCATTATGGGGTGTTGTGTGTAGAATTCTGAGGAAAAAAATGAATTTAATCCATTTTGGAATAAGGCGGTAACATAACAAAATGTGGAAAAAGTGATGCGCTGTGAATACTTTCCGGATGCACTGTAAATACAAACAGTCCCATTTAAGTGAGAAAGGGAAATTAATATTCATGTCATAAACTAAGTTTGCTATATCTCTTTATTTATTGTTTATGCTGCCTTTATTGGGATTTGAAAGAGGATTTAAGGTGGTAAATAAACTTTTTTTTTGTTTTTTGCTGATATTATTAAATGTTCAGCCTGACAACCACTCATTCAAAAGGGCTGGCATTTTCCATAATAGAATAGTCATCTGCAGTTTCAAGGTTCCTGGGTTAAAACCTCCTGACTGCATCTGTAGATCTGAACACCAAACATGGCGCCTAATTATTACAGGAACCAGAAGACACTACAGCACTTACATAGTGGTGTTCTGTAGACTTATCTATGATGTTATTTATTTTCTCTGAATGAAAAGTAGGTAGAAGGTCAGACGGTGCCCAGGGTTAGTCAGTGCACAAGAGTGACGTATTGAATTCTTGCCACACTGCACAGACGCTTTTCCTGGAAACTGCACCCAAGCAAGTCAGTCTGTGTGTCACGCCATGATTCATTAAAGGTTTGCTGGATAGAACCAGATGAAAGTTTATTTTAAAAAATTCCAATTACTGTGTATGCTTCTCCCTTGCTGTTTCGTTTAACAGCATTGAATTTAGATAGATTGTGGCCTTTACAGTTAGTGGCCGTTATGTGTAAATGCTCTGCTTTCATCCATCTGTTCATTTAAGTGCTTAACTCAACTGATCCAGTCCAACATGTTATGGAGCTAGAAACACTGATATCTTCTAAAAGGTATCTAGATGAGCTATCAGAACAACTTCACTGTGGGTTATGCAACCCAATTAACCGAGAGCTTTCTTGTCAAACTTCATATGTATCTTGGCACCAATGAAGCAGGGATTAGCCATTGATGGGTTGCTAGTCTATCATGACATACCTGCTACTCACACCATGGATTTGCCAGGAAATGTAACCATACATCTTCAGATTGTAGTAGGAAATCCATGCAAATGCAGCAGGCATTGGCATCTATTGACTACAGCACTGGACATCAAACCACCAGGTTGTCAGTTCAACTCCGACCTCTTGCTGTCTGATCTACTTCAACCACCTGTGTTCCAAGGCATGTGAATAATTGGACTATGTCCTGCAAAAAGGCATTATGCAAACATAATAAAACATTAGCAAGGTACATGCATGCGCCATATATTGAAGTTGGCACCCCTGTGAGGAGACAATACCACTGATCAGAAGTCTGCTTTAATGTGGACTGTCCCCTTATTAAATTTCCTTTTTGCCTCCATGTGAAATATAATGAAGTTGGGCAGATTATAGATCAAGAAGTGTCGGTATGTGGACTATTTACTCATTTACTCTCCGGATAGGCTTGGGGCCCTGAATTGGGTAAGCAGGCTAGAAAATGGATGGAGGTGTCTGATGGCACAATTGAGTGATTGTGAAGGTATTTTGGAAAAAAGACTGAAATGCTATCAATTCATTTTGTATGATTGTGTTACATAAACACATTACTACCGAACTAAATGCTTTTTAATCACCTTTTATTTACAAAATGCAAAAGTCAACAGGGAGGTGCAGCATAAGACTTTGCTGGCAGCCTGTGTTTCCTTGTAGATGTATATTGTATAAGTGATTCAGCAGCATTAAGGGAGATGGCATGTCAACTCCAATGGTTATACAGCATGACATCAGCACTTTGTGAACACACCTGATCAGAATCACAGTGTGGTGTGGCTAGAGATTCTGTGTTCTGCTTTGAACATTGTAATGGCATCTGATCTTCAAGCCATGTCAAGTCATTGTGATATAAATGTATCAGCAGTCATTGAATTTTCTGAGACAAATTCAAATGGTAGAGCCTGAAATATAAGATTCAATGCAAAAATATCATTAGAAGCTATTAAGGGTGCATGCATATTCTAGGATTTTTTTTCACTATTAGATGCTGCTTTAATAAATTTTGCTGACTGGCTGACATCAACTTGTTGCTGTGGTGTGCCTAATTGATTGACTGATTACGTTTCTATTAACTTTTACTTTCATTCTCTGAATTTGCCCCTAACATTAATCACTAGTACTGATAAGGTACCTTGAAGAAATACTGCAATTTTCTCTCTGAATCTAATTAGGCAACAAGATGGCACATTGTTTGCACTGATCCAGATCCAGTGTTGTAAGTCTGAATTTTGTGCCTGATCATTTTTGTGTTTGCACATTCTCCTGGGTTCTGTGTAAGTTTTCCTTCTACAAATCCCAAATGTATGCATGCTGGATCCTGCCTTATACGTTCTACTGCCGGGATAGATTTCAGGCCTTGCAACACTGAATTGGATTAACTGGGCTTAAGCATATATTGTTACCAGTATGTTTTTGCAGCTTTGCAAAAGTGTGAATGAGTGGTGAGCGCTCATTAACATAAGGTTTTCTCTGCAGTGCTGTAATGAGGATAAAGTTTTTTCAGTTTGTTAAAAAAGATTTGTAATATTTAATTTTGTGTGATTTTGTTTTAGGGATTGTATTATGGAGAACATAAAGAAAGCCTACCATAAATATTGATTGTGTGTATTTAAACAGGAGTTTAGCATAAGGTTAGGAGACGCCAAATGCAAGCACAGGACTAATTACTCGTAGGGCATCATGCTGTTAAGAGATGACCCTGAGTTAGTGAGTGAAAAGCTGCAGGGGGTGGGGGGTGAGGTGAATCTATACTTCTTTGAACCAGCGGTTAAAGAAATGAATGGGAATAACAATGTGTTTGAATTCTGGGACAATTATGCAAAGACATCAGAATTCTGGGAAAAAATATGCAAATGTCAAGCAAATGTGTTACTATCTATTAGGATGTATTCGTTTAAGCTCACATAAACTAACCAGTGTGTACATGATTGTAATATGTAAAATAGAGGCTTAGAAGCTGATCTTTGTTAACTTGCATGTCATAATTAGCCAAAAATAACTACTCTGACAGGTAGCAAAACCAAAGGAAATTCTTGGTCATCTGGTTTTGGACTGATAAAACTTAATAAAAAATAGTTATCAAGCCATGGTATAACATAGGGTACCTCTATTGGCTTGATGCTGATACTGTATAGCTTGTGAGACTCACAGATGACATATGGCTTTAGATATGGGAAATGTGAAACACAGTGTGTGGTATCAGTTTGAGAAATGGTGTGCGTAGGTGGGTCTGAAGGATCATGTTGTCAGCAGACAAAAGCACCTACAAAAAGAAAACACCCCCCCAATAAATAAAAGGCTGCACAATGATGCATGTGATTAAAGAAACCATAGTTGGATTAAGAAGAATGGATTGTTTCATTTACATGGAAATCCCTCGCTTGACTACATGAATATTGATTTGAGTCATTCAGGTTTTAAGTTTCCTTCTATTTCTGACTTCTAATGTTTATGCCAGGTAAAGTTTGAAAATGATCTCACTGAAACTTGCCTTTTTTATTGATATCATCTACCCTAAGTAATGAATATGATTTAATATTTGTTCAGCTCTTTCAAAGGAATGATCAAGAAACCAAAGGATATAGGTAACCTGGCAGAAGGTTCTTCTGATCTTGTTGGAGTACACCCTACATGTTCATTCTGGTGCAAGCAGTGCTTGTTCTGTTAGATTTGTGTAGCCCAATCAAAGGTAGCTGTCTGGGAAGTCCTGGCAGGAGTACAGCTATTAAAGTGGTTCTTGGCCTTTGCTAAGGTAGGTTGAAAATGCAGCCCTTTCATGGTTAGTGATTCAGGTGTTGTAGGATATAGGCGTTCCGATAGATTCTGGCCCCTGCTAAGATACTGAAGCTGAGATAGCCAGCCTTGGTCATTGTTAATGTGTTGCAGACCTCTCTGTTAGAATAAAGTGCTATTGAGTATTTAGTGCAGTGCATTCTGGATTGTGTGCTGTAATGAGTGGTGTACATGTAAATCAAGGCTAATAATTTAGGTGTTTCCGGCATTAACATGTGCACCAAAATAGAGATCTCTAGAGGTTAAAGTGCCTTTCATGAATAAGTGCTTACATTAACTGTGTGTGTATTCACAGTTGAAGGAGGTATACAATGGAGACAACCACAACTTAAAGCTACAAGGGATACAAGTACAAAGTAATCCATGATATGTGAACATTACATCCTTACTAACAAGAAGCGTGTCAAGATCCTCCACTAAGGAAAAGGCTAGCAGTTTATGAAAACTGAGAATTATAGGAATTCACCCCATATCCTTTAGGGAAATAGTTTAACCCTAACAGTGACACAAGAGGAGCTCCAGGCCAGAGAGATACAGACATTTTTGTCACTTTCAGGAGCACGTTCAGGGGGAGGTATGAAATGCCTAGGGTCATCAATTTCAGTTATAGAAGTATCTACCTGCTAGGAGATCTTTGCCTCTGTTATCTCTGAATTTACCCCAGAACACAACACCAAAAATAACTACAGTAGATCACGATACTAAGAGGCTCAAGTATTAATGAGATCGACATTCATCAGCGATAAAGAATCTTGTATGGTTTGTTACTTTTGTAATTGTGTTTTGTTATTATTTTACTTGTTTAAGAAACTGGTTTCTATTGAGATTCCTACGGTTATATGTTTCTGGGCTGCTGAATTAATATTTGATGTTAGTTATTTGTTTCAGTTTAGTTTTGATAGTTAAAAATTAATGGTGCTTAATCACCATGGCATTATTGTTTATTATACTTACCACCATTGGTGGGATGTGTTCTTTATGGTTAAGGTAGGAAAGCAACCTAGAGAGAACAACAATGCATTCTATCCACATTTATTTAAGAAATGAAAAAAAAAACAGGAGGATATTGCAAACAATGAGTGTCATAATAATAATTCATTACATTTTCTTAGTACTCAAAGCGCTATCCATAATGAGGTGAGCACACTCAGTGGTCCAATGAGTTGTTAGTTTATACTTGTAACAAGCACACCTTAAAGGACTTGAAGAGGACTTGCATGTTCTATAGGAATATTTTCCCCAGAAATCTTGACAAATAAATATATTTTGGCAAGTGCATTTTGAGATAGACACCTATTATTTAGGGCAAAGCATACTTACTTGATAAAAAGAAAAACACAAAAAGGATTAAAGAGTAAGGGCAGGCAAAGCTTACCTCACCACTGTTAAATGTATGATGTGCCTGGCTTCAAAGGGTATTGACTAAAACAACCTGAAATTGGGTTAAGAAAGCGCAGAAGATGGCAAAAACTGGAAATGGGTAAAGAAAGAGCAGAAGAGAGCAAAAACTCTATAAAACTGAACTTAGAAGATATAAGCAGAATACAAAAAGAACAAAACCCTCATCAGTCATGCCTGGGAGTAATGTCCTCCAGCCGTCTCAAGAGGGCTGCAATATCCGATGCATAAACGCAACAAGAAACACAAACAAAGAAGAATGTAAGGACTAGAATGTCTAACGAATGAGGGCAATAAGATGCACAAAGAAAGAGGGATGTAAGGGCTAAAATATCTTGTGAATGGAGGTTCCAAAATGCACAATATAATGGAAACAGAAGGACTTACCATTGTACCACTGTGCCCATTTTAATAAACAGGTGTTTCACTATGCCAGTGTGCAGATCATCAGTGAATACACCAACATTTAGCACACAATGTCCATGCAAGACCCAGAACAGTCTGTTAACTGGCTGAGTTGAAATGTAAATAGGAGGCGGGTGAGAATGAGGAGTATATTAAAGAAAACACCCTAAATCATGTGATTCCATCAAACCAATCGGGTTAAGGACATTTAATTTAAAAATCCAGTGTGCTTCTCTGCACACCAGTAAATTATCAAAGTTAGCTGTCAGGGATTTGGTTTTACGATTTTAATGACTGTAAATTTAAGATCTGCAACTGTGTGGTTTGCTGTAATAAAGTATCTTGATACAGAATTCGTTAGAGGAAAGCTAGCATCTAAAAACTTTACATTTTTTATCAACTTGTTTTGCCCTGATAATGACAAATTCAATGGAGATACTTTTATGCTACCCAAATCTTTAAACATTATTGTTCTCTTAACTTACATCTAGAACTAAAAACAAAGTTTCAAACTGCAGGAGATGACCCACCACTACCTTTAACATACTTAGCAATACATGAAACTACTTAACTAATTCTTAAGACTAATACAGTAATCCCTCCTCCATCGCGGGGTTGCGTTCCAGAACCCCCCGCGAAAGGTGAAAATCCGCGAAGTAGAAACCATATGTTCATATGGTTCTTTTTATATATATTAAGCCCTTATAAACTCTCCCACACTCTTATAAACATTTCCCGCACAATTATACAGCATAAACCCTTTGTATTCTCTTAGATATTAGGTAAGATTCGTTGAAATTATGTATGTAAACACATTTTATATACAGTAAAACCTAAATATTATTTTAAAGATATCGAGCGTCTCCGATATCACATATGTTACAGCCATTACGACAGACAGGCCACCAGCAATAAATACGTACAATGCAAGAAAAATTGTATACAGTAAAATGTGTGTACAGTGACACTAAACTATGTACATGTAATAAGTTCTGTACGTAGATAATTAATTATGGTTACTCACCAACAATGATACGACGACTTGTCCGATAACGATGAGTTTAATTTTACTGCACAACAAAGGAGAGCGTTACAGCTCTTCTAAAGGAGCCTCTTCAGGTGACTGTGTAGCACCGCCGTTGTTCTCCTTCCGGTAGTCTTCAATCCAAATCCCTAAAGCAGATTCCATCCAGACTACTGCCTTATCACGTCCACTTGCAACTCGTTTTGCACCCTGGTTAAAGGACACTGCGGCTGTAGATCTTATATGCTTTTCCTCCTTTTTAAATAAAAAGAATTGTGGACTCTTTGATGCCATAATGGTGTCCTGCAGCGGTGTAGCTGTTCCCTTCCTTCAACATATCCAAAACTTTTACCTTTTCTGCAATCATTTGCATCTTCTGTTGGCGCTTGGACACGGCCCCTGAAGCAGTAGCAGGAGCACGTTAATGCTGAATGAGTGAGATGAGACTTCCTGGTTAATGCAGCACTCCGTTGCTGAGCCAATCAGCACACAGGAACTTTAACTGTGTGCTCTGATTAGGTAGCTTCTCAGTCATCCGCCAATAGCGTCCCTTGTATGAAATCAACTGGGCAAACCAACTGAGGAAGCATGTACCAGAAGTAAAAAGACCCATTGTCCGCAAACACCCGCGAAGCAGCGAAAAATCCGTGTTATATATTTATATATGCTTACATATAAAATCCGCGATAGAGTGAAGCCGCGAAAGTCGAAGCGCGATATAGCAAGGGATTACTGTAAACTAAAAAATAATAATTGAATTTATTAAAAATTAAGTTAAAGGCAAACTTTATTAGAAAAAAGTACATTTTGTTTGGAAAAAATGCAGCCATTTTTGCCAAGAAAGACTCGTGATGTCACTGGTGTAGTGATGAACTCAAAGTTCCAAGAATCAAAGTGGCTATAAAGGGTGAAGGCTCAGCATGCACAACATAGTCCACACCACACTGATTTCTGAGTTGTTCTGCAAAGCCAATTCTAGACCATTCTGTTCTGGCTCACTCCTTTTTTTTTTTTTTTTTTTTTTACTTTGTTTATTTATTCTAAACTCACGTATGAAAGAGTACTTCTCATTATTAAAAGAACCTGTCACTTAATAAGCTAAAGATGGTGCAGTCATCAAAACAAAAGCCAGGCCTGTACTTTACTCAGGGTTGATCCCAAAAGAGTAGGCCTCACCACCTCACTTAGCTTGGCTGCAAACTCGAAAGGCAGGCTTACTATCTGCACAACCCCAAAAATTGGGCAAAAACTTTAAAATCTGAAATGTCCAAAGGAGAGGGGAAACCATAAAACAATGTTCTATAAATATTTAAACATTTATTAAAGTCAAAAAGAAAAGAACAAACAGAATTATAACAGCTCAAAAACGATCAATGTTGGTTTTAGATAAAAGGAAGAGCCTACAGCAAACAAATCCTAAACTTCCGCAAACCAGAAGACAACAACTTCATACAGAGCCAGGATCAACACCAAGCAAAGAGTGAACTGTAACAACATAAGATTTATGCATTGTGAGGGATGGCCAGCCAAATATTCCGTCCCACACCTCCAGGCCGCCAGATGGAGCCCTCCCAGCAGCATGGAAGTTCCCCCGAATTCCAGCAGGGTCTTATGGACCTTGTAGTTTTTATAAACAGCCCAGCTGGATACCATGGGGACCACCAGGAGCCACTGTAGGGAGGCTTGAAGAGTGCTACGTGCCCTATAACCCGGAAGTGCGTCCTGATCACATGACCGGAAGGAACAACGTGCTTCCAGGTTGAAGAAAAGGACTTTTAATCTGACCCGGAAGTGATGAGGACTTATGGATTGCAGGGCTGGAACCACTTCTGGGTCAGGGACTATAAAGGACTCTGAGAAACCCCAGACGAGTGAGCTGAGCTGGGTGGAAGGGTGGCAACGCGTCTGGGAGAGGAGGATTGGTGATTATTGATTGATTATTGTATTGTATGAGTAGTGTGGAGTGGAGGGTGCTTTGTGCACGTAATTATTATAAAATAAATAATAACTGTACTTTTACCTGGTGTTTGGAGTGGTACCTGAGGGTTCAAGAGGTCAATAGGGGCCTCTACTGCTACAGCATGTACAGTATATACTGTATGTAAAATAAAATATATTGCTTCAAAAAAACTGTTCTCTTTTTTTGATAATTAAATATTAAGAGAATGTATATCTGTTAATTATTATAGGATGCTTTTGAAAGTTTTCTAAACATATTCATGCATTGTCATCCCTCTTATTCCAATTCAGTTATATCGAGGTCCAAAGCCTAACCTGGCAGCACTGAACACATGACAGAAAATAACCCAAGACAGGGCACCAAATCGATGTTTAAAAAGTTCACATTTATTCAATCTTGAAAAATACAGAAAATGGGTAGTATTGTTAAAATGAGGTTCATGCATGATGCACGAGTGATAGATAGCTCTTTAACATAAAAAGACATTCTATATTTGAAAAGTGTAGTTCAATATTTTAAATAAGATGGAGACTTTCATTAGAATTAGAATTAGAATTTCATTATTAAGTGTAAAACAGAATAAATGGTCAAGTACTGGAAACATGTTTTATTGGTATATTAATTACTAGAAACTGAAATATAGTGTTTGTAATGAGGAAATACTTTAATGAATGTCTACTGTGTAAAATTATTGCATAATGTGGATGTATAATGTTACATGTATAGCATGGGGAGTGAATTAACAGGTGCACTTAGGAACGAATTGGATGTAACACAGTCACTAACCATTTTCCGAGAAAGGTCTAGCTGCAGACTCCAGGACACCTGATTTTCTGTAGCCCTGGTGAACAGCCAATCAAATTTTCAAGTTTATGTTGCATGATTTACACAGCAGAAGGGTATGGGTGTAGCCCTCGGTACTTTGTGACAGTGTCTCTACCTGAGAGATACTTCTGCTGTGTGACACACCCACTATAAGACACACTGACTCCAGTAAGCTCATCCTTCCACAACCCTAATCTTACCCATAGAATAAGTATGTTTCATGATTACGAAATGGAAGGAAATGGTCGCGTTGAGAAAGATGCAAAAGACTGGGTGTATCGCATAACATCGCTGACGCATAATGCAAAGGAGACTAAGCATCATCAGATGTGTGTAATTTGATTGGCTTCTCAATACAGTGGAGCTCTGGAGGTCTGCAGCTTGAATGCGCCCCCAAAGTAGACCAGTAACATGGCTTCTGCTCCATCTGTAACTCCTCTTCTGCCACCACACAGCAAAAGGAGACAGGAAATCAGTATCTATTATTTGCCCAACCAGTCCCATCAACCTAATACTTTTAACTTTTTCCACTTGTTTTTTTTATGCTTGCTATACAGCAAATTAAATGGTGCCTCCATTAACAGACCCCAAAAGTATATGAGCCTCTTTTTTCTGTGATTATATCACTGCCTTTTATAAAAATCTTTTTCTTTATTACATTAAAGCTAGACCTTTACTGAAGAAGCATCTTCTTCAATAATTGTCTCTTCTGCAAAATCTTAGCATCTGGTTGACTGACCTTTTTGCTCAGAGGATACAGCCGGCCACAGTTGTTTTGCCCTTGAACAATACGAGTAGAGCCCAGGACAGCTACCACAGAATGGGCCTCTCAGCACTTCCGTGAATATCACTGTCAGGCTCAACTCTGTCACACATGCACGTCAGAGGGTCGCCTTCTGGGCTCGTCTAAGGTAAGCACTAACACTCTGGGGCATTGAGGTTGTGCGATCGCTAACCACTTTGAATCCTTTTCCATCCACAACTTGGAAAAGCCGCCCAGTGAGGGCAACGAATTCCACCCCTTCTGGTCCAGGAGCTATAAAAATAGGGTGCTCCTGGAAGGTGGCAGCTCATTTGGAAGAAGAAAGTCTGACGATAAGCATGACTCCTTTAAGTGCTGAACATTATAAGAGCTGACAGCTATTATGTTCCGTTGTATTTGGTGGCATCACATGCTTATTATTTTGTTATTTTGTTTGTTATGAAGTAAACGGAGTGGCCCTGTTGGCACCCCAACATTTCATCTGTGTTCCTGTCCTTGCTACCGGTTGACGACAACTCGCAACATTGAAGTTTACAGAGGGACCAGGGTGAGAATTCCAGCTGTTCTTTTTAGTTTCACCCTTCTGTGAAGGGATGGTCTCAGGTCCTTTGGACCTCCAGCTCAGCTGAGACACCATATCTAAATGCTGGCACTGCAGATAATAAAGATGTAGACCACTTCAACAATTCAAAATCTGAAGATATTTGAGACCCCACTTCTTCTTCTTTCGGCTAATCCCATTAGGGGTTGCCACAGTGGATCATCTTCTTCCATATCTTTCTGCCTCTGCATCTTGTTCTGTTACACCTATCACCTGCATGTCCTCTCTTACCACATCCATAAACCTTCTCTTAGGCCTTCCTCTTTTTCTCTTGCCTGGCACTGCAGATAATAAAGATGCAGACCACTTCAACGATTCCAAATCTGAAGATATCAGAGATCCTACTGACCAATAAAAATGTATTCATTATATTTTGTGTGGGCTGTGCAACTATCCCCTGCTTGGGACAGAGCTTTGATGCAGGGGATGATCTTCGTGGGATAAATTTTCACTAGTTTCTTTTGGATAATTTTCTACATTGTATTTCTTTGAAAGTTAGTTTTATTTATTATTTTCTTTCTTTTGTGTTGATTACATTATTCTGTTCTTAGGGTCATGCTTGATATACAGGGACACTTTCTCATTTACAGCATTTGATTACATTATTCTGTTCTTAGGGTCATGCTTGATATACAGGGACACTTTCTCATTTACAGCATTTCTCTGTACATGCATGAGTTGGTGACATGTCAGATGCCATGTTATTTAGAATGAAATGATGACAGTAGTGCTGTCTGTACTTTTATTTTAAACAAAATAAAGTGTAAAGACAAGACAAAAAAAGATAAGGACTGCTGTCCCAGTGGGTATATTGTTAAAAAAAAAATCAGAAAAATAGAGTATATGGCAAATTGAATATGCAAGCCTGGACAATAAATAAGCTTCTTCCAATGGGACCATCCTTCTTTGAATTTGTTCCTCCTGTGAATATAAGCCTCCTGTGTTGGTATACTTTAAGAGTAGAAGGAGCCGAAAGAGGCAAGTCTCAAAGAGGTGGCGTGGAAGTGACAGCATGCATCTTCTGGGGTGTCCTCCCCCATTCTAAAGAAGGAAATGGAATAGAAGCTAAGAGGCTGTGCATCCCCAAACAAAGCTCCTTAAGTGCTCCTCATGCTTCAGTGTTTGACAAAAGGAAGGACTTCCTTATAAATAAATTCAGAAATTAGATTTCAGGTTACCAACTTAGCATATTTGATTTTAATTTCTAGCTTACTCTTTCATGAATGTTTTTTCTAATTATTTGACTCATGCTTAGCTCAAAGCTGTGGTTTCTGTTTAATACGTTCTACTAACACTACAATTAAGAAAAATAAAAATATCAAAATATTATACATGATTTGCTCTTTAGATAGATAGTGTGGAACGAGCCTTGGATACAGACAGGCAGATATGGTATTATGCACCACCACATGTTTATTTACAGTTCCTACTATTTACAAGTCAATAAGTGCAACACAGACCCCAAGATACTCCCCCAAAGTCCAGGCCTCTCACACTCTGCCTCGTCTCTTCAGGCCGCCTCCACTCTCTTCTCAAGACCTCGTCCTTCTCCTCACCCGACTCCAGCCCTGAATGAAGGGAGGTGGCCCCTTTTATAAGCACCCAGATGTGCTCCTCAGTGTGGCGGAAGTGCCGGCTGCATCCGTGGAAGCACTCCGGGTGTCCCTGCTCTTCTTCCCCCCAGCACTTCCCAGTGTGGCGGAAGTGCTGAGGTCCATGGCTCCCAAGGCATCCGGGCACCCCCTGGCGGTGACCACGGGCCCCTACAGGGTTGAGCTTCAAAGCTCGGTACCCGTGGCCCCCAAAGTAACCAGGGCGGTCGCCCCCTCATGGTCTGGAGGAGGCTCAAGCCCTCCTCTGGTCCTCCTGGGTGTCCCGGCTGGGTACCATGCCCAGCCGTGTGCCACAATAGATAGATAGATAAACTAAAGAGTGCCAGTAGTGTTTCCTGATACACTTCTGATAAAAGATTCGTTGGCTGAAAGTCCTCAATGTTAGTGTATCAGAGGGAGGATGTGCAGCATTGTTCATAATGACACACAGGTTTGTTTTAATTCTCTCCTTTGTTACTACTCTTGCTGGTTGCAGTTTCATTGTCACTTTAGAAATCAATCGCAGAATTCTTGCTTTTGTTCTTCATCTTAATTTACTAAGATACACTGCCAGATGGTAACAAATTGTTACTTGAGCTGAATGAGGACATCTCAGGTTGCACACCTACTGCATGTCATCTAACTTATTTTTAACTCCCTGTTGGTATGAATGAGTGTGTCTTGTGATGGACAGGTGCCCATTTCAAGGTTGGTTGCCACCTTGTGATGCTGGGATATGTGGCTTCACCGTGAACCTCAAATGGATGAGTTATAAAAATTGATAGATGGGGTTCTCATCTCTTTCCCTTAAAGTTGCCAGTCAAAAACTGTCATTTTTTAAGTTTTCTATTTTTTAATTTATTAAACATAGTTACTTTTTAAATATTCAAATATATCTTGGTAATAAATACTCTCTCTAGATGCTAATATAAAAGTGTCTGAAACAAAAGTTAATTTGGACTGAATGCCAACAGTGGCCCTTACTCCCAACAAGCTGTCTGTCTGGGTGAAAGTTAAAAAACACAAATTAGGTAACTGGGTTTGTTATTTCGCATGGGCCATAGGCACCTGATTCTTTTGGAAATACTTCATCATTTCTTATCTTTAGGGAGTAGCTATGAAGCCAGAATGTATTATGTATTTATTTTTAAATTTTTACTTGCATGAAAGATTAATACATACTGTGGATACACTATGTCTGTATAAAATGAGTTTAAACATTTCTACATTTGGGGAAAGATTACTATTTTAAGCTATCAAAAATATAAACAAAAATGAGAAAAAATGTAAAACATTCCTGTAAAGCATCACTTTGAGTCACAAAGCCAGATCAGACTGCCTAGTACATTTTTTTCCTTTTCAGCAGAACAAAATGTCAGAAGTACAAAAAGTTCTTGAAATTTGTCAATCTGAAATATTCTGTTAGGTCAATGAACAATGTCAATTTGCTATGTCTGTGTTATTTACATGAATTTATTAATTGTTGTATTAGATAGATAGATAGATAGATAGATAGATAGATAGATAGATAGATAGATAGATAGATAGATAGATAGATAGATAGATAGATAGATAGATAGATAGATAGATAGAATGCCCAGTGGAGTTTTTTTTTTCTGTTCCATCAGATCTTACTTTATTTATTCTTTGTTTTTTAGTATTGCCTAATCTTGCTTTTATTTTTATATTTTTATTTTTTATAAAATTTTCTTTCTTCATCGTGCAAAGCACTTTCAGTTACATTATTTGTATGAAAATATGCTATATGAATAAATGTTGTTGTTGTTGATTAAGATTATTTTGGATGACACCTTGGGTGTAAGCATGAGAAGTGAGATGATCGCTGAGCAACTTCATGTTTTGATGGATGAAATGTCATTTGTTTGGTTATTTTTCAATATAACAAAACAGTAGTATGCCACCCTTTTTTTGTTTAGTTGGACTAAGATAAAGAAATTATAATACAAATTTAATTGGTTATCTTGAAGGGGCCATTTTCAGACAATAATGGCTGCAGTACAGTGTTTCTGTTTAAGGCAACTAAGAAATAGCATAAAAATGTTTTAAATTGATGTTACTTTTAATAAGATGCTAGGTTCTTTTTGTAGTTAAGGTAAGGATAACTAGTCTTGTGCTTTGGTTTAATGCTTGGTTACTTACAGTATAAGGTCTAGAACACTTGTCACTTGTTTTGGTCAATTTTTGTATTCTTGTCTTTTAAAATCGGTTTTAAAAAAGACTAACTGACGTTTACTCGATTATGTTGACCTCATTTGTAAATCATTTTGAAAAAAACATCTAAATGTAAATGCATTTGATTTGTTACCAAAACTAAGTTTATTCATAAAGGCAATTAATATCTCTCTATTATAAAAGTAAACCTTGAGACTAGACTATAGCCAAGAGATTTTTTTCAAGTTTCGCCCTACTTTCAACCATTTTTCAACCAGGCCCATGGTCCTCTCACCTCTCATTCATGTGAATGCTTTTGTCAGACATGGTTTTTGCATTCTTACCTCTTATACATTTTTACGTTTTCCTCACTTTAAGTTCCCAATAAAAGAAGACTTATTATGTCCAAATCTTATTGAGGAATTCCACCCGAAGGGTTATCAACAGAAGAAATGAGTACACGGGTAATCCTAGCACTGAGAAACAATGAAGTCAAATGAATTAACATGAAAATAGTCGATCGGTTACACAGCAATGACATGTAAAATTTTAACAGGTGACAAGAAAGGTAATGTAGTACATCTTCCGCGTATAACATTAGACACCAAAGGAGATCATGATATGCCATTTGTATTAAAATGTTTACAGGTTCCCGTTAGAATAGCTTTTGCTATGACAATTAACAAATCACAGGGACAAAGATTCGAAAAAGTTGGTTTATTTATTAGAGAGAAAGAAACAATATTGACTCACGGGCAGTTATACATTGCGTTGTCACGATGCAAGTCTAAACACGGAATCAAAATTCAATGTGATATTGAAGAAAAGTTCATTCAAAAAATTGTTTTTACTAAAGTTTGACAGTAAAAGTGTACGTTTAAAAAGTATTTGCATATTAATTTCTAAGCCAAACAGAAAGAAAACATATAATGCAATGAATACCTAAAACAAAATATGAAACATAATTTTCTTTCAATTTATCCTTGTGTTGGCTGGGATTGGCTCCAGCAGACCCCCGTGACCCTGTAGTTAGGATATAGCGGGTTGGATAATGGATGGATGGATGGATGTTTTACTATTTTTTACTATGGTTAATTACTCGCTGCAATGTAGTTAGTTCTATTATGTATATGTTATTTTTATGGAAATTGTTACAATCTGTTTAAATTGGGCATCCGCTTCCACATACACGAGCAGCAGATCCGTGAAGTGGCTAGTGCGTAGCGCCTGCCCTGGGGTTGGTGAGCAAAGCGAGCAGGGGGAAGAGCCAACTAGTTTATTAGAAAAAATATTTATCTCATTTAACTAGTCTGTGCTCATTGAAATCAATCAGCTTATACTGTACCGAAACTTGGTTGCAATTTACATATAAAGAAAACATCTACATTACCTATAATGTAATGTACATTAAATTATCATTATTATTAACATTATATATATCAATATCAGCATTAGAATTAATAAATATGACATAGAAAAAAATTGATAATTGTTTTTGGTGCAGATTTTGTGTATTTTTACCTGTCATAACCCATCTGTGACAATAATAATAATAATACATTTTATTTATATAGCGCCTTTCCCATGCTCAAGGCACAAGATAAAACATATTGTGCATTTCTGCATACATTTTTCAGCAGCTGTGCATACTCAGCAGGTAGTAGACTGATTGCAAACCATTTGTTAAGCTACACAAGCTGTGCCCACCTCTTGTTTTTTTCTAATCATAGGACCACCATTAGCTGGATCCCTTATGGATGCTGGTCTAATCCCACACCACTCTTATATGTACACACTTCAGCAGGTTTGCTACTCCTAATTCACTCATGCCGCAGAGCCTGGCGTCCACTATCATGCTTAATTCAAAGATGTTTAGGTCATATGTTTTGGCATTTCATTGTCAGAATTGCACATACAAACATTCAGTATATAACGTATTGAAACTTGCTGCTGATTTAAAGAGCTTTGCCTTTATAGGTGATTATGTGGGAGAAGAAGGTGGATCTAAGAAGGCAACCACTTATTACACATTAAACAGACATACTACATGAGCTACACAGTCAAAAGTCAGTGCCCACAGTTGGCAGAGAAATTCACTGGAGCAACATTATTTTATTTGTAATATACCTGGCAAAGCTGGAAGGCCTGAATGCAGTTACTGTACGTAGGTGGTGGATAAAATGTAAAAAGTTCCATTTTTCAAGTCTATAAATTAAGGAATATTCCACATCCGTCCATACATCCATCCTTCCTTCTTTCCATCCATTACTACACCCTGTCAATTCTGGTCAAAGTCCTAGAAGCATCTGGTGTAAGGCTGGAACCAACACTGGAAATGGCACCATAGATGTATGACTCTTGTTGGCCTCCCTCAATTTGCAGGACACTGTCTTCTACTCAGATACACGATTGTGCCATATTCTCCCTTTTTCATTGTAATGGACTTTACTGTACTTTTCAGTGTTTTGGAAATATTCCTCTAATTTCAATAACCTTATCCTGAATTAACTTTGAGTGTTTTTTAGGGGGCATAGTGGTTAGTGGTGCTGCCTGATAGATCCTGCATTGTGGATTTGAATCCTAGTCTGGTCACTCCCTGTGTGTTCTCCTTATCATTGTCTGGAATTCTTCCCAGTGCTCCTGTTTTCAACCAAAAGTTGTGTAGAGAAGACAAACTGTTAACTCTTACCTGGAAAGTGTGGCCTGTGATGGCATGTTGGCTAGGGGTTGGTTTCTGTGTTGCATCTGATGCTACTGGGATAGGTAAAAGTTACCCATGACTTAAATTAAGCAACTTTGGTAAAAGGTAATAGATGGAGGAATGGATAGATTGATGGTTTACACATTCTGCCCTTCATTAGTCTTAAAGCTATGTCACATTAGATGACTTTTCTGGAGATTTTCAGTCGTGGCCTTCATTTACATAATCTTAGCTAGTCAGAAGCAGTCGGTGGCATGATCATATGAAGACAATCTCTTGATGTAACATACACAACAACTAAGACCAACTAGTCTGCAACTGGTTAGAATAAAATCAAACTCTTTGGTCAAAGGGTGGACTCTTTGTGTGCGAGAGCTGAGAACCAATGAGCGTTCAGCCAGAAGTACTAGGCATAGAATGTAGCAACAAGGAATAAGGAACACACGTGTTTTGACCCCCACAAATAAAAACGAAGTTCATTTGTAAGATGTCTTGTGTTTTATGTACAAAAACAGAATGGAAAAAATAAAGGGCAGAGATTGCTGATGAACTCATTACGCCAGTTAACCCTTCATACTTTGCCAGCTCCCTCAGGCATCACGCTATCGGATGACAAAAAAAGCACCAAGCACAACTGTACTGGAAGGTTGGTGCTCAGCCACTAAATGTGACATGGGCTGCGATTTTAAGTCATGTAATTTAACACAGTGCAGTGACTGCAATCAGCTAACCTGAAATATTCCACAACAAAAAGTCACATAATGTAACACCAGCTTAAGCATTTTCAGCACCTGAAGGAATGGACATTTTATATTAAGTCATTTTAAGGAAAAGTGACATTGTCTTGTATTTTTGTACTAAATGTTAAACCTCGACCTCAAAATAATGTCTATTCTTTAAGCAATTTTGTAAACTTTGATAACTTCACTCTTTAGAAAGAATCCATTAAGAACAACAGCAGTGGAATACTGAAACCTATTCCAAGTCATTATAGAAGAATACTAGCAGGGGTACCGAGTGCTGTGGGACAAAACAAAGCCTTCAGTCCTGCCCTGGGCAAATAGAGAATGCGTGCAAAATTTGGCCAAGATAGAGTCAACGGTGTGGATTTGCATATCAGACAAACACACACACACAGCTTTATATATTAGACTAGGTGTACCCCATGGCTTCACCCATAGAAGTAATGAAACAGAACAAACTTTAAAAATCAATAGACGATGGCACTGTATCTGATCGTGTTCAGCTCTGACGGGAAAGCACTCCCCACGTGGGGAGAAAAGCACATGGCCGTGATATCTCTGGCAATCAGCAGCTACCCTCTAAAACACATGGAGCTCTGATCTCTCTCTCAAAAATATCAAACGTTACTCCTTAACAATCTGTAGATAATAATGTCTGTTGAACAAACGGGTATCGCTAGCTAAGCGAAGGCAAGGAGCACTCCAACATGTGGCGAGACGTAGACTAACTCGAACAGAGGCTGGCAAGTGAATGAGGAAGGCCCCGGCCCACTGCTGTCAGCCCACAGCCACCCTGTTGGATTTGCATAAATATATCAGTACCGCAAGCGAACTATGATACTTAGCGCGATGAAAGAAGTCGCAAAATCAACCGGAAAGTTCAAGCAAATTATAGAAAACAACCAGATCTAAATCCATTAAGTAATTCTCTTGTGAAAAGTGGACAGACACACAGACAGAAAACGGTTTCTTAGCAAGCACCTATGGGCCAAGGGTAACCTACATTCCAAATTTCAAGTCCCAAGTCCTCATGGTTCAGGAGATTTCGTGATGAGTGTGTCAGTGGTATTTGGCTTTTATATATATAATAGATAAATTGAATATTTTATAATGCTGTGTTATCAGCATAGCATTGCATAAGTTAAGTCATGCTTGAATTTCATGAAAAACCTTACTTAAGCAAGTAAACATTTAATATGCCTGCCTATATGGAAAGCGCTCTAAGTGTCTTGAGAAAGCGCTATATAAATGCCATGTCTTTTCCTAATTATTATGAAACGAAGGTGGTATGCTATTCCGTAACTTTGTGGCCCTATATGCAAATACCCTTTGGCCTGCTGTGATTTTTTTCATTCGAGACATAAATAGGCCAGAATCTAGAGATCTCAATAGCCGAGAAGGATTATAAAAATGTAATAAATTCATTAAATTGCTAAGGGTCAGAAGATGTATTGCCTTATAGGTCAGTAGTAAAATGTTATACTCTGTGCAAAATCTGACTGGTAGCCAATGTAAGGCAGCTAATACAGGACTAATAGTTCCCTTTTCTTGGTCCACGTAAGAACTCTGGCAGCAGCATTTTATACAAGCTGAAGTTTATTCAACACCTCGGTTAAACAGATGGTCAGTAGGGCATTAAAGTAATCAGGTCTAGAAGAAATAAAAACGCGCACTAGTTTCTCAGCGTCATTGACTGACAACATTTTTCAGATCTTAGCAATATTTCATAGATAAAATTGGCAGTTTTACAGATCTAAAATACATATGTTTAAATTGAAGACAACACCTAGCTTTTTAACAGTCAGTCAGTCATTTTCCAACCTGCTATATCCTAACACAGGGTCACGGGGGTCTGCTGGAGCTAATCCCAGCCAGGCACAGGGCGCCAGCCCACCGCAGGGCACACACACACCCACACACCAAACACACACTAGGGACAATTTAGGATCGCCAATGCACCTAACCTGCGTGTCTTTGGACTGTGGGAGGAAACCGGAGCACCCGGATGAAACCCACGCAGACACAGGGAGAACATGCAAACTCCACGCAGGGAGGACCCGGGAAGCGAACCCAGGTGATTCCCGAAAAAAGTTGAAATGATTACTTCCTACCAAGAACATTGGGTCAATAGACAGGAGTGTGAGTAGCCAAGATTCTAAAAACAGGGTTTGGCGCTGGAGGAGTGGGGGTATGCTTAATGTAGCAGGGTAAATCTTGTGATAATCATGGACGTTGTTTTCTGTACATTAAAATTATGAAGGGAATTAGTACAGTGGATCAAGACTGTTATTATAAAATTATTTCATCAAGAACATGGGGACACAGTTGGAAACTTGTTAAGGGTAAATTTTCCACAATCCTTTTTTCTTTATAAAGAGAACCATAGACACTTGGAATAAGCTACCAAGTTATGTGATAGACAGTAGGACTTTAGGGAGTTTCGAAACTAAGAGAGAAAAATAAGAGAGAAATTAAGAGAGAAAAATGAAAGAAAAAGAAGAGAGAGAGAGAGAAACTGTGTTGTGCTGAATTTATCACACTTTTGGAGCCTTTGTGGAAGGCATTTTGTGAAAATAAACCTTTTATCTTACCAGGATGTTTGTTTGTGAGGTTGTGTCTGGGGTTTGGGGTGCTGCAACGCCCCCTGGTGGTCACAGAGTATATACTTTAAAAAAGGTACAAAGAGTTTGTCATGGCACTGGAGAGTGGTGATGTGTTGCATGCTGGTTGGACATTTTGTGCCTTACAAATGTAATAATACTATTATTATACACAAAGACAGTTTGGTCTACACATGCCTAATACACCATGACAAGTCTAGGTCAGTGGCTTCTCCCACAGTCCAAAGACAATTTCAGTTTGACATGTTAATTATTCTGCAGATACAGGCCTGTATTCTCCACGTTAGGTTGTTGCTATGATAGGTAGTAGCTTCTCAATGCTGTGAACAGGAAAAGCAAGTAAGACAACTGAAGGATTGTTAAAGACTGGAATAAGAATTAAAATATTAATGTGAGAAAAGTTAGGAAAAAAACACGTTGGCTCACAGTTGCTCTTTTCAAATCCAAGTCTTCCTTCACAGATGCTTTTAACTTCATATGGCTGCATCTACGAGACAGGCAAGCAGCATCCCTGCAAACATCCATGTACATTTAATGCATTTCTCATCCTCAAAGTCTGCACTCCTTGGCTATGACGGTGTAAAGCTGTGAAAAGAATATGCAACAGAAATGAAAGTTTGTGATGGATGCAATTTACAGTAGATTCAGAAAATATTAAGATCCCTTACTTCCTGCACACTTTACTGCATTGTTGATTTCATTTTAAAAAGAAAAAATGTGCTAGTTTTTACATCATTAATCTGCACTAAGGATAATATGAAAGCATGTCCTCAAAAAGGTTTATAGATTTATTAAAAATCAAAAACTGGAATCTCTCATTTATATAAGTACAGTATTTAGATTCTTAATTCAGGACTTTCTAGGCCCACTTTTGGAAGCAATTACAGCTTCAAGTCTTCTTGGGCAAGTCTCTACAAACTTTGTACACCTGGATTTGGGAAGTGTATCCATTTGTTCCTAGAAGATCCTCTCAGGCTCCATTAGACAGGAAGGGAAGTGTCTATAAACTGCCATCTTCAGGTCTCTCCATAGGTGTTCTAGGAGATTTAACTCTGTGCTTTGGCTGGGCCAGTCAAGGACAGTTGGTACTTTGTCCCAAAGTCACTCCAGCATTGTCTTGGCTGTGTGTTTCAGGTCATTGTGGTGCTGAAAGGGGAACCATCACTCCAGTCTGAAGTCCTGTGCACTCTGGAGCAGATTTTCCATAAGAATCTCTCTGTATTTGGCTACATTCATCCTTCCCTCAATTATGACTAACACCCCCATAGCATGATGCTGTCACCACCATTCTTCATCGGAGGGATGGTATTAGGCACGTGATGAGCAGACTTGGAGTTCTACCCAAACTAACTTTTGTCTCTACAGACCAGAGTCCTTTAAATGCTGTTTGGTAAGGTTCTACTGGGCTGTCATATGCCTTTTACTCAAGACTGGCTTTCGTCTAGCCACTCTACTATATATAACTTATTGATGGAGTGCTACTGAGATAGTCCACCTTTTGACAACTTCTCCAATCTTAGCAGAGAACTTCTGAAGCCTTGTGAGTGACCACTGAGTTTTTGATCACCGACCTGACCAAAGAACCTTCTTGTCTGGTTAATCAGTGTGACCAATTGAGATCTGGTGCTTCTAAACTTTTTCCATCTCACAATTATTAAGGCCACTGTGCTGCTGAGGCCACTCATAGATTTAGAAATAGTTCAACACCTTTGCCATGATCTATGCCTCTCGACAATTTCAACAAACAGGTCTACAGAGAGTTCTTTGGACTTCATGGCTTGGTTTTTGTCTTGATGTGCAGTGTGAATGGTATACAAATGATTGATATCTGATTAATTCAGTTTCCTACAGATGGAATCCATTCAAGTTCTAGACACCTCTAAAGGACTATTAAAGTAAACAGGATGCACCTGACCAGAATGTGGAATGCCATGGCAATGGGTCTGCAATTTCAGTTTTGCATTTTTAATAAATTGGCAAACCTTTCTGAAAACATGTTTTCCCTTTGTTGCTATTGAGTGTAGCTTGATTTACAAAGATGGTGAATTGATGCATTTATATTGAAATCTACAACACAATAACGTATGCATGAAGTGAAAGGGTCTGAATGCTTTCTTAATCCACAGTAACTGGTGTAAGTAAGTATGTAATAACGGGGCTTCTTCGGTCTGATCATGACGGTAATCTAGGAGGGCTTGTTTTACAAGAGGTAGAAGTGCCCGTTGGAAGGTCGCAGATGATTATGTTTAATTATGCTGCATAGTTATTGTAGCTACCACGAAAACAATCAAGACAAATGCACCATGAAGGCGGTTCTAATATAAGAGCCCGTGGTAAACAATGGCACTCTTCAGCTTCCTTAAACATTTTGAGACAGACGCAACACCAGTCATAATAGATGTAAGATCACTCCAAAGTGTAAGGCGCCAGTAATTAAAGTAACTGTACCACATTCCGTTATGTTTTCTCTTGAAACTTACAAGGACAAAAACTTTAAAAGTATATAAAAAACCTAGGACAATGAGCCTACACTGACTAGCGGCACTAGTCCATGGAGGACAACGTTTCTTCTCATCAGTGGCTGCTAATTCTATCTAAAGTAATTCGATCTATCTGTAAATTTCTATCAACTGTGGGCTGGCATGAAGGCTTTATGCGGCAGCGATCGAGATAGGCGGTGCCAAGTTGGCAGATCACCGGAGGGAGCTCACGTGCCGTGATATAAGGAAGCTTTTAAAGTTTGGCTCACTAACACCGAGGACGTGCGATACGCGGAGGAAGGCGTTATTTGCTCTGGCAAAACTGGTGAGTTCTGCGCAAAGCAAGCATCAAATGCCTGACGGTCGGCTCAGACGTCTTACAGACGTGAACTTCGAACGTCACTGGGCTTTCAGCATTTTTTTAACATTACCAGTTTGAGGCTGTATGGAAGTGGGACTGGGAAAGAAAACTGCTTGCTGAATGTTTAACTGACCATATAATGTACTGGTTAAGACGGCTCAGTGGGCTTAATGTCTGCGTTCTAATTTGTGCCGTTCGTTCAGAGACCTCTTTACATTTGACTACCGGGGTTTGAAAATGGATCGGATGAACGGGCGGTCTAGTTTTTCATTCATTATTTGTCACAAATACAGACTGAGCAGGAAGAACGAGAACTTCAGAATATAATGGAGGATGTTTATTTAGGAAAGCAAGTAGTTTTTGCACAATTCTCTGTTTATCCATCCATCCATTTTCCAACCCGCTGACGCCGAACACAGGGTCACGGGGGTCTGATGGAGCCAATCCCAGCCAACACAGGGCACAAGGCAGGAACAATCCAGGGCAGGGTGCCAACCCACCGCAGCAATTCTCTGTTTTGAACATTATTATTATTATTATTATTATTATTATTATTATTATTATTATACCGATTTTGTCAATTTCAGGATTAACAATTTCCTCTCCGGTTCGACCTTTTGGTTAGTTTGAACTATTAGTATTTTCAAGATCCATCCATTTCTCAGTTTTCTGACCCGTTCATCACGTTTAGGGTCGGTATCTAATCAGGGCAGGCATCATATGCGCAAGGCGTCGACCCATTTTAGCGTAGGGCACATTCAAACACACACCACGGTGGCACATACACCCTGCCAAAGTTAAAGTTCTCGGCTAGAGTACTGCCGCCTCACGGATCTGTGCCTTGTCGTTGTCCGTATGGTCTTTCCACATTCTCACTTTACTCCTAAAGACTTGCGTTTTTGAGTCATTTGGTTGAATCCACATCGGCCTACTATGAATGTGCAGTGTGAGTGAGTGGGCACAAACCAATACCCCGGGAGGCCATTAATGTGACAACGTTATGCTATTAAAACACTGTGGAATGTTGAGGTACTTAAAACCAGCTACAATCACGAGAGTGAGGGAAAGTGTTGCAGTGTAACAGAATATTATATTTATATGTGTAAAGGTTTAAAGCAATGCATAATAATAATAATAATAATAATAATAATAATGTTTTGTTTTATCATAGTCATGTTATTTTTCATTCAAGAAAATGATTTCGTAAAACATTAAAACATCTGATCACCTTCAGGCAGCTTTCTTACACTAAATATAGTTTTGTGTCTTTTTGTACGGCACTTTTCACGGAGTGCAGGTTCACAGTACCAACAGTCACATTCGAGTGCAGTCTCACTGTCGAACGTGTGAAGTGGAGTGGTGGGCGTCTTTTCCAGCTCCTCCGGTATCTTCCCACGTCCCAAAGCACAGGTGTGGGACTGGCCATTTGTTCGATGTGTTTGCTTAAGTGTGACTTGCGATGTAACAGCAGCAGTTGGGTCTTATCGATGTTGCGGCCGCTCCAGTGTAGAAAGCAGGCGCAAAAATATGGACGATTGTTTACCTACCTACTCACGACCAAAGCGTCAAACAAATCGCAGTGAAGATGTTTCAGTGTTGTAGCTGTTATAAGTGACTTGTAGCGTGTCACACAGTGAAGTGAATCAATGGGCAGGATTGCTCTGGCACACTTGCGGCATAAAGAGCCAACAGCTCAGCCACTATCCGATGCTCTCTAGATTCTTAAGGTATTTATTAAGACAGTAAATAGTCGTAATTTTTAAGCCGTGGACAACAGTTACTGTATTAATAGGCAGGAATTTCCAAGGCTGTTGATTAATCCTTAAAAGTCCAAAAGGTGTATTGTTCCAGTTGACTAAAACAGGTGAACTTTTGTGTGAAACTAATAGTTCACCCAATATATTTTCTAACCTATTTATCCAGTCTGGAGATGCCAGGAGCCACTGTCAATGCCAGCACCACAGGGCAGTGGACTTGAAACCAAAGGCTTCAGTTCCATGCCCTGACTCAAAGAATGCTCAAGCTGCCTGCATTACAATGGTCAAAAATGTATGTAAACAATCATGTTATAATGTGACTTTGCATGGTGACTTGGATAAATGTGTTGGCCAAACATAGGCCATGAGAGGGAAACTGGAATAGCCACATGAAACATACGTGCAAACATATAGAGAACATGCAGACTCCACACAGACAGTGAAAGGGTTCAGCAGTCAAGGCCACACCTGTGACAAAATAGATATAACCAGGGCCGGATTTATATGAAAAGAGGCCCTAGGCTATTCCACTTATGAGGCCCTTTCACCTTCCATTTTTAAGTTTGTAAATTACATGAGAGATAATAAAATTTTGCTAACAATTTGAATGTAGGCCCCTCTTGATCTTGAGGCCCTAGGCTGAAGCCTAGTTAGCCTATAGGAAAATCCGGCCCTGGATATAACTACTGCACCTCTACAATAATAATAATAAAGCATATTCAGTTCATGTTACTCCACTTAAGACCAATACTTACCTTGTATGTCTTTAAAACCTTGCTTGGTATAAAAGCTTTGCTTATATTATAGTTCAAAGAGTTGCACAGCAATAGAAAAATATAAGGCTACTGTAGATACTTGCAAAGCATTTATGTCAGAATCAACATGAATTTCCTTGACTAATATATCTCTGTAAATGTTAAGACTTCTTGGCATTTTTTATAAACACATTTTCAATTTGCAGTGCCTGCCACTAATAGCAGCTGTATTTAGTTTCCTAACATTACATTAATAAGATGCTTTAATGAGAAGTCAAGCAAAATGACAGCTTTTATTGGCTAACTAAACAGATTACAATATGCAGGCTTTCGAGGCAACTCAGACCCCTTCTTCACTCAAGATGAAAGCTTGCATACTGTAATCTGTTTAGTTAGCCAATAAAAGGTGGCATTTTGTTTGACTTTCTCATTACATCCATAATGGCTAACACAGTACAACACCCTAGTATTAAAAGATGCTTTAAACAAAAACAAGTTACTGAAATGATTTAAGTTGAAGTCAATAATAATAAAACATTGTCAGTTATATACATGATTCCATTTCAGTAAATGACATGATTAGTTTTGTTACATGTATTGTTGTATAATGCAACAAAAATGGTACTGGCTTGGGCAGCAAAGTGGTGCAGTAGTTAATGCTCCTGCCTCACAGCTCCAAGAGACTGGGTTCAGACTGGGCCCAGTCAATGCCAGTGTGGCATCTGTGCATTCACCCCTCGTCAAAACAGGGCTTCTACACATAAAGATGCACAAGTCAGTGTTACCAGCTTAGTGCCCTGTGATAGGCTGGTGCCAAAGGTGGTTCATGACTTGCACCCGCTGCAGCTGGGAAGGCTCTGACTCTCAGTGACGTCATATGGCCAGTAGCACTTTCAGAATGTAAATTAAGGAATGTTTTAATATTATTTTCTTTTTCTTAAAACATTACTTTTTGGAGCTGTATGACAGTGTGTCTTGTACTGTATATTACCTTCGGTATCATTTCTTACCTTAACAGGTGTTGATTTGAAGACCATTTGCAGATCTTAAAACACTCTGGGTTCACTCCATGTGCATGCAGGTATGGTAACGCATACAGTATACAGTTAATTTACTAAGCAGGTCCAGTGATGTTTTCTTGAAAATTATCTGGTCTTTTTGACATAATTAATCCTTTAAAAAATATTATGTTAAAGAGAAATAGTGTGATTTTCAACATACAGTATTTTCTAAAAGAGATACCTGAGTTGTGTCCCTTTTTTTAAATTTAAATCACATTTTGAAATCCAAGACCCAGTGCTGAACAGAACACACGTGGGACATAAAATTCCTAATGGAAGTGAGGCCACTGGAGCTCTAGATTAAGAAGGTTTGAGAATTTTATGGACATGATTACTCAAATAATGTTTCAATTTTTATTATTAATTATTCAATGACATTATTTTGTCACAGTTTTGTGTGTTTATTTCTTTAAGGCCTCCTAGTATGTGTGTGTTTTTTCTTTTTTTCAAAGGTATCACCATTTTAGAGGTGTGTTGCTGTTCAGTTGCTAGGCACATGATGTATATGCCATGTGACCTGTGACATCATAGCAGCCACATTATAAAAGATGTAAACAGCATCTGAACTTTGTAGTAATACAAAGGAAAAAAAATTATGGAAAAACGTTTTTAAGCACGGTAAAATTCTGGCTTTGACCCAAATGTAACTCAATCCCATAAATTTAATGACCACTTTCTTATTATACCATGTTTTGATCTTGTGTACATTTGACTCTCCTTTTTATGAGGTCTTTGAAATTGCCAACTTTTCATCAAAATAAAGTGACAATCAGTATTTAAATGATAAAATCCCTGTGGTCCTAACAGTTATGCTATTCTAGTCTTAAGTAATCTTCTTCTTCTTTTGGCTGCTCCTGTTAAGTGTTACCACAGCGGATCATCTTCTTCCATATCTTTCAGTCCTCTGCATCTTGTTCTGTTACACCCATCACCTGCATGTCCTCTCTCACCACATCCATAAACCTTCTAGTCTTAAGTAATGCACTTTACAAAAGTTTGGGCTTTTTATTAGAAACACATAAGTAAGGGCAGGAAGGGTCATTGTCATTTCAGCTGACCACACATTTGAAAACCTTTGGCCAAACAAGACTTACTAATGTCCCTTTCAAGCCTAATGGATGCACCTCACTCAAAAGATTATTTTCTTCTCAAATGAAGAGAAAAACTCTGTAATATTGTGCCTACACGACATTGTATTCAGGCTGAAGATGATGTAGAATTAATTCACACTACGGTGATGATTAATGAATAATAATCCCTGTTAATGAATAATGTGTTCTAAGGAAATTTATTAAGTAAAGTTATATTTTCATTTTTGCTTATGAAAATGGTCCTATGCAAGGTGGTTTAAACCAAATGGGCAGTATGTTTGCTCAGTGGTTAGCGCTGCTCCGGCATATTGCTACTGTCCTCGTTTTAGATCTCAGGCTTATTTTTACTTTCTATTCTGTGTCTGTGTGGTATGCATTTTCAGCAAAGTGTTAACTTGAAATTGGCCCAGTATGATTTTCCGTGCACAGGAGTGTAGCATGTGATGAGCAGGGACCCTGCTTAACTCTGGGGTCTGGTTTGTGTCTAATCCTTGTAGAATAGGCACTAGCTCCCCAAGAACCTAAAGTGAATGACTGACAAAGAAAACAGAAAAAACTGAATTAGAGTATGAATGCTTTTACAGAAAGTTGTTTTCAGTCATAATATATTTGTTGCTGAAAAGTGTGACTTTTTTGAGTTTACAGTTAATTCAAATATATTTAGACACAAAATTGAATTTTCACTTAAATTTCTTTCTGTAGGTGCCTGTGTTCTAATCATAAAAGGACCATATGTGAAAGAACCATTTTTTGAGGCCATACTATACCTCAACCATGAACAGTATACTGAAGTTATATATCTATGGCACTGTGGTATCACTGTTGGCTGTGTTTGTAAGTTTGATGGATTCATTTGGCAGCTTGGTGCCCCAGCAGAATAATGGGGAGCGTCACTTCGGACAAAGAGCTTATCAAGATTGTTTTACCAAGAGACTGCTACATCACCAGAAGCTCATGATCAGGCGAAATAAATCTGCAGGGGCATAAAACACAGTAGTCTGGAAACTTCACGGTTACTATTTCAAATTGTTGGCAACCAATTCAAGATTTTTATTTAAAATTAATTTTGTATTAAAAATGAAGAATGTTTAATGAATTTCAGTGTTTGTATAAATAGTACAATTGCAATCTATACCAATTTTTTCTGAAAATATATAATTGTAGGTACAATGTCATGAGCATAGTGGTCTATATACACTACACTAGGGATTAAGAGCTGTCCAGCATGTCCTGAGTCAGCTGTCACCCATGAGACCACAGCCTGACCACTCTAGCCAAAGATGAGGCAGGGCTTCTTTTAGTTTATATCACCAAACATAAGAGTAACGCAGCAAAATTGCCAGTGTTACCTGGACTCTTACACTCTTAAACTAACCCTCAATACTGTACCAATAAAAGGTGTGTTTCCATTCTGTATATATAGTGTGTAACTTAACACTAGTATGCATACTTGTTAAGGATTAATTAAACACTATAAGGTAGTTTAACACTAATGAGTTTACTTTGATACATAATACTGATTCCATTATCGAATGAAATTGGGTTAAAGAATGACTTCTTTGCAATCATCAAGTTACAGACTTATTAATGAATATTCACAAAGCTAAATCAGTCAGTCAGTCAGTCATTACCCAGCCCGCTATATCCTAACTACAGGGTCACGGGGGTCTGCTGGAGCCAATCCCAGCCAACACAGGGCGCAAGGCAGGAACAAATCCAGGGCAGGGCGCCAGCTCACCACAGACAAAGCTAAATCCTTAGATTTAATTCAGTTAATGCAAATCTAGTTTATAATATTACTGTATATAGCAAAGTCAATGCACTGGTATCCACACACAACTGCATAATCATAACAATCAGAACTTTATCTTTGGAGCTATGTGTTTGATAATAACAGTTACACAGCCTCTCGCTAAACCTCTAGTTAGCTCATCAGACTTAAATATATTTTAATAAATAGTATGGCAATTAATGCAAATACTTCTAAAAATCAAGATGCTAAAAACAAATATAGTTCTCAGACCTCTGCAACCTTTTTAAGTGTTGCTCAGTTCAAAGTGATATACTGTACTGTGATAAAATGTATACAATAGGAAATAAGCTTGATGAACAATGAGAATAGTCTCCTCATTTGTAAAATCTGTTATGTTGTATCCAAATTATATTTCTTCTCAACCTCACATATTGGACATCATTTTTATAGGGCTGCTGGGAGAGACACCAGCCTCATTAGGTGCGAGGCAGATGCCAGTGCTTCCTGGAGTGCCAATTCATTACAATGCCCAATCCCATAGTGCCAATTCACTTAAATTGCATGTCTTTGGGGATATGAAAGGAAGACCAAAGTACATGGAGAAAAAACAAAAGAGAATAGACAACTGTCTGTATGGACTTTTGCAAGTTTTAGAAGCCTGGGTGGATTTTATTTCAGATGCTTCATTTTTATGCCGTAACCTAAAGACATGTGTGTTGGTTAAATGGCAAATAGAAATTGGTCCAATAGGATGGAGAATGGGCGTATGGGCTAATGTAACCTTCCAGGATTGGTTCTAAGTCTAGGCTGATCTTCAGCTCTCTGAGATAGAAAGGTTAACTGAATGGAAGGATATCCTGATTACTGGTCACCCAAGTGCTGAGGTTCAAAGCAGGGTGTATTTCATGGAATGAAAAGAAGTCTGAGAAAGTGTGTTCTGTTGTTTAGTTAGTTTCAAACTTATTTCTGTGAAGTTGAATGTTTTCTTATTCTTAAATAAAACACTTATCTAAATTTTGCAATAATGAATTTCATAACATATTAAAATTATTTACTCAGACTTAAGCAACTACCTGTACTTGTTTTCTCTGAAATTCTTTTGAACTAAACAGCATGGGTCTTTCTGTTCTATTTTAACCACAAATCATTTCAGCCACATTATCATAAAAACAGTGAGCTCAGAGCATATCTTGAAACAATTTATATGGGAGGAGATTATAGTAAATAGTGCAAATCAGGTACAAAATATCCAGTATCCAATTTTTTATCACCTTCTTTCCTGTTCAGTCTTCATGTTATTGATGTATTCATGAAAATAAATAAATAACTGAAATAAAAGTGTGAAGAAGCACAGTTATTGTAAGCAATTATTTCAATAGCTCGTCCAATTTAAACTAAATATAATTAAAAATGAAAGTGAATATGGTGGTGTATAAGGGACAATGGACCAAAATTAATAAATCTCTGCCATATTACAAAGACATCACCTCCTCAGAAATTAACACTCTTCCATTAAAAAGAGAATATCAGTAATAAGCCTCATTTCACAATAATTATTTAATTCTGCTGCTTTGTTATTAAATTAAGGAGCCATCACATGGACCATATTTATTTATAGTTTCCTTGGGCTAGAGATAGATAGATAGATAGATAGATAGATAGATAGATAGATAGATAGATAGATAGATAGATAGATAGATAGATAGATAGATAGATAGAGTATAAAATGTCAGAAATGTAACTATCCAAAAATATTACTTTTATTTACAAAGTACCTAAATAACTAGAGCACAGGACCCAGTTTGTATGAATTTTTTTTTCTTTCTTTTCCTAAATTCAATGTAGTGCATGGGGATCTGGAAACCTATCTGAGCAGCTTCATACCAAGGCATGTCCCTCACTGGGTACACTCATTCACGCTTGGTCAATTGAGAGTCGCTAATTAAAGCAAGATGCATATCTTTGGGATGTGGGAAGTAATCAGAGGAAAGCTATGTGGTCATGGGAGGAACATAAAAACTGCACACAGCCAACAACTGAGAAATCAAAACCAGACTAGTGGAAGTGAGAAGTGGAACTGCCAACTACAACACCATGCTACCCAAGAGGTGAGTGATACAAAGTAGTAAATGTACAAATAAAAGCTAAAATAAACTGTAGCTACTTTATTGTACTTAATTACAAACAAAATTGTCCTGCTTCGTGCACAGTGGGGAGGCTAGCACACGTACCCATACTGTGTCACAGTCTTGATAGACACGCTGATCAGACCATGCTAGTCTTGCAAGCATTCTTTTACCCAGTCTCTTCGCCTAATTTCAGAGTTAATGGATTCATCCTACTTGGCCAGTCTACCCTGTGCCTTGTACCCCATTCTAGGTGTAAGAGGTGTCCCAGTCCACACCATCATTGGCAGGACCTTCCAAGTGTGTGTTTCAAAACTGTTTATCCAATACACACTTCAACTGTGTAGATATTACACTTAGAAGATAGATAGATAGATAGATAGATAGATAGATAGATAGATAGATAGATAGATAGATAGATAGATAGATAGATAGATAGATAGTATGGAAGAGAAACAATTTATACAGTATATTAGCATAAATAGCATATTAGCATAAATAGCCATAAAAGTAATTAACAGCTTCTGAAGCATTAGATTTAGCATAAATTAGAATGTCAAACAAATAGTTAAATAAAAACCATTAGGCATATTGCATTATTTTTAAGCTTGAAGCAGAATTACCAATTTGGGAAAGGAAGGACAGAATAGAAAGAGAATGACGCACAGAAACTGTCAAGGACAGAAGAAGGGGGAATATGAACACCTGTGTTCGAAGGTTAGGAAGCTGAGGAATGATACCAATGACATAATATAGAAAAATGGTCCTGGTAGGCACGTGAGAAGCCAGCTGGAATAGTGATTCAGCAGAAACAGCAAGAGACATTGCTACTAGCAAGGTCAAGATGATGTAATGCATGAAAAATAAAAATTAGTATATTCATGTACTGTACTAGTATAAATAAATATAGAGAAATATATAAGCATTAACCTTAGTGCAGATATTAATGCAAGTCAGACCTGCCACGCAAAGAATTAAATAAAGGCACATGCCATATTTCTTTTTAATTAAAGCTTAGCGTTAAGCTACCAAGTATAAACAAGCTTGCAAACCAAGGAAAGGGAAGTGATAAGACAAAGCCCAAATATGGAAGAAGGAACATCTGCCCAGCCAAGGCCAATAATAATAAGCAAAACAGAAACTAAAAATGGACAATAGACAGTAACATACCGGAGGCTAGCTACAGGAGATAATAATGGTTCCCATGGGAACTCAAGGTACAGGCTGGGGAGGTGCAGAGGGGAGTCAGAGAAAAGAGCAAATGAGCTAATATGAGCGAGGTCGGAATGATAAGAAATTACTGTAAAAGTTTTGAGTCCTAAATTGTTCAGGGCTCAGCTCAATTTGGCCATATTGGGTTGAGTCCGTGTTATTATTATTGTTATTTTATTGCAACAAAACTATAGACTCTGTTTGCCTATCCTCTGAGTCCTAATAGCCTTCATTTCAGGTACAAAGCCTTTTGGTGGCAATTCTTCGCCACGACGATAGATAGATAGATAGATAGATAGATAGATAGATAGATAGATAGATAGATAGATAGATAGATAGATAGATAGATAGATAGATAGATAGATAGATAGATAGATAGATAGATAGATACTTTATTAAATCCAAGGGGAAATTCACATACTCCAGCTGCAGCATACTGGCATACTGATAAAAAACATTATTAAATTAAAGAGTGATAACAATGCAGGTATAACAGACAATATCTTTGTATAATGTTAACATTTAAGGGGTGGAATTGAAGAGTCGCATAGTGTGAGAGAGGAATGCTCTCCTCATTCTGTCAGTGGAGCAGGACAGTGACAGCAGTCTGTCGCTGAAGCTGCTCCTCTGTCTGGAGATGACACTGTTTAGTGGATGCAGTGGTTTCTCCATAATTGATAGGAGCCTGCTGAGCGCCCATTGCTCTGCCATGGATGTCAAACTGTCCAGCTCCATGCCTACAATAGAGCCTCCCTTCCTTACCAGTTTGTCCAAGCGTGAGGCGTCCCTCTTCTTTATGCTGCCTCCCCAGCACACCATCGCGTAGAAGAGGGCACTCGCCACAACCGTCTGATAGAACATCTGCAGCATCTTATTGCAGATGTTGAAGGACGCCAGCCTTCTAAAGAAGTATAGTCGGCTCTGTCCTCTCTTGCACAGAGCATCAGTATTGGCAGTCTGGTCCAATTTATCATCCAGCTGCACTCCCAGGTATTTATAGGTCTGCACCCTCTGCACACAGTCACCTCTGATGATCATGGGGTCTGTGAGGGGCCTGGTCCTCCTAAAATTCACCACCAGCTCCTTGGTTTTGCTGGTGTTCAGTTGTAGGTGGTTTGAGTCACACCATTTAACAAAGTCATTGATTAGGTTCCTATACTCCTCCTCCTGCCCACTCCTGATGCAGCCCACGAAAGCAGTGTCGTCAGCGAACTTTTGCACGTGGCAGGACTCCGAGTTGTATTGGAAGTCTGATGTATATAGGCTGAACAGGACCGGAGAAAGCACAGTCCCCTGCGGCGCTCCTGTGCTGCTGACCACAATGTCAGACCTGCAGTTCCCGAGACGCACATACTGAGGTCTGTCTGTAAGATAGTCCACGATCCATGCCACTAGGTATGAATCTACTCCCATCTCTGTCAGCTTGTCCCTGAGGAGCAGAGGTTGGATGGTGTTGAAGGTGCTAGAGAAGTCTAGAAACATAATTCTTACAGCACCACTGCCTCTGTCCAAGTGGGAGAGGGAACGGTGTAGCATATAGATGATGGCATCCTCCGTTCCCACCTTCTCCTGGTATGCGAACTGCAGAGGGTCGAGGGCGTGGCATACCTGTGGCCTCAGGTGATGAAGCAGCAGCCGCTCCATGGTCTTCATGACATGTGACGTCAAAGAGACATGCTGGAAGTTGTTCAGCTCACTAGGACGTGATACCTTTGGGACTGGGGTGATACAAGATGTTTTCCAAAGCCTCGGGACTCTCCCCTGTTCCAGGCTCAGGTTGAAGATGCGCTGTAGAGGACTCCCCAGCTCCAACGAACAGGCCTTCAGCAATCGTGGCGATACTCCATCTGGACCCACTGCTTTGCTGGCACGAAGTCTCCTCAGCTCTTTGCTCACCTGCGCTGCTGTAATTGTGAGTGGGGATGTCTCTCCTATGCTGGTATCAGCAGAAGAATGGGTGGAGGGTGTAGTACTCCGAGGTGAGAGTGGGTTAGGGTGGTCAAACCTGTCAACGAAGTTGTTCATTTGGTTTGCTCTCTCTACGTCTCTCTCAATGGTGGCACCCCGCTTCGAGCTGCAGCCAGTGATGATCTTCATCCCATCCCACACTTCCTTCATGCTGTTATTCTGCAACTACTGCTCCAGCTTTCTCCTGTACTGCTCCTTCGTTGCCCTGAGCTGGACTCTGAGTTCCTTTTGCACGCGCTTGAGCTCATGCTGCTCACTGCCTTCAAAAGTCCTTTTCTTCTGGTTCAAAAGGCCCTTGATGTCACTTGTAATCCATGGCTTGTTGTTAGCATAGCAGCGTACTGTTCTTACTGGAACTACAATGTCCATACAGAAGTTGATGTAGTCAGTAGTGCAGTCAACAACCTCCTCAATGTTCTCACTATGTGATCCCTGCAGGATATCCCAGTCCGTAGTTCCAAAGCAGTCCCTCAGAGCCTGCTCTGCCTCTGGGGACCACTTCCTGAATGAGCGTGTGGTTGTAGGTAACTCCCTCACTTTTGGTTTGTAGTGAGGCTGAAGCAGAACCAGGTTATGATCTGCTTTCCCAAGTGCAGGCAGCGGGGTGACGCTGTATGCGTCTTTAACATTTGCATACAGTAGGTCAATAGTCCTATTTCCCCGGGTGTTACAATCCACATACTGTGAGAAGGCAGGTAATGTTTTGTCCAGCGTGACATGGTTAAAGTCTCCATAGATTAGCACAAGCGCCTCGGGGTGCTGTGTTTGTAGCTTAGCAACAGCAGAATGGATGATGTCACACGCTATCTCCACGTCCGCCCGAGGAGGGATGTAAACAATAGCAACAATGACATGGCCAAACGTCATGTGTTGCTTCAGTCAAAGAAATAAATGCACTGCCAAAAACATGGAGAAGATAGCACTACATTAACATAGCTATCAGTTTTTATATAGTTTTGTCATAATTCTAATTCATAGTTAAGTTATGCACACCCATTTTGAATTTGTGCTAAGATGTTGATTGTTCTGCAATTTGATTCTCATCATTTATGACTGTGATTGAAGTATTTTTTTGTTATGAACTTTTTGTCATTAGGTTTTTATTTTACCGGGAGGAAAAAAAATGTAAAAATTATTACTAAATTGCCATTTATACCCCAGGATGAGTTAACCTCTAATCAACCACTGGGTCCATTGTGGAATATTGGGCATTATACAGCTTTCTTTTACTGTATCATCAAATCTTCTTAATCCAGTTAAAGGCTGCCGCCAGACTGAAGGATATCCCAGCAGCATCTGGCACAGGGCAGGAACAAGTCCTGGATGGGATGCCAGCCCAGTATAATTCATAGTCACGGGAACATCTATATTCAATCATATGGGGCACTTATGAGATGCCAATAAACATAACATGCATGTCGTTTTTGACATTCCTGCTCCTGTACTATAGCATCTTGATCACACACCATGGTAAAGGCAATTGTGAGACTGATAAAAGTATTGGTTCAGCCAGGGCCATCTTAATGCATGGGCAAGCTGGGCAGATGCCTGGGGGCCCCACAAACATAGGGGCCCCATGCTAATCTATGTATGTTGTGACTTGCTGAGTGGTTGTGAAGGTTGGGGCCCCTGTGCATTGCTTTGCCCGGGGACCTATGATGCTGTTAAGGCGGCCTTGGGTTCCATTGCCAAAAACTACATACTCCAAAGCATTAAGTGACTTCAGACCAGTGGCATTAAGTTCTCATATCATGAAGTCCTTTGAGAAGTTAATCAAAAAACAACTACTTAACAAAACTGAGGCTCTTCTGGACCCTCACCAATGTGCCTACATAGCAAAGAGGGGTGTGGAGGACACCATAGAAACACTTATTACACTTATTATTTATTGTGTGAGGACTTGGAAGGATCACAAAACCATGCAAGATTGCCGTTTATAGACTTTTCATCAGCTTTTAACACAATCCAGTCCCACATTTTAGTTGAGAAAGTGATTGATTAATTCTGTTTGGACCCTACCTTAGTGGGGTAGATTCTGGTCTTTTTAACAAAGAGTGGGCATCAATGGCTGTTTCTCTGATAGCCTAAGTACATCTGTTGGTACTCCACAAGGTTACTGGGTACCTCTTCTTTTGTTTATCCTGTATACAAATGACTGCAGGAGTTTACACAAGGATAGAAGTTAAGCAAAATGACACAACATTTTGCTTAACTTCTTACCACATCCATAATGGCTAACACGGTACAACACCCTAGTGCTACACACAAGGATAGACATATCCTGAAATTTGCAGACAACTCTTGTCATTGTGAGTCTTTTACAAGGTAAGTAAGACAGCCATGGACCTACTGTGGTGTGATCTCTCTAATTTACGACTTAATATTTCTAAGACAAAACATATGGTTGAAGATTTCAGGTGTTCTCCACTATCCACTGTCTCAACTTTAATTAAAGGGCAAACAGTGGAGATGGTAGAATAATACAAATCATTGGGAACAATCATTGAGAACAAACTCAACTTTGATCTTAGCACAGAGCAAATCTGTAAAAAAAGGCAGTCATTCCTTTTCTTTCTTAGGAAACTCAACTGTTTTAAAGTGGACCATAATGACATTTCTTTATAAGTCCTTTATAAAATCCATTGTTACATTTGCTTTTATCTGTTGGTTTGGCAACCTCAGCAATAAGAATATAAATCATCTTAACAACATTATGAAAATTAGCAGTAAAATTATTGGTTCACAGCAGACTTCTATTACTGAAATGTTTTGCAAACAGTTTAGAAAAAAAGCTAACTCAGTTCTGTCCGACAGTAGCTATCCTCTTTTCTCTAAATTCCAGCTTTTGCCATCCAGGCTGCAGATTTAGGTTTCCTAAAGGCAAAGAGCAACAGGTTTAAGAACTGTTTTATTCCTAGATCTATAAACATTTTAAATTCTGTTACTAATGGATGGTTCTAAATGTTAAATTCTGTATTACTACTTTGTACTATGCGATAAAACTGGTTGTTAAATGTTGTGTCTTTGTTTATCTATTGAATCTCTGTAACAATGTCTTTTGTTTTTGTACTTTCCGACTGCAAAAAAAATTCCCTCCAGGATAATAAAGTATACCTAACCCTAATCCTAACCTAAAATTTAAAAACCATTCTGATGCTCTCAGATCTGTAACCTCCTTTAAACGACAGGCTAGTTACAAATCATGAACAGAGTCACTATCACATGACCCCTCTCCTTATTCCCACATGTTCTGATTGTATCCCAATGTTCAGGCTATCTCACTCCAGTTGTTTTGTCACTCCATCACCCATCAGATTGATACACAGATTAATCCACTCTTCCTACACCCTCAGTCTGTGTCATTTTCACTTTCATCCTTACCTACATTTTAAAAATCTTTTAAGATCTATCCCCAAAGCTTTACTATCTGCATTAAGAGGTTCTTTATCACCTATCACATTTTGAGGTATGTTTCGGATTATTATCTTGTTGTAGGACCCATCCTCTTTTTAACTTCAACTTTTTGACAGATGGTGTGATGTTTGCTTCCAGAATTTGCTGGTATTTATTTGAATCCATTCTTCCTTCTACCAGTGATATGTTCCTTGTGCCACTGGCTGCCCAAAGCATGATCAATCCACCCCATTCCTGGATTTTAGCACCCTTTTTTCTCCAAACATACTTTTGCACATTGTTGCCATAAAGTTCTATTTTGACTTTAAATGTTCATTTGCAAACTGCAGGTGCTAAATTTTGTGACTATGAGGAAGTAAAGGTTTACTTGTGCTGACTCTACCATGAAGGTTATATTCACAATAGAACAGTGCACCACCACTACAGAGTATGCTGTAGCTTCCTGAAGGTCTTTTACAGTCCAATGAGCAGTTCTTTCAGAAAGTGTTCTTGGTCTTCTAGACCTCAACTTGACCTCCACCGTTCCTGTTAAGTGCCATTTCTTAATTGCACTACAAACTGGAGAAACAGCTACCTGAAAATGCTTTGTTATCTACTTGTAGCCTTGTCCTGCTCTGTGAGCATCAATTATTTCATTTTTCAAAGTGCTAGGCAGCTGCTTAGAGGATCCCATGGCTTCTGATTGTTGGGACAAGGTTTGACGAGTCAGAGAATTTACATAGCTTTGCAATTTGCATCCTCTGGGGTTTCCTGGCTATGCCAGCTATGGCCTACAGCATTTCATAAATGTGTCCAGTTCTTCATATTGATATTCAACAGCTGTAGCTGGAATGCCAACTTCAAATGTATTCATATCACTTCAGGCTATAAAATCAGGGTGAACTGTAAACTCACTCCTTGGAGGGAATCAACTTGTTAAGCCATTGCAAAGCCTGATCTGAAGAAAATGCTATTCCCTCTGTATTACCCTTAAAATACAACTAAATTTTCACCCTTTCTCATCCGACTTTAAAAGTGGCATCCTGCATCCCGTCTATCACTTCATTGTGCTATTTTTCCAATAACACCAGAAAGAGGCTGATGGTCTAGTCCTTGGTGTTTTATCATTGCATGCAGGGAAATAGAAGGATTAGCTCTATTTTAATTACATTATACATAAGAGATAGGTATTTGCTTACTTAAAGGTATAACAGATGCTGAGGTATATACAGAGTGAGTCAAAATTATGTTAACATTTGAATGGTGGAAATAATTTATTTAAAAAAACATACTTCATATGTGCAAGATAATTTACAGGAATGTCTCAACCTGTTCGCCATCATATCCACAAAAATTGTATATAAATATATACATTGCAGTACCATTAGTGTTAACATAATTTTGGCTCACCCTGTATTATAGGTTTACATGTAATTTTGCTTCTTTAATATTTTTGTTTAAAAATGCAAAAAAAAATCTACTGGATTGCTGTTTCCTCCAGCTTCTTTAATATTTTCATGTATATTGCACATCCTCACAGACTGAGGTTACTAACTCACAATTAACACTATCATTATATACTGTACTTGTTACTCTGTTTTCCACAAAAAGTTAGTGTTGTGCAGAAGAAAACAAATGCAAACAGCTATAGTGAAAGTTTCAAAACAGAACACTGCACAATATCTCTGGACCCCCTGGAGGTAGCGAAGAGAGGATTAAAACAAAACAGAGTGCCATAATGAACAATGCTGCACATCCTCACTGACACACTAACACTGAGGAAGTTCAGTCAATTAATCAGTTAGCAGGGGTGTGTTAAGAAATGCTGGTGGGGCTCCTTTACACCAACAGCAATATGCCTACTTAATGCCTCACTTTTGACTGTGACAGCTAAGCCAGAAGTTGTCTTTTTTATTTTCTTGCTTTATAGTCATTCTAGTATGTGTTCAGCTTGAAGTGTGTATATTAATTATAATTAATTTACCCATCTATTTATGAATTTATTTATGTAAAGAGGTTCTGTAAAAAGTCAAATTTCCCCTAGGTGACAAATAAAGTTCTATCTATCTATCTATCTATCTATCTATCTATCTATCTATCTATCTATCTATCTATCTATCTATCTATCTATCTATCTATCTATCTATCTATCTATCTATCTATCACTCCATGCAAATATTATCCCATTGTAAAAAAGGGTGATTGAGTTGATCCAAGTAATTAAAGTCCATTAAGCATAATGTGCATTATAGGTAAATTAATGGAAGGAATTATAAAAGATCGAACAGTGCAAGTGTAGAAAAGGTGTATTAGTAATTAGCAGCGGTTCAGTCGGGGAGGTTGTCGTTCACTGATATGCTGAAATTCTATGAGGAAAGAACAAAAGCACACAATAAGAGAGGTGCATGAAATTTTATTTATCTTGGTTTTCAGAAAACTTTTAATAAGTTACTATATGAAAGATTAGTGATTGAACTAAAAATTATGAATTCAAGGTGCAGTGCGTAGATGTGTACCAAACTGGCTCAAATACAGTAAGCAAAGGGTAATGGTTAGGGAAACGTTTTCAGAATTATGTGATGTTAAAAGTGGTGTCCCTCAGGGATCAGTGCCGGGTCCACTGCTCATTTTAATATACATACACAATATGGACAAGAATATAATCAATAATATGGTTAAGTTTCCAGTTGATACCCAAATAAACGGAAATACAGATAAAGGAGAACAAGCAGAATTTTTACAGAAGAATTTGGCAAAATTACTCTTGGGAAGATTTGCGGCAGATGAAATTTAATGTATGGTAAGTAAATGTAAGGTGTTACACAAAGGAAACAGAAATGTTAGATCTGAATACACAACAGGAGGTTAGAAACTTGAAAGTACCTCTCATTAGAAGAACCTAGGAGCCATAGTGGACTTTTCACTAATTACGTCAAGGCAGTGTACTGAAGCCATCAAGAAGACTGATAAGATGTTGTTTATCATTGGCTGAGCTTTCAAAGTGACAACTTCCTTTTAATATATGACATGCCTTATGGAGCAGTAATATTTCAGCAGTGACATTAAGTTTATTGAATTAACAGAAAATATGCAATATGCATCATAACAAAATTAGACAGGTGCATAAATTTGGGCACCCCAACAGAAATATGACATCAATACTTAGTTGAGCCTCCTTTTGCAAATATAACAGCCTCTAGACGCCTCCTATAGACTTTGATGAGTGTCTGGATTCTGGATGGAGGTATTTTTGACCATTCTTCCATACAAAATCTCTCTAGTTCAGTTAAATTTGATGGCTGCCGAGCATGGACAGCCTGCTTCAAATCATCCCATCGATTTTCGATGATATTCAAGTCAGGGGACTGTGACGGCCATTCCAGAACACTGTACTTCTCCCTCTGCATGAATTCCTTTGTAGATTTTGAACTGTGTTTTGGGTCATTGTCTTGTTGGAATATCCAACCCCTGCGTAACTTTAACTTTGTAACTGATGCTTGAACATTTGAAGAATTTGAATTTGAACACTTGAAGAATTTGTTGATATTGGGTTGAATTTATCCGACCCTCGACTTTAACAAGGGCCCCAGTCCCTGAACTAGCCACACAGCCCCACAGCATGATGGAACCTCCACCAAATTTGATGGTAGGTAGCCGGTGTTTTTCTTGGAATGAGGTGTTCTTCTTCCAACATGCAAAGTGCTTTTTGTTATGACCAAATGACTCCATTTTTGTCTATTCAGTCCAAAGCACTTTGTTCCAAAATGAATCTGGCTTGTCTAAATTAGCATTTGCATACAACAAGTGACTCTGTTTGTGGTGTGAGTGCAGAAAGGGCTTCTTTCTCATAACCCTGCCATACAGATGTTCTTTGTGCAAATTGCAGTGAATTGTAGAACGATGTACAGATACACCATCTGCAGAAAAATGTTCTTGCAGGTCTTTGGAGGTGATCTATGGGTTGTCTATAACTATTTTCACAATCCTGCGCATATGCCACTACTGTAATTTTCTTGGCCTGCCAGACCTGGGTTTAACAGCAACTGTGCCTGTGGCCTTCCATTTCCTGATTACATTCCTTACAGTTGAAACTGACAGTTTAAACCTCTGAGATAGCTTTTTGTAGCCTTCCTCTAAACCATGATACTCAACAATCTTTGTGTTCAGATCTTTTAAGAGTTGCTTTGAGGATCCCATGCTGTCACTCTTCAGAGGAGAGTCAAAGGGAAGCACAAATTGCAATTGACCACCTTAAATAAATTTTCTCATGATTGGACACACCTGTCTATGAAGTTCAAGGCTTAACGAGCTAATCCAACCAATTTGGTGTTTCAAGTAATCACACACACACACCAAGCACACACTAGGGACAATTTAGGATCGCCAATGCACCTAACCTACATGTCTTTGGACTATGGGAGGAAATCGGAGCACCCGGAAGAAACCCACGCAGACACGGGGAGAACATGCAAACTCCACGCAGGGAGGACCTGGGAAGCAATCCAGGTCTCCTGACTGCGAGGCAGCAGCGCTACCACTGTGCCACCGTGCCTCCCCTAATCTATTAAAATACAGGCTGTAAATCAACACAAGACATGTTTGTATAGCTTGTCTTATTCAAATCCAATAAATAGTTTTTAGCTGTAAGCAGCCAGTCACACATGATTTCAGTTTCTCCGCTGAAGTGAGTGCTACAAAAGCAACAGATCAGTGTGTGTCAGTACCTGTTTAGGTGGAGTGTAAGCAGCTCACAGATTGGCCTCCCAGATGCATCAAATTTTGTAAGAGGAGGGGATTGGGTGTCTTGTTTGGGACAAAGACCATGGGGGAATGCTGTTGTGATCAAGTAGAAGATCCAGAGCAAATAATAAACATTGTTTTAAAACAATGTAGCAAGGGAAGGGCAAAAATTGTAACCTACTTATGTGGTAAACTGCAACAAAAATGTCAAGCTTTCCCAACATTTACCATGATAATTACTGGCTTTACATTCTCTACTCACACCCAAATGTGAATGAACACCTTCTATGTTGTGTTGGCAGAGGAAAGCATATTAGTCTACAAAATCATTACAAACAACACCACTACGATTATAAAAGATCTAATAAGCTGTTAGTGTAAACTTGAATTTCAATGGCATAAACACAGCGAGTTTTGCTACTGTGAATTGTGAAATTAATATCAGAAAATGGCGTCTTTTACTTTTGTCCAGCAACAGGGACATTTAGGGACAAGAGCTCTCTACCCTCTTGCCTGAATGCTCTTTGCTTGAACCTTGTGTTCACTGAGAACTTCCCCACACTACGGTATTTTGGGATAATACAAGGTCCTTCCCAATCTCTTCTGGTTAGGGAATAGTTTGAAGAACATGCCCAGGTGAGGATGGTGTGCCTAGCATCTTACCTTTCATTAAATATATTTATTGGGAAATCTTTACTCCCAGGAGGGGAAAAATGTAATTATCACCAGCTACATAATCCAAAATTTTTGCAGCCTGCACTATATGTAGACATCAATGCTGAAGACTGGAAGGTTAGTTTACACCATGAAAGCTTGTAAAGGACATTAGGTGCAATGCTGATGAGAATATAAGACCAACCAAGGTGCAAAGAAGGGGCGATAAGTAAAAAACCTGGGGCCTCATGTATAACGCCGTGCGTAGAACTCACACTATAACATGGCGTAAGCACAAAAGCGGGAATGTGCGTACGCACAAAAAAATCCAGATGCAGGAATCTGTGCGTACGCAAACTTTCACGCTCTTCCACTACATAAATCCCGATCAGCGTGAAAAGTAACGCATGTGCACGCGCCTTCTGTCCCGCCCCAACTCCTCCCAGAATTATGCCTCTTTGAATATGCAAATCGATATTAATAGCCTTCTGTGAGAAGACAATGGGAAAAGCACGGGGGAAAAAGGCAAAGGAAAAACTTACTATTTGTTGGTTTAAACAGTGGTATAATCAACAAAAGAAAGTTGATCGAGTGACATAGTGTCGGAGAAACTCGAAAGCTCAAGTTCACAAAGTCACACAGTGACTTAATAAAAAAGAAGTTGTCACATATCAAAGTCGGCGTGAAAAGGCGACTCGTAGCAGACCGTCTGAGTGTCATATGAAAGCTTATTAGGGTACAGAGAAAAAAAATAGGCACACAGTGGGAAAAAAGCACGAAATGTCAACTTTAATCTCGAAATTTCTACTTTAATCACGTAATTTATTTTGTCATTAAAGTAGAACATCATAAACTTCATCTTAAAATCGTTTATTTTACTAGTTTCTCAAGTAGCACGTTAAATGCTTTGTTCTGTATTTGATCTTCTATGTGCTCTACAGTGCATCCGGAAAGTATTCACAGCGCATCACTTTTTCCACATTTTGTTATGTTACAGCCTTATTCCAAAATGGATTAAATTCATTTTTTTCCTCAGAATTCTACACACAACACCCCATAATGACAACATGAAAAAAGTTTACTTGAGATTTTTGCAAATTTATTAAAAATAAAAAATTGAGAAAGCACATGTACATAAGTATTCACAGCCTTTGCCATGAAGCTTAAAATTGAGCTCAGGTGCATCCTGTTTCCCCTGATCATCCTTGAGATGTTTCTGCAGCTTAATTGGAGTCCACCTGTGGTAAATTCAGTTGATTGGACATGATTTGGAAAGGCACACACCTGTCTATATAAGGTCCCACAGTTGACAGTTCATGTCAGAGCACAAACCAAGCATGAAGTCAAAGGAATTGTCTGTAGACCTCTGAGACAGGATTGTCTTGAGGCACATATCTGGGGAAGGTTACAGAAACATTTCTGCTGCTTTAAAGGTCCCAATGAGCACAGTGGCCTCCATCATCCGTAAGTGGAAGAAGTTTGAAACCACCAGGACTCTTCCTAGAGCTGGCTGGCCATCTAAACTGAGCGATCGGGGGAGAAGGGCCTTAGTCAGGGAGGTGACCAAGAACCCGATGGTCACTCTGTCAGAGCTCCAGAGGTCCTCTGTGGAGAGAGGAGAACCTTCCAGAAGGACAACCATTTCTGCAGCAATCCACCAATCAGGCCTGTATGGTACAGTGGCCAGACGGAAGCCACTCTTAAGTAAAAGGCACATGGCAGCCTGCCTGGAGTTTGCCAAAAGGCACCTGAAGGACTCTCAGACCATGAGAAAGAAAATTCTCTGGTCTGATGAGACAAAGATTGAACTCTTTGGTGTGAATGCCAGGCGTCACGTTTGGAGGAAACCAGGCACCGCTCATCACCAGGCCAATACCATCCCCACAGTGAAGCATGGTGGTGGCAGCATCATGCTGTGGGGATGTTTTTCAGCGGCAGGAACTGGGAGACTAGTCAGGATAAAGGGAAAGATGACTGCAGCAATGTACAGAGACATCCTGGATGAAAACCTACTCCAGAGCGCTCTTGACCTCAGACTGGGGCGACGGTTCATCTTTCAGCAGGACAACGACTCTAACCACACAGCCGAGATATCAAAGGAGTGGCTTCAGGACAACTCTGTGAATGTCCTTGAGTGGCCCAGCCAGAGCCCAGACTTGAATCCAATTGAACATCTCTGGAGAGATCTTAAAATGGCTGTGCACCGACGCTTCCCATCCAACCTGATGGAGCTTGAGAGGTGCTGCAAAGAGGAATGGGTGAAACTGGCCAAGGATAGGTGTGCCAAGCTTGTGGCATCATATTCAAAAAGACTTGAGGCTGTAATTGCTGCCAAAGGTGCATCGACAAAGTATTGAGCAAAGGCTGTGAATACTTATGTACATAGGATTTCTCAATTTTTTTATTTTTAATAAATTTGCAAAAACCTCAAGTAAACTTTTTTCATGTTGTCATTATGGGGTGTTGTGTGTAGAATTCTGAGGAAAAAAATGAATTTAATCCATTTTGGAATAAGGCTGTAACATAACAAAATGTGGAAAAAGTGATGCGCTGTGAATACTTTCCGGATGCACTGTATGTGTGTGAATCACTACGTGCTTCCGTTCTTTCTCTTTCTCCAACAGGACACAGAATCCATTGCATTCGTGATATTACAGCTCTCTGAATAATTAAAATACTGAGATGTATACGTGATATCTTTTTCATGATGATAGGAATGAAAGCATGTTATTAAACATGGGAACACGGTGGCGTAGTGATTGTTCATATCTCACGCAAGAGACTTGCTGCGCCATGCGCGACCTTCAATTAAATAATTTATTACAGAAGTACTGTCTCTTTCAAACGTACTAACCTCCAATTCCCGTCCTTACTTTTCTTTCTCCAAATACCCAATCGCCACACAATCAGCTCTGTAATAGACGTTAAGCCATCTGTAAGCTCTGAACGCCGATTCTTCCAAAACTTTTCAGGAACATTGAAATATCCCCGTAGTACATATTTAATTATTCTATGCGTCTATCCTTCCAGTCTCACATCAGCACCAGCAATAATACAGTGCAAGGCAGGAGCTATCCGTGAACTAGCTAGCGCTGCGGCACCATGTCCTCACATGTTTAATTATTAACAATACTGATTATTTAAATGAAGTTAAAGTTTTATCTGTATACTATAAGCAACATATTTTGCTGCATTTCATCTTAAAAATGATATCGTCGTCATACGCGCTTTATAAAGTGGCGCAGGTTGTGCAATATTATAACTGTAGTGCAAGTTTACAGTGGGGAAATTGTACTTATAAGTACAAACAGTTCTACAAGGAGCACTTGATGGACTGATTGAGTGCATTTATAGTTCTTGGGATGAAACTGTTTCTGAAACGCGAGGTCCGTACAGGAAAGGCTTTGACGCGTTTTGCCGTGGCTGAGGTAGTGTGTGCTTGAAACTGTATACCAATAATTCTCTTTCCGATCAGCTGCTGCTGTGATTCCCCACTCAGATACAGTGATATAAATACTCCGAGTGGTGCAGTGAGAGTAATATGGAAAAAGATGATCCGCTGTGGCAACCCTTAACGGGAGCAGCTGAAAGAAGAAGAAGATGCAGTGAGCGTAACCGCTAAAGCAGTTATGGTATTTGGAATACTATGGCTATTCCCTGGACCATTATATTGCTACAGGTTAATTACAATCAGATGCATTACACTAATAAACAATATGCAGTTAGTTTCAGTGTATTTATAAAGACGCGTCAGGAATGTGGGTCAAAGAAAGAAAGGGTGACCACACAGGAACAGTAGCACTGCTTTGATGCTGGGTGCCTCCAGTCTGCAAAACTGAGCGGAGAAATTGTGTACGCCAGGGTATGAGGTACCGTGGAAATGTGCGTGGCTTTACGCCAAGTTTAGGTTTTATACATCGTGATTTGAGCGTGGAAACGTTCGTAAGCAACATTTCTGTGCATACGCACCGTTTATACATGAGGCCCCTGGTCTTTTTTCTGAGAAGTTTTGATTAGTCATTAGGCCTGATTTATTGTATAGTGTTTATTTGATATAAAAATTATAAAAGTTATTGGACTATTGCTTTTGACACCTGATAATAAATACCTATTTAGAATCACTGTTTTGTGTGGTACCATACTGTCTGCAATACTACACTATAGCAGAGGCAAAATCAGAGCCACAGGAGTAGGAGACAAAAATCAACAAGAAGGATTTAATTTCATTAATTAATGTTGTTGCCGGGACATTTACTTTATGTAGTTGTTGAGCCACGATAAAGGAAATAACGCCATATCAGTAAACACCTGAAAAAAATGTTTTTGTTTTTTTTAGGTACATCAATGCATTTAAATAACTGCATATACCATACCAACACAGATATAGTATTATATTATCTTCTTACTGTTGAATGTATTACTTTTGAAATGGATGAGCTGTTATTTACTTTCAAAGATAGACTGAAATATTTGGGTATATTAGAAAATTTAGTCATTAAAGTACTCTGCCTTACAAAAGCTTTGTATAGTTTTGGAGTCTTTGTGTTTTGTGCTTATATTGGGAACCTTGTCTCAGGAATATGTGAAATACACAGATAGATAGATAGATAGATAGATAGATAGATAGATAGATAGATAGATAGATAGATAGATAGATAGATAGATAGATAGATAGATGTTCCCTTTTAACAGAAAACTTGCTATTTCAAAACACTGTAAAACTTTCCTTATGAGTATTGTGTTCAATGATGGTCTCCATGCTACAAGAAAGAAAAAGCAGCATTTAAAACTGTGCAGAGGAGAACTTAAGGAAATTTAGTACTCTGGCAGACTTACTGAATTAAACCTATTTACTTTGGAGCACAGAAGACTGCAAGGAGACCTAATCTAGGTCTGAATGGTCTTGTCTCATTTGTCCAATTTCTTCTGTCCTGTGAGCTCACGCTCTAAATGTTGAAACCTCATGAAGAAACAGTTTTTGAAATAGCAGTTAAAGTGACCCAATTGTGAAAGAAAAGTTGAATTATACAGTGTCCGTTTTATCCCGTCGTCAAGGCATGGAATAATACAAATGGCTGATAACTGGAGGAGTGTACAATGTCAATCTCCTAAAATTAATATTGCAGAATTTGCAAATACTCTAATAATTTACCAAAATTCAAATTAAACAGTAGGAAAAATCAGAGATTCTCACGTCACACCTAATTCCCACAAGCGGCATGTAAGAAATAATCAGTTCGACTACCAGATCTACCCCTAAGGGAAAAGAAACCTACTCATATAAACATGTTAACGTTTTAAGTCATAACATTCATTGTTTTTTTTCTGCAGTACCTGCTCTAATTGACCGAATAGATATAATTTAATAATTGTTATACAATGGATCATTAACTTTCCGGATCTCTGTATTATGCTTTCCTAGCAGGTAATTCGTTTAATCTGGCCTACTCTACTGACAGTCTCTGGCCTCATCAGTAAGTAAGAAAATATGTATTTATTTCTTAATGAATTAGAACTAATATATTTCCTACAACAACGTATTACTCCAGTATTACCAACTTTTTCTTTTGGAAGTGAATCAGTAAGTCTATGTTTCACTTTACTTGTAAAGTCCAGCAGTTATTAAAGTAGATTGGCTTGTCAAAATCTAAAGCCTCCCATGACATTCTCGAACTCGAGCTTAGAATCTAAAGATTCAGTCGGCAGTACCGTGAGGACGTGGCGCTTGTCAACCAATCCCATTATTTGCACGGATATGGTGTGGACCAATAGGAAATGGCCTAAGTGGCGGCCTAGAAGAGGCGTGGCGAGATAGTGCTGATCTCCAATTCGCTACACCAAGAGTATCCCAAGAGGAAGTGCGCCTAGTAAGGGGCGGGTTTATATCCGGTCTGTGCTCTGTGAATTGGGAGAGCATCGCGGGCAGTGGAAAGTTCTAGGTGAGCTTTCGTTTTATTACTATATTCTGTGTAGTGCGTATTCCTTGGACTTTATCTTATAAAGTAATAGTGGTATTAAATGTGCAATTTTAGTTTTTTTAATTAGATCGTATTAAAAACGCAGTCTCCAACTATGAGTCCTTTTTGTTACTAATGTGTAGATCTACTTGTAATTTTTACATGTTATCTGTTATCCAAGTGGTTTTTCTCACTTTAATGATATTATAGTATTATATTTTTTGAGAAGGAAATGTGCAATTATTTTACATTATTCTGTAATTCCTTTGCTTAAGTAACGGACCCGCCTAATATTCCCCGTTATTCGCATTGATCATGGTTTTATCCTGTTATAATGCGGTGAGTGGTTTTTAAGCTTATTGCTGGTTTAAACATGAACATAATTTCGAAAACCGTTATAGTGTAAAATTGTTGTTGGTCACTTTAAAACGAAGATGTATCGTCCCCTGTCTTGTCGTTGTCCTGCAATTGTCGATATCCCCTCCCTCCCCCATCTCGTCATGTTCTTGGGAAGTGGAACACATCCCGCCTGTGAGACACTAAAGTACAGTTTAGGGGCATAATACGAGTGAGTATACGTGGCCGGGTTACGCCTCGATGGTCAACAGCAGAAATCATTTTTAAAATCATTTAAGTTATAATAGTTGTCAATTACATTCCTCTGTAAAATGAAGCGAAATAATAACATTGTTATAAAAGGACGTCAATGTACGTATACTGTATTTTAAAAATACGCACATTGTATAATCTTATGTGATTAGGATTTTTCAAGATGCCTTCCAGTTTCACTTTAGTATGAACCCCGAATTAATTTCTATAGTTTATAAAGGTGCCAAGTTCTTGTAAATCACATTATACAAACTTTTTAAATCTACTTTTTGGGGGTCTTCATCTCTGATTCAAAAACTTGTCCAAAAGTAATTTAAAGTTGGTGCTCTCCTAGATCTATCTAGCACAGCTTTACTTTTAGCAACAAGCCAGTGAGGTTATAAACTGTGTGATAACTGTCAGATTCATTGTGATTTTCCTTTTGGGAAAAGCACCCAAATCATAGTAAAAGATAAGTCTGATAAATTGATCAAGGAATTAAATATTTTACAGAAGCGTTTGTGTAATAAATTATATAATAGGATGAAAATTAAAATACATATTATATACAAAATAAATAATTGATTATAAGAATTGCGTTACAAGGAGGGCATTACATGTCACTGTGATCTGCAATACTACATCTTCAGCAAAACTGATAATATATATGTAAGATGCCCTCAAAAGCACTTCCAAGTTAGTCCTAACATAAGCCGGCTGTTGACCTGTTTTCTGTTAAAATGAAGTTGCATATTCTTTTAATTAATAAAAATGTTCTGTGGTAAATCTTGGTAGAAGCCAATACAGAAGGCAACTTGCAAAATCAGGAAATGTAAGGGTCCTGTCTTTTAGCTGCTACAGTAACATACTACTTGACAGTAACATACTTGACTTACAGACTTGCTAGGTTCTTAATATGGAAAGCAGAGAATGAAAGTTGCCAGTGTCTTTCATTTCATCTTTTAATAATGAATTATGAGTGAGTGGCAGAGTCATGCAGTTTAGTGTACAACTGGACATTTAAAAAATATGTTTTTAAAATAACTGGTTGCAAAAAACATTGTTTAATAATACTGCCAGAAAGGGCTTTTGTACTTTGTACTTCATTTTTGGTAATATTTATATTTTTGATTTTAAGAAGTCAGACATGATTTGTGTTATGTTTTTTTTTTCCCTTATTCTGTGTAAAGATTTTGAATATATGCCTACAGACATTTCATCTTCAATCCTTAGTTTTAATATGCCAATCCCTTTAAAATCTACTCTACATCTACATGTTTATTTGTAGAGGGATGTTTCAAGCTGTGTTGGCACTGTGAACCATTTGGTTCTCGTATCTTTGCTAATATCCACAACTAAGCACTTGTGCCAGAAAAGGGGGTGGGGTATTGGGTGGCTTTCTGAGATTTTGCATCAGATTTAGGATGCTTATGGAGACTTTCTACAATGCTGAGCTTTTAGAATACATACAATTAGAAACCATTGTTGTGCATTAGGCATGGGTAAAAATAATCTATTTTCCGATTAATTATTACTTTTGTTTAAACAATTCGATATCGATTTTTAAAATCCCAAGATTGATCTCTGTCGGGTTCTGTTACTATAGGTAAATTTTTGCTTGGCTTCATTTTTGGTGTTCAACCCAGTAGATGTCGCTATTGTACCTGTTAAGGCTTTCTGTGGAAAAAGCACTTAAAAATGGTTTGTTCCTCCTCAACTGAAATTAGCCCCACTCTAAAATCAGATGTGTGGATTTACTATGGATCACACAGTGTGTCGGTAAAGAACAGCTGGATAAAAGCAAAGCCATATGTAAGCTGTGCAACTCAGAAATTAAGTGTTGCTGTAACACAAATAATCTGAGAAATCATTTATCTTGATGTCAACTGTAAACGTAATCTCAGTCATCATCCAAACAGTTAGATATGAGACTCTACGACGTTGTTGAAAATGAAGGCTTTTGACAAGTGATACAGGTTTTGGACCTGTGGTATGCTGTATCAATCGGAAAGAAAATGCATGAAGTTATAATACCTAGACTTTATAAAGATCTTAAGCAAAGCATTGCCATGTCTCTCATGTCACTCCATTAAAAATGACTGGGCACCTGTAGACAAGAGCGCTAAATGCCGTTCACACCAGGGGCAAACTCGCTGTTGGGATGGCTGGCTGTTGTTCCAGCAACCTTTCTAGCATTTCTAGTGTGCTGTTCCGTCACGGGCTGAATTACTCTGTTTGTTTGTTAGTAATTCCAATAACAACTACAACATTTATTTATATAGCACATTTTCGTACAAATAATGTAACTGAAAGTGCCACATTAACAATAAACTTTGCTTCTCCTTAAGCACATGACTAGACACTCCTCACCCTGCTGTATAAAACATATAGCTGTTGGAATCCTGCAATACCAAAGCAAGTGTGTGCACAAAGCAGCTGACGCAAAGTAGCTCCATAAGCTGTACTGCATGGATCATATTAGCAGTGTTGTCAGTCACGATGGCTGGTTCTTTGTCTTTTATGTTCCATTCATCCAGTGCCACTGTCAATATGCATCAAATCTAGATCCTCGTTTTAAAATGCTTCCTTTTTGTCTGAGGAGAAACTGATAGGACACATTTTTGAGTCTGGTTAATGTGACTGCTACACATGAGCAACTGAAGATATGTGTAACATGTAGAATTAAATAAAAACACAAGTCTTCCCACTATATCTTTAATTTTGAATAAATCAGGATTATTTTAAATGTCCTATAGGGGAATAACGGTTTAGTTGAAGGGTGTCTACATGGAGATTCATAACACACACATACGTTACTGGATAGCATTTATTATTTAAGAAGCAATATTTGATTATTTTATATTAATATTATTCACAAGATGATATAGATGTCTTTGTATTCTATTAAAACAAAGAGCCCAATCCCCAACCCAAAAAAATTTGTGTGTACTCTGATGTGGCGATACATGTTAGTTTATTGTGGTAAATTTTTAATGAGTGCAGTGGTGAAATTTTTCTTACAAGTACTGATTGTTAATTGTTCATTACTAATCAGTATTTCTTCTTAAATGTCTTTCCTTGCTTATGCGTATGTTATGCAGTCACTGTGTAGACACCCTTCAAATAAAGTGTTACTGAAATTTGTCATATTATATTAATGTTCTCTATTCATGGTTAAGTAATCTCTAAAAATGCCAACACTTCAGCGATATCATACAAATTCAATCAAAATAAATTTGAAATGTAATTGAAACAGGTCATCATTGTTCATACCCAGCCCTATTGTGCATTAATACACTCCTATACCCTTGTGCTGATCTATCCCAAATCACAATTTGATTGTGGAGGTCTACAGGGAGTTCTTTGGACTTCATGGCTTGGTTTTTGTTGTGACATGCAGTATGAATTGCTGGACCATATACAGCACATTGATTAGAAAGGCACAGACTTATGTCCAATCAATTCATTTTGCCACAGACGGACACCAATTGAGTTCTAGACACCTGTCAAGAATAAGCATAACAATAAGGAAAGCTTCCTAATAATAGGAGAGTGCATGCTGCACATTTGAATCCCACCACAAAACATTTAAGCAACAAGAAGTTGCGTAAGCATAAAACATGAAATAACTAGCTAATCATTCCAATGCTCAGCATAGCCGCAACAACAGCCTGAACATTCAATCTGCTGTAATTTGACATTAAGTTTTGATTTCTGTTTAAATGCTTACATCTTTCTGATACTTTAAACTACGTGTTACCAAATATATTTGGATTTTTGGAAATCCTTAGTATAGGCCTTTTACAGAATTCTACTTTGATGTGTACTTGAGTTGTGTAGATTTGATAAAAGTATGCTTCAGCAAGTGAGTAGATGGTGATAGAATTCTTGGGTCGATTAACTGTCCCTTTAAACATGGTTGGTTTGATATTGCTATCACAGGGGAGTGGGGCATTACCAATATAGTTGAGTAAGTGAAATTTGCTCATCTGTAATTTCCTGGTATTTTTAATTTGGCCACAGGGTGTCTTTATTGTTTTTAGCCATACACTGTAACAAGGTAAAAAAGTATTTAATATTGAAAAACACAAAATAATGAATTGGTGGCCAAGAAGAAATCATCTTCAACAAATTGGCAGCACTTTGTCTTCAAAATAAATGAGATGATGAAGGAAGAGATTTAACCTTAATTTGTTTGTCAGCTACGAGGAGAGGCTGCTGTTGTGAGAGAGTAGCAGAGAAACTTGCGTAATCATATGTGCTTACATTATCCTGCTGACTACACCTGTTTAGGAAATGCTGCTAGTACAAGTGTGTTAAAGGCTTGTCTCACCAACTGTTAATTATTGGGGCTTCTGGATTTGGAGATTCAGTGTTCAATGGTCACAAAGTACAAAAGCCGCTTCATGTTTTTTATGTGACTAAATGTTACTAAATTACGCTTGTTTTATATAATTTTTCTCCCAAAATTACATTTTAAAATATAAAGTGTGAATTAAAAGTAAATTGCCCTAATTTGGTATGTTCATAAGAAATGTAATGATCTATTTCATGAAGTAGAAGTACATAATAAACAGTAATAGTTGTGTCAAATATTTGATATAGTAAAATGTGTGTTACAAGTAAAATTTTTAAATCTAAATGATCTCAATTGTAATTTGTCATTTTTCACCTTTGCATAGAGGGCTAGACCCTAGTAAATGATCAAAAATACATCTTGTCTATAACCGCTGACCTTGAAGTAGTCTAATACAGTAACCCACATACTTAGTTTGAAGTTTGTCATTTTTAACCTTTATTGGAGTGACTCTATAAAGTATCTATCTATCTATCTATCTTGGAGGGCTAGGGCCACAGATAAAGAATCAAATATCAAACATATATTTGTGATCAGCAGCCTTAAAATGGAATAAAATTACACTTCACATGCCTATATTATGGATCTCCATTTTTTTCAAAGTTTTGTGAAATGGAGTAATTTTCACCCCTCTTATCCAATAAGGAGGTTAACCCCAGGGGTCACTTGATATGGCATGCACAACCTTTAGGTCCTTCTGATCATTTCTGCTGAAGACAGCTATTGGTTTACTTTTTTTCATAAGGATAAAATGTGCTGCACAAAATATTGTCCGAAAATGGCCTAATTTTTTTCCCCTCTCTCTCTTTTTAGTTCTAGAGGGTCGTAAATAAGAGTGAATCCCCTAAAGGCTTGTATGTATGGTACATTTACAGCCTGTTCTATATACAGTTGGTTTACAAGTGACTATTATAAACAGGTGTTTTATAATGTGTTCAATCTCATGGTTCAGGTCTTTAGCAAAGTAATGTCAAATGACAATGTAAATAATTAGTTGTCAATTGCAAATGATACAGTCCATCAGCCTAAGCCTGTATGTTAGAGAAATTAAACTTGCAGTTTAGGTGTACTGTGCTGTGTAATGTTGCTGTTTTAGTTGGCAGTGTGGCACTATAGTCCATATTCTTTTCCACCAGCTGCACTACATACTTAAGCTGTTGCAACCAGCTGCTCTTTAGTAAGCACTTTTGACTTGTAAGCCCCTAACTGTTCCTAATGTATGGATGCTTCATTCATGAAAAGGCATTCATTAATTGTTGTCTTTAAAGAAGTTTAAGCTGTTAGGACAAAAGTATAGTCTGGTTTTGACACTTTCTTTGCAACTAAATTATCCATATTCCAGCCATAGTGTGGAAAACAAAGTGGTAATTCTGAAACAGGCTGTTTAAATGTGTTTGGCAAACTTTTCTCTATTTTGGGATTACAGACATGATTTATTTTCATCACTCAAATTAAGCAACAATTGCATAGGAAAACTATGGCTGCTTTCTGCTGTGAGCTGCAGCACATAAAGCATAAACATAGAAAAGAAAGGAAGTAACTATTTCTGACTCTCCTTTGAGCATAGGAATGCAAGAAAATGTTATAAGCTGTTTTAACTCTTGATAGCTTCCTTTGACTTCTTTTTTTGCTGTCAGATGTCATTAGCAATATTTTAATTTGTCACAATATGAACCAAGTAGTTTTATAATTTTGTGTCTCATATGTATTTCATTTTTAGACATCTACTATTACAATACCCCTGTCAAGTTTTTAATTAGAAGTATCTGTAAATACATTTTGACTAGTTGGAATTTGAATTGCAGATATGTGCTACTTGATTTTGTTTTTTGGAAAGTGCCTCTTCTCATTGACTTCCATAGAACTGTTAAAATTACAGGTTTCTATAATTATTTTCCTGACTGTGTAGTCAGTACTGTGATTAACAGTGTTATTGGAGAGTGTATTGGTGTAGAGATGCAGTGTCAGGCTTGTTTGCATTCATGAAGCATCTACTTCAATCTCCCTCCTGCAGAAAGTCAATCACTAACAGCTACACATTACAGTAGAGATCCTTTAGAAACTGGAGTCAGCATGTGACAGTCATAATTTAGGAAATTTCTAGACTTACAGAATATTATAGAATTCTATATTATTATAGTATTATACAACAACAACAACATTTATTTATATAGCACATTTTCATACAAAAAGTAGCTCAAAGTGCTTTACATAATGAAGAAAAGAAAAATAAAAGACAAAATAAGAAAGTAAAATAAGACAACATTAGTTAACATAGAAAAGGAGTAAGGTCCGATGGCCAGGGTGGACAGAAAAAACAAAAAAAAAAAAACTCCAGAAAGCTGGAGAAAAAAAATAAAATCTGTAGGGGTTCCAGGCCACAAGACCACCCAGTCCCCTCTGGGCATTCTACCTAACATAAATGAAATAGTCCTCTTTGTAGTTAGGGTTCTCACTTGATGCGGATGGTCATACAGACTTCTGGCTTTTAATCCATCCATCATTGTTCATTATAGAATAATGAAGACCTGGTTGTTCAGAGCTGTGTTTCTTGCGGTTCCAATCAAATTGATATATAACAGAGTGTGATGTGCCTGCATGTAACAATTAATTTTTAGTACCAAAATTAGCATAAAACTGATATAGTACTGTTTTAAAAAAAATTGGTATTTCAGTACTTTTTTTGTCCTGGCATACTGCAGAGCACTAGTACATGATTTAAAAAATCAGTCTGTTTTGGGTAAAGTAGCGCCAGACTTCATAAGCTTGCAGTTCAGTCGCACATTCCTGGTAATTCTCTAGTATTCAGGCTAAGTGTTGACAGATGCCAGACTAAAAATATTGTTTATTAAAATGTACCTTGCATTTGGGAAAGTATTCATGTGTTTGTTCCAGTTGTAGAATCCAAGCATAAACAATCTAAGAAAGTCATTGATTTTGTCCACTCTGCCAAAACCTGACCTGAGTCTAGTGCTAAAGCTTTACATATATATATATATATATATATATATATATATATATATATATATATATAATTTTAGTAATTTATGGTACCTCAGTCTTGAAGACTGAAGAACAGTCGTAGACTACTAAGCACTGTTGTAAGTCGCTCTGGATAAGAGCGTCTGCTAAATGATGTAAATGTAAATGAATCCAGATGAGGTTTATGTAGTGCAAAGTGGCGATGCTACCTTCAACACCACTTTGCCTATCCTACATAAACAGTTTTTGGGTCAGAGCACAATACAAATCTGCACAGTGAGTTTATACAAATATGGTAATCTATTTGCAGTGCATCTCTGCAGCTTCTTTCTTCATGACACAGGGTATATGGTGTTTGTAGCATTTCTAGGACAGGATAGTATGTTGAAATAGATTAATATATATTCAGACAGGTTTAACTGTTTGATTTGCCCCACAACATGTAATTATAACAGTTTCACAAGCAATAGATCATTTAATATTAGCCTGGGCAGTGTAAAGGAAGAATGTGATTTACTATTAAGGTTTGAAAATTTATAAGAAATAATATCCACTTCTCTAGGCAAACAAGGAGATGATTAGCAGCAGTAATTACATCTTTCCTTTCACATCCATATAAGACAGGGAATCATTTCACCTAGAAATATTCCATTTGAATATACAAAAACCCTGTAGCACTATGCAAACATTAATGTAGTCCTCATGCAGTCTTTCACTCTTTGTTGCAACATCTATCACTTCACTTGCTTAGCTTTTCATTTCTGATGACCATGGAAACTGAGCCGTTGTAAGTGCGGTTGCACAGAAAAGGCATTTTGTCCATGCATTTTTGATATTTTTTTTAAATCTTGCTGTTATTGAGATGGAATAGTTTAGGAAATAGTGTTTTGTAGCATTTTTAAAAGTTCTTTGAATGAAATGTTATAATATTTATGGTTAACTTTAACCTCCTTTTACTATTTGCCTTTTTAGGTAATTTCATGAGTTTGTTTTTTGTTTGCTTTGCAGTTTACTTAGAAGAATGGAATTACGACAGATTCTTTTTTATTTCACTCTCTCTGTGGTTTTTGTGCTAAGCAAACCAACGGAGAAAAAGGACCGTGTGCACCATGATCCACAACTCAGTGATAAGGTCCATGATGATAACGAAAACTTTGACTATGACCATGATGCTTTCCTGGGAGCTGAGGAAGCCAAGACATTTGACCAGCTGACCCCAGAGGAAAGCAAGGAAAGACTTGGGTAGGTAAAATTTGATGCTTTGTTAATATATTTCTGTTTTCTAATTTTTTTTTTTTTTTGTATCAGAGAAGTTATGAATAGCTGTTTTGCTGAATACAGGTTTTGTTTCTTAAACTGTTCATTCTAAGTTAAAACTAAAATATGAGTTTTTGTTGACAATCTTGTTTACAACTGCCCAAGTGGGCAACATAGCAGATTAAGCTCAAATGCAGAGCTTGAAAGAGATAGAGTGAGTGTTCACATATAGAAAATAGCTTTATTGAAGGTGCTATAACTTCTACCCTCTTAGATATTAAAATTTATGAAGATAAATTGAGCATTTCTTGTTAACAATATCTCCTATGTAACACAGATAAATTACCTCAAATTTCTTTCATTCATTAACTGAGAGGTCAGTACAAAAGTTCACAATAACGAATAATCCTAAAGATGACTGCTGCAATAAGTATGCACTTTAAGTACATCTTGGTAGTGAGTAATAATTTTTTTTTTTTTTTTTTTTTTGCAAAAGAAGGAAGTTGCATATAGTACATACTTTAAGATTAGTAATGTGGGCTGAATTGAAACATTAAAAAATTCAGAAAAAAATACCTGAAAGATTACAATGGGATTTATACTTCACTGTATTTTGTTACATTATGAATAAAGGTTTGCAGGGTTTCATACAACTTAAGACTGAGTGGTTCAGGGCTGTTTTTTTTTTTTTTTAAATTAAAGTCCTTCATTTTACAAAGGGGCTGCTTTGGATTAATTTAAATACTTTTCCAAGTTCAGCTAATAATGTTCTTGAGATTTACATCTACTAAATTTGGCCCTGACATTTCCTTACATCAGTTTTATTCCATTTATTATAGTATACCTATGCCTAAATAGTGTCTTTGTTTTAATGAACTTATTTTAGTGAGCCCATTAAGGACATCTCCTGCCTTTGTATTGAATGCTGCATGTGATTATGCTTATGCAGCCTCTGACATACTTAACCCTGAATTGGATTAATCAGGTTTGAAAATTTTACCAGAAATTATAAATACTTGTATATATTTATGTAAATGTTTCACTTTTTAATTATTATCATATTTCAAATACACATTCCTTTGGTCATTTTCTGAATCTGATATGCCTAGAAACATATCAGTCAGCTATCATATTTAGCATACCACCATTGCTTTGGGCATGTAATTTATAAACCTATTTTTGTCCCACACTATAGCCCTTAAGGACCAAATTGGAAACGCATATACTACTGTATGTATCGTATTTGGTAAAAAACATGGATATTGAAAATGAAACCCTCTGGTGTGCTCACTAATAGTTACCACATTTAGAAAGGGGGGGGGGGGGGGGTAAAGGAAGATCCATTTGCTGGTTGTGTGCTTCTACAGTAGACAGTCATTTGTCACTGTGATGCATGATAAATTTAACTAAGAAGACTAAAAGTAAATAGAAGTGATTTAGTAACAAGTAAAGTAAAAACTCGGAACAGATAATTCTCCGCATAATGAACAAACCTCCATTTTATTTCAAATTTGATTAAAATATTTGCATATGGAATTCTAGAAATAAGATTGAAATGTCATGTAAGTTGTAGTGTAGTGACAAACTTGTTGTACAAAGTTGAACAGTTCATATTTGCACTTGACCAATAATCCTTTTTTTTTTCTTTTCCCGCTACCATTTTTTTTTTTTTTTTTTGTTTTTTTTTTTAACAACAACAACATTTATTTATATAGCACATTTTCATACAAAAAGTAGGTTCAGAATGCTTTACATAATGAAGAAAAGAAAAATAAAAGACAAAATAAGAAATTAAAATAAGACATTAGTTAACATAGAAAAGGAGTAAGGTCCGATGGCCAGGGTGGACAGAAAAAACAAAAACAAAACTCCAGACGGCTGGAGAAAAAAATAAAATCTGCAGGGGTTCCAGGCCACGAGACCGCCCAGTACCCTCTGAGCATTCTACCTAACATAAATGAAATAGTCCTCTTTGTAGGTAGGGTTTTCACAAATACCAGGTTGGAATACAAAGTGGTTCACAAGGTTTTCATATACTCTGTCTGTGTGGGGTTTTTTCACACATTGCTTTACATTTTATTCTTGTATTACAAAGTCACACAAGATTGACTGGTGATTTTAAACTGGTGGTAGATAAGTAAATGTGTTTTCTGATTGTTTCCTGCCTTGTGTTCTGTGCTACCGGCATAAGCTTAAGCTCCCTTCAGATCCTGTAATTTAATTTATTGTGGTTGGCTCATGGATGGAAAGAGTAAGGTGCATATAGATGAGAAGTCTCAGAACAAACATTGTTCTTGGCAAGGTACAAATATTAAAAGATGTGACAAATTGTAAGTTTCTCACTATACCAACTGTGCTTAGTTGAAATGTCTGTCTTGCTTATATTACATAATTACATAGTTAACTTCCATAATGTTGCTGATTTATATATCAACCATTAGTGGATTTGACTGAAGTTGTGTTTTACCATTAACAGTGAGCAGCTATACTCTTATCTAATCAGTAGGAATAAAATCATTTTTTTAGTCACTATTAGCAAAATTTCAAGGAGATGGCAGAACAAAAAATATTAAATAAAACTAATTTACTAGAATAACTGGGCCTAGTTGTATAATTACAGACCAGAGCATGATCCATTTCTTTTGAGATTCACTATTAATGTCTGCTTGGATTTCTTCTGCCCTTCCTGCAGCAAGATTGTTAATAAAATAGATGAAGACAGTGATGGTTTTGTTACAACAGAAGAACTGAGAAAATGGATTAAATATGCGCAAAAGCGCTGGATTTATGAAGATGTAGACCGCCAGTGGAAGGGGCATGACCTTAATGAGGATGGCCTTGTATCTTGGGAGGAATACAAAAATGCCACTTACGGTTACATTCTAGGTAGGTTTTTGTTAAAAAGAAATCTTTTTGAGCAGCAAAATTCCGCCTCTCTTTTGTAGAATGATTGTAGATAAGATCGACGCAGACAAGGATGGTTTTGTGACAGAGGAGGAGTTGAAGGCCTGGATTAAAAAGGCCCAGAAGAAGTATATCTTTGAAAATGTGGATCGGCAATGGCATGATTTCGACATTAATAATGATGGAGTAATCTCTTGGGAGGAGTACAAAAATGTGACATATGGCACATACCTGGGTAAGGTAAACATAGATTAAGACTAGTTTAGGTTCATTAAGTTATCTCTTCTTTTGATTTTTTTTTTTCTCATGTTTGGTTTTATTAAGAAAATATCCAATTTATGGAAGGTTAAGTGAGTTAAAAAAAAATAAAAAAAAGTTTTGTAGCCTTTAATAACAAGAAAATGTTAGTGAGTTGTTTTTGTTAATGTTTTTGGAATGTATCTTAAGTGGTAAAATTAAAAAGCAAGTATGAGCAAAAGACTATGAATTAAACTTGTCAGTACTCAATTATTACTAGTCCTTAATTTTAATGTTACAATGTATTGGTCTCTGCTTAAATTGTTCAAACTGGATTAATCTTCTTAAAGCTGTGATAATTGTTATGCCTAAATATAAAAATTACAATGTCACTGTTTAATGATAGAAGTAGACTGCTTCATTTTTTGGTGTCTTAAATACAGGCAACATAGTCATTTGTACTACATGCTGCAGAAAATAAACTTCAATAATCTGTGCAACCGGGATAAACTCAAATATTTCTTCAGTTGTTCCTGTAGACAATGATAGTGTTGACTAGATGTTGTATTCCTCATATTATTAATATGAGGGACATTCAAAAAGTTTCTGCACTTTTTTATATTTTAATTGAAAACTGTAAAGGCGCGAGGAGTAGTAATTGGTCATGTCTGAGAGTGTCATATGACTAGTTCTGTCTGGCAAGCTGGCTGCCCTTGCAGTTTAGTATAAGAGTTGTCAGCCTGTGGTGAAGATGGCTGGGAAACGTATAAATTGCACCAAAGAGGAACAGCGTTCTGTCATATGTTCTTTATTGGCAGAAGGTGTGCTTCGAGCACAAATTCATCTCCGCATATGTGCACAGTATGAGGATAAAGTTCTCTCTTGTAGAGTCATCTATGAGTGGATTGAAATGTTCAAAAATGGCTGTACTGGTGTGACAGATGCAGAGAGCTCCAGACGTCCAGGTACAGCCACAACCACGAGGAATGAAGAAAGAACCCTGGACCTGATTCACAAAAAACAGAAGAATAACAGTTGAAGAGGATGCAGGAGAGCTGAATGTGAAAGCTGGATCTGCCTATGCCCTGATTCATGACAGCCTTAAGTTCAGTAAAGTGTGTGCCAGGTGGGTGCCTAAGCAACTGACAGAGGAGCATAAGCGCAACCACTTGGATGTTTGTTCCTGACCCTTGGCCCATTTATCGTGAAGAAGGTGACAATTTTCTGCAGCAGATAGTCACTGGTGATGAAATGTGGGTTCTCCATTACGAGCCCAAAAGCAAGCGGTGGAATATGCAATGGAAGCATCCATCATCTCCTGTAGCAAAGATATTCAAGACGCAACCATTGGCAGGAAAGTTGATGTTGACGGTCTTCTGGGACTCTCAAGGACCTATTCTCAAAACCTATCAGGAACGTAGAACAACTGTCACAAGTGCAACGTATTGTGACATGCTTCAGAGAGAACGTAAACCCGCAATCCTCATTAAAAGAAGAGGAAGTCCGTCAAAGGGAATTGTGTTGTTGCCCCCACGATGCAGCCCGTACATTGGAAACCCTCCGACAATTGAAGTGCGAGGTTATGGAACACCCAGCTTATAGTCCGGTTTTAGCGCCATCTGATTTCCACCTTTTTTGGATTGCTTAAAGAAGTTTTAAGTGGAAGATTTTCATGTGATAATGACGTGAAAGCAGCAGTGCATCAGTGGCTATCAGTGTGCTCATCCAAAAACATTTTTTGCTGATGGCATTCAAAAGTTGGTATGACGCTCTGAAAATTGCATCACAAAGGAGGGTTACTATGCAGAAAAGTGATGTAATTTACTTTTGAAATTCTTAATAGTTTAAAAAAGGTGCAGAAACGTTTTGAACTTCCCTCGTAATTTTAAGTTTTTTGACATTGGATTGAAACAGAGCCATTCAGTGCAATTGAATGAAGGTTTCAGTTATTTTCAATACAGTCTGATAATTGTAAACCTTGTATTTGGTAATTTGTGTCTAACCACCTGGGTATTGCAACATCCAATTTAGACCATGTGTTCTAGAGGTATATGGCTTTCTAAGGCTCTAATAGAGTGTTCTACCTCAGTAAAATTTTATATTAGGGACTGAAGTGATTTAAAGAAATGGTTGGGGATCCTAACTTGCTTCTGACAACCTACAATGTCATTTATGTTTCTGCAAAACGGTTTATAAACCTTGGAAAACTGAGAAGAAAAAGACAGGACTACACTGTGACATTTTTGTATCTTATATATTGTGTAGAATTTGTCAAAGTGCCTTCATGTTTTGTTTTTCCACCTTTTACCGCATCTGTACATCTACTGTAACTTTAGTACAAGTATTCAACTAATTTTTTGTTATTGGCAAATCATAATTTTTAAGATTTAAATATAGAAACTACTACATCAGGTTTTGAACATTAAGCATTTCTGCAACATTTCCAAAAAGTAAAGTTACCAAGAACTATGCTGCCAAGTCTGTTGTGCTAATAAAAAGGTATATTATTTTGGAAATCCTCATAGCACATAGAGGTTTACAGATGTGCATCATCAGTCTTGGTTAGATATATGTAATACAGTGGCAAGCAAAAGTTTGGGAACCCTGGCTTAAAATGGCTGTTACTGTGAATAGTTAAGTGAGCAGAAGACAAACTATGAACAAAATGCATAAACTTAAACATGACACATTTCTTTAACATTTTAATCAAGATTACATTTTATTTCCATCATTCACAAGTACAAAATACCAAAAAAAATTTTTAAATTAAAAGGGTTCGAAGCCAGTGTTTGGGCACTTGACACGGTCAGTTCTTAGTAACACCGCCTTTGGCAAGCATCACAGCTTGTGAACGTGTTTTTGTAGCCAACTAAGAGTTTTTTAGTTGTTACTTGGGATATTTTCACCCTTTATTCTTGCAAAAAGGCTTCTAATTCCGCAAGATTCTTGGGCCATCTTGCATACTACAGATTTTCAAAGATATAAAATTTATATTGGGGGGACTGTGTGAACCATGGCACATCTGCCAGTTTGCATCTCTTGAGGTATTCCATTGTAGATTTTGAGGTGTGTTTCAGATCATTATCTTGTTGTAGGACTCCTCCTCTTTTTAACTTGAACTGTGTGAAGTTTGCTTCCAGAATTTGCTGGTATTTATTTGAATTCATTTTACCTCTCTACCAATGATATGTTCCCTGTGCCACTGGCTGCAACACAAGCCCAAAGCATGATCAATTCCGCCCCATGCTGAATAGTTGGAGAGGTGTGCCAGGTTTCCTGGAATTCAGCACCCTTTTTTCCCCAAACATACCTTTGCACATTTTGGTGAAAAAGTTCTACTTTGACTTTAGATATTCACACGCAGACTACAAGTGCTGAATTTTGTGGTTAGGATGCAGGAAAGGTTTTTTTTTTCTGCTGACTCCTGCAGTTCAGGTGTTGCTGCACAATAGAACAGTGCACCACCACTCCAGAGACTGCTAATTCTTCCTGAAAGTCTTTTGTAGTCAAACAGGGGTTTTCATTTTCCTTTCTAGCAATCCAACGAACATTTTTTTGGTTTTCCAGACTTCTACTTGACCTCCACTGTTAACTGCCATTTCTTAATAACATTGCGAACTGAGGAACAGCTACCTAAAAACTCTTTGCTATATTCTGTTAGCCTTCTCCTGTTTTATTTTTCTGAGTGCTAGTCCTTAGAAGAGTGTATGGCTGCTGATTGTTGGGAAAAGGTTTGAGGAGTCAGAGAATTTTATACAGCTTTGAAGTTTGCATCACCTGGGGTTTCCTAATGATGGCTGTGAACAAGCAGTAGCCCTAATAAGCAAATGAAGGTCTGAGACCTTGGTAAAAGTTATCTGAGACTTCAAATATCTTGGGATGCTCAAACTTTTGCATGGTGCTTTCTTCCCCTTTTCACTGTACAAAACAAAAACAATACACTAATCTTGCTTAAAATGCTGAAAAGAAATGTGTCATCTTTAACTTTGTCTTTTGTAAATCAGTTAATCTTCTGCTCACTAAGTATTCACAGTAACAGACATCTTAAACATTTTAAGCAAGGGTGCCCAGAATTTTGCATGCCACTGGATAGTTTAAAGACATGAAATGTGGAAATCCCATTTAAAATTCAAATTGTGATTTTAATTAAGTATGCTTAAATCATGATTCAGCATTTAACTAATAAATACAGTTCCACTGTATGGAAGCTCAGAGATGGGAAGCCACTTGTTTGTGTCATTTTGTTTAAGGTGTGTGTGTGTTTTTTTTTTTTTTTTTTTTTTAATGAGAACAGTATGTGACTCTACCTGTAAACTTTCAGCTGTCCATTTAGCTGAATTAAAATTCCTAATTAGTGGAACAGAAGCTATACCGAGTTTAACTTGCTGTATGTTTAGAATCAAATTTGTTTACATTTTCTACATTAGTTAATATAAGATGAATGTGAGTGATGTGTAAGCAATATAAATACCAACATGTCAGCATGTTTAAAAATAGTATCAGTGGTGTGTAGTGTTAGAATTAGAAACTATGATATAATAGATGAGTGCAATTTTTAGAGGTGGCATTTTGGATAATACTGTAGCCCCATAGCTCTGGGAAACTGGGTTTGAATCCCAGTCTGTCCAGTATCTCTGTATGGAGGTATAAGTTCTATTTACTGCATTTTTTTAAGCTTGATCTTATGTTTGCAGTGTTATAATGTATACTGTTGATTGAGGAAAATGATAAATCTGGAATTTTGATACTCATTTTTCTAACAGTGATTTTATTACTATGCATTTGATATGGAAATGCTTATTACTAATTATATGTAACGGTTTAAGATAAATGTGACTATATAGTATAATTTTTAAGATTTTTTCTGGAAAATGTATTCAAGCTCAGTATAAATGGAATATTCCCTCTCTGAGGATTTGCATCAGTTTTTATTGTTGTTGTTTCTTTTTATTTTACACCATTTAAAGTTTAAATTATGGATTTATATTTTTATTTGTTTGATTAATTGGCAGATGATCCTGATCCTGATGATGGCTATAACTACAAACAGATGATGTCAAGAGATGAAAGGCGTTTCAAAATGGCTGACAAGGATGGTGATATGATTGCTACTAAGGATGAGTTTACAGCTTTTCTACATCCAGAAGAGTATGAATACATGAAGGATATTGTTGTTCTGGTAAGCAATATCTGAGTTATTCGTATAGACAATTTAAAAAATGTATTTTCTTACTTGACTTATGGGAATCCTGCTACATCGTAGTGCTGCATAAGGCATAGGCCTACAAGTCAAGTTGTGTGTTTTGTTTTTTTTTGTTTGTTTTTTTTTTGGTAAGTGTAATACATTATTAGATTATATAACTGATATAGAATAATATGGGTGATGCATTCCTGGAAAAATTTTACTAATAGAAATGGAATGCAAATGATACTCCTTGATTATCTCATTTGAGAATGGTGACTTGATTCATGTTGTTTTTGCATAAGCAAATAAGAATTTCACTGCACTCTGTATGTGACAATGTTGACCCTATGCTCCTATGTATTGCGTTACATTTTAACTGATGGTCATTTGTATAGCACCTAATGTTTTTTGCTGATTGTTCTAAGAAATTCCATACTGGGCATAGTCCATGGGCTATATAAACAAAGACTGAAATGGTGACTAATGAAAATCATATGTGTTTATTACAAGCCACTAATGAATTTTGATACTTGGACAAAACATGTGTAGTCTGTGTTATTCTGCCTCTCTCCAATGAAGAGAAAGAGAATTACCTATGTTACACTGTTATTTTGTGGGAAGCCTTTATAGAAAAAGAAATGTTTATCCTTTTAAAGGATAAATGAACAGGAAGATGTAACATTTTGGTAGTTTTTAAAGTATAACTTGGAGATATATGTGTGTGTGTGTGTGTGGAGGGGAAGTGAGGTGGAAAGATCACCAAAATGTTAGTCATCGTGTATTTTGTTTGTGTAAGAGTTTGATGACCCATGTGTAATGTAAAGGCGTGGTATTCTCATGCTACAAAAACAAGATCTTTTCAGATGAAAACTGTACATACTGAAAACCAAGTGGTTTTGTTTAAAGCTTTGCACATATGTGCTTAATTCACAGGAAACAATGGAAGATATTGATAAGAATGGAGATGGATTCATTGATTTAGAAGAGTATATTGGTAAGTTGATAGCTTCCAAAGTAGTATTTTCTAATAGTTCTTTACTTTCCTGTATCTGTGTGACATAGAATATACAGACATTGTCTTGTACATGCACACAAAATGAACTCTTTATGTAGGAGCCATTCTACATTTTGATTATTTATAGTAAAGAAAACTATATTTTTCCCTCCAATAGGTGATATGTATAGTCATGATGGTGACCCACAAGAGCCTGAATGGGTCAAGACAGAGCGAGAACAGTTTGTGGAGTTCAGAGATAAAAACAGAGATGGTAAAATGGACAAAGAGGAGACGAAAGATTGGATCCTTCCATCAGACTATGACCATGCAGAAGCAGAAGCAAAGCATCTTGTATATGAGTCAGATAAGGATAAGGTGAGATTCTCCAGTTGAAAGAAGTAAATATTAGTTGTTGGTGGTACTTTAAAATTTCAGTTTGTTTTTTATCCAGTAATATATATTTAACATAAAACATGCAAGTTGGATTTAATTTAACTTTAACTATTGTATTACTGTTCTAATGAATTTTTTATTTATTTTTCAGGATGGAAAACTCACCAAAGAAGAAATTGTCGACAAATACGATTTGTTTGTTGGTAGTCAGGCAACTGACTTTGGAGAAGCCTTAGTACGACATGATGAATTTTAAAACATTTCATAGAGTTTTGTTTGGGTTTTTTTTTTGGTTGTTTTTTTTTTTTTTTAAATGGATAATTTATTTTATACAACTTGCAGTTTTAACACATTTTCTCTACTGAGACTGTTGCCTTCTCTGAAGAGAGGAGAGAAATTATTTTTTTGCCACTGGCATTATTGTAACTTTAACACTACTTTTGTGAGGAACATGTTTTTCCATATATGTTGGATTGTATTAGTGTATATTGTGAAAATGAAAAATGTCATTTCTTACACTTGAATACATACATTTTTAATTTCAAAGGTTTTTGATATACTACAAAAATGGAATGGGAAAGTATCCTAATTTGCTTAAGTATGTACCATGCTGATGCCTTTGTATCTTATCTAGTAAGGGTAGTTTTTGCAGCATTGCAAACAAAGCAAATCTTGAATCTTATCAACAGTTTTTATTTGAGCTGTATGCTTGGTTTAGCTATCTTCTTACATGAAAAATGTAAATCAAAATGAAAGAGATTTAAACACATTTTTAAAATCTTATTGCAGTAAAAAATATTACTCTTCCACAAAACTCTCAGTTGAAAAAGCTTTGTATTTTAAGCATCATAAAAATATTCAGGAGAATGGTAGTACAAATCTAGTCCTATCTAGGGGACTTTGGATTTGTGCAAAAAATGTTTTTGTCTATCCAGACAAAGTTTCAGGTTAACATGCTGCTGTGCTCTGCCCAGGCTCTGAATTAAATGGTATATTGGTATGTATTGCCAAACAAGTTATTTTCATGTTATCCCTAGTGTATACCGTTAGTGAACACGGACAGCATTGCTGTAGAGGTTGGTTTAATGGCCTTCTTTCATTACAATTGTTAATTTTATTAGAAATAAAATAATGCAATTCTGTAGTCAAAAAGCATATACAATTGGTACAAAGGGCATCCATAAATGGTGATGAGTTGTTTGAATCTACATTCCATCCAAACTATTGCAACTATTAGATAGATAGATAGATAGATACTTATTATAAAGAGACCGCTTCTGTTGTCCTATATTTGATTTAGGATACACCTTGCAGAATTGATTTCCTATTATATAATTACTCAAAGTACATTTCTTTAAAATCCCACTCCCAACAGTAATGCTAAATCTGCAGTTGTGTTTTGGGTGCTTTGCTGGGAATAATTTTGACTTTGCAGTTTCACGCTGTAACAATATTTGTTTACCCATTTTAATAGTAGAGTTCTGAGCAGGAAGAAATGATACCCGTGTCTGGTATTGTCGAGTTGATTTCTCTGTATTTTAGCACATCTGCCAGTCTGGTAGTAGTGTGATATATGCATCTGTAGTTTTTTTGTGTTTTGGTGGGTAACATATATTGCCAGTCTTCTAAAATGAAAGAATTCCAATACAGTATTTGAATAATGTAAGCATCAGAACACAGATTTGAATAAAAACACATTTAATACGGTTTACAGAAAGCTGCAACTTTCCTAAAGATCGGAGTCTAATTATATGTGAACAACAAAACAGAGCTGCAGTACATGATGAAAATGTAAGGTTTTCTCAGTGACAGCTTGGGGTGTGTTTTTTTACATTGTGTTGTTTTTTTGTTTTTTTTTAAAATAATTTTGGCACGTTTGTTTGGAAAAATCCTTAACACTTTGAACATAGTGTACAAACATTTTGTAAGTAAATATGTATTGCAAATGAGTGCATTGTTTTCTTAATAAAAATTCTAAAAACCTGTTTGTCTTATTTGTTATGCATCAGGTCTTCTGTTTTATAAAGTAGTGTCATCATTATGGGTTGTTTCTGAACTCACGACTGTCTGCATGGAATTTTGCATGTGCTCCATGTCCTCATGGGTCTCCTCCAGGTGTTCCAGTTTCCTCCCACAGTCCAAGGATGTACAGGTTTTGTGGATTTCTTATACTTAGTCGGCCACTATTGTGTTGTACGTGTTCACTGTGCAGTGGACTGGTGTCCTATCCAGGGATTGTCCTTACCTTTTTCACTCTTTCAAACACGCATTCACACACCCCCCATCTATAGTCATAAAGACTGCAGTATGTTTTATTGATATAGCTATTGGCAATTCATTCTGTAGGATAAAATTTTACTTCATTTTTAGCTGACATTTTAAAATATTTTTATTAATCTTTATTAAAATGAATACAAAATGTTTGCAAGTATGTTTTTTTGCTTTATGGTTTTATGTTTAAAAAAAAAAAATTATACAGTATATATAATTTTCCCTTCCTTCTTGCAACTTTTATGTAATTGGTAATGCACTGTATGTATTAAACTTCCATCCATCCATTATCCAACCCGCTATATCCTAACTACAGGGTCATGGGGGTCTGCTGGAGCCAATCCCAGCCAACACAGGGCGCAAGGAAACAAACCCCGGGCAGGGCGCCAGCCCTCTGCAGGGCACACACACCCACACTAGGGACAATTTAGAATCACCAATGCATCTAACCTGCATGTCTTTGGACTGTGGGAGGAAACCGACACAGACATGGGGAGAACATGCAAACTCCACGCAGGGAGGACCCAGGAAGCGAACCCAGGTCTCCTTACTGCGAGCCAGCAACGCTACCCACTATGCCACCGTGCCACCTGCATTAAACTTGTCGGATGTATACATTTCTATGAATAGCAGTTTATATAGTATAGTTTAGGTAGCTTTTCTGGTCCTGACAAGTTGTGATAGCTACTGCTTTTTGTTCCTAATTGCCAAAGATATTCCTCAAACTGAAGGTGTGAGTCAAGGTCATTGTAAATCCAACATAAACATTTTGATGCAGTGGTCGGTGCTGTTGCTTCTCGGCTCCAAGTAAACAGGTTTTGTTAGATGTGTGAGATTTTCATGTGGTTCTAAAGTGTACAGGAAGACCAGTTAGTTGTCTCACATCCTAGAGATTCACAGGTTAGTTTCATTGGACTCTCAGTTGGCCCTATAGGAGTGAGTGGCTTTGTGCTGAAGTGGCTTCCCTGTCTTCTCATGCTGCATTCACTTGCACTAGGACAGATGCTACTGTGAATATGAAATTCCACATGAACATACTATGAACTCGGAGCTACAAGTCAGAATTCTGAAATATCCATGTTGTGAAGTAATACTGATCTTTCACCTAAAATATATATCCTGGACAGCCAGGTTTTTTTTTTTTCTAAATGCATTTTGAAATGAATTGATGTACACTTAGTATATTTAGTTTGCTTGTCATTTACTTGAAAGATGCACGTTTCTCCAAGTAGTCCGACCGCAAACCAAAGTGAATAGGCTGAAGTGGGAAGTCAACCGACTTCATTCTGAATAGTCCAGGAGCATGTGAATGCAACATTAGTGTTAATGTTATAGAAAATGTACCTTCATGCAATGAATAGAAAGAATCACCAGGTACCTGACAACTACGTATTTTGTTTTTAAAGGACTAATATGCTTTATATGAGACATTTCATTTCACTCTGATACAGATATTTTCATTGAGAAAATAGTATAATTGTAAGATTTGATGTAATGGATGGATGGAAACTTAAGGTGCTAGACCTGTAGTGTTAGATGTGGGTGAACATTTAAACATTTTTCCTCTTTAAGGCAAGAAGTCCTTTTTGGTGGCAGCTGGTGCAGTAAGGAAATTATCTTGTTGAGAAATCTAGCAATGATTTTCAGTGCATGTTGTAAATTATTTAGATTTTTAATTAGACAATCTACAGTATATACTTGAGAAGGAAAATTTGAACATCAGACAAAGAAAATGCCTCCAGTGCCCATTTGATGAGCAGTCCTTAACATCAGTTGTATTGCTTTTCAGTGTTTATAAAATTTTGTACCATTTCTCAACTGCTTTACCATAGGAGTGCATCTTGAACAGAAAAGGTAGTATTTGGAAGTAGAACTGCTTTAATCCCCCTTGTTAACACCCCCCATTAACGCAATCCTCTTGAGAATTTGTGCGAGTGGCATGACCTGGTGTTCTATGTATAGTCTGAGGTGTTCAGGGTGAAGTTTAAAGGAGACTGGACTGTTTCATGTGTTGCTCACATCAACATCAGAGACCCAGTCCTTAAGTCTCACAAACTGCGGTCTGCCAACAAGAGAGGCTTTCAAAGTGAGGCTTTTGTTAATTTCTGACCTCAAGAGGGACTGATTTGGACAGAACTAGAGATCCTTGTGTTTCAAATCCAGTGTATCTGGAAGTGACTCCCCTCAATTCAAGAAGGCAACAAAGCTGAGTGGCCATCAACATGTACCTGAACTGGAAATGGAGGTGGCTTCTCCCTGCCTTTTTTTTTTTTTTTCTTCAAATGCTGTACTTAAAAAATGAATAAATAAAATGCAGGAGGAAACAAATCAGTGATCACTAAACAGCTATAAACTGATTTCTTCATAATGCTCAGATGTGTGTAACTTTGAAATATGCTGCAATACCATTCCTACTCTTGAGTAACACCCTAACTGAGAAATGTAGTTTAGAACATGGCTTTCATTTTCCAAATTCTCTCCCTAAACAAACATCCCATTTTAAAGAAACTGAAAATGTGAGCTGAAAACAGTTTTAAATGGAACTAACTACAACTGTAAGAACTAATATCAGGCACCATAAACTTTAAAGTGCTAACTTTTCTTGGTTACAACAGCAAAACTTGCACAACGAATTTCTAAAGCAACAAGCACCGTGCTTAGTGAATTTAGACATTTTTTAATTGCCTTTAGTTCTCTTTTAGAGTAGAATAGTGCTTGGTGCAAGACGTTCTACAGGCATATGACCTTCTTCCCCTTAAATATAAGACCATTATATGTGTAGTAGAAAATAGAACTCTTGGCCCCTTTGTCATAAAATGCATTTATTAGGTGCTAAAAGGCTTGAAAAACTAACCAAAGATTTACAGTACATAATATAACTGAGATGCCTGGATTACTTCATCTCATTTTATTTTCTATTTACTCTTTTCTTTTGTAGGTCACACCCAGCAGGCAGAAACCAACATGTGGATGAGGCACCAGTCTACTGAAGGACACACTGACTCGGCTAATAAGGCCATCTTTGATATGTGGGAGAAAACCCCAGAAAGAGCGGAGACGTCAAGTAGACACCAGGTATGCAAACTCGACCCAAACACTAGCAGGGCTGGGAACTTATTTACTTAATGCTTTGTGGCTTCTCGCAGGAAATGTAGGCATTACAGAAGCTCAAAGGTATTACAACAACAGAAACCCAACACATACAAAGCTCTCCATATTGAGAAATTATACATCAGGGTTGGAACAAGAAGAAGAACACAGCCACAGTGAGGCATAACGCAGGTGTATTGCTGTTTGTATTAGGGAGGCCCATACCCTTTTCTGACATGCTTCTGCTTTGTAATTTAATGTTGGCTCAAAGTATTCATTGACAGTGTGTCAGTGAGAGGATGGGAAGCATTATTTATAATGGCCATTAGTGTTTTGTTTGCTTGATTTTTTTCATGCTTTTCCTTTTTTTTTTTTACTTTTATTGAATTTATTTAAAGCGTGTTACATTCCATGCAATCAAGTCAAACGCAACAAAACTAAATTCAATTCACTCCTCACCCATGAGAAGGAGAGGGAGGCCAACAGCCAGAGTAAAACTTTTGAGAGTAGTAAAGAGGGAAAGGAGTCCTTCTCCCCAATATAAATATTTATTCTAAAATGCTATTGATTAGATCCTGTCAGGTTTTAAAAAAGTTTTATACAGATCCTCTAAGAGAGAATTAGATTTTTTTCCAGTTTGAGATAGTATATAACATCAGTTTCCCACTGACTTGAAAGAGGTCTGTTAGGATTCTTCCAGTTGAGCAAGATAAGTTTACGTGCCAATAGTGTAGTGAAGGCAATTACAGTTTGTTTGTCCTTCTCCATTTTAACTCCATCTCTGAGTCCACCAAACACAGTTGTTAATGGATTTCTATCTAGTGGAACCAAAGTGCTTCTAATAATTGAGCCTGCCTTCTTGTTGAATCTGTAGGCCTCTCTTGAAGTGATGTTACCCAACAACACACTGGCTGTTTCAGAGTTATAGAACTATAATTATGTATAATCATAATTACTTAATTAATTATTGTACAATTATACGCACATTAAAAGACTACAGTCTCCTAAGTAGAAAGACACATTCTTATATAGTGTCTCTGTGTTAGTAAACCAGTCCGGTGTGTCAGTGATATACCTGAAGCAGCACACCACTTTCATCTGAATGGTGACCAAGCACAGAGACTGTTTGTGGTGGTGAGACTCGGTCACTAGTTCCTTAGTTTTGCTAATGTTAATTTCCTGATATTTCTCCTAGCACCACCTGACTCCCCCTTATTGACTCACTCCATAAGTGCCGAGTCTTCTGAGAATTTCTACCAGAGACGTGACTTGGAGTTCTGTTTGTACTTCATAGTTTTCAAGGTAGTAGTAGGGTGTTGTACCGTGTTGGCCATAATGGATGCAGTGAGAAGTCAAGCAAAATGACACTTGTTATTGACTAACTGAACAGATTACAATGTGCAAGCTTTCGAGGCAACTTAGGCCCACTTCTTCAGGCAAGTTGTAGCACAGAAACTGGAGTTCCCTGTGTTTATATATACAATACACTAGGAAAGAAACAAACCTTTAAGTGACTCTAAGTTAAGTGGCTTAAGTTTACATCTCTGTGACTGACCCAGCCGATTTGACTACAGATCCACATTGTAAGGAAAACTCATCAAAAACTTCAAAAGACTTTGTCTTATCAAAAGATCTTGACTATACGTTGTTCTCCTCTCCTGCTAAATGAATCTTAGGTTGGAGAGTTCTGTGAATTTTTTACGGTGAAGATGAGCCACTTAAAGGTTTTGCTTCTTTCCTAGTGTATATATAAACACAACTGGCCTGAAGAAGGGGCCTGAGTCGCCTTGAACGCTTGCATATTGTAATCTTTTCAATCAGCCAATAAAAGATGTCATTTTGCTTCACTTCTCATTGTATAGTGTACAAGGCAAAGATATCAGGAGACAGGACTGTTCTTTGGAGTGCTCCAGTGCCGCTCACATCTCTGTCAGAGACACAGTTCTTGAACATCATAAACTGTGGTCTCCCTGACAGATAGTCCATTATCCAGGACACCATCAACTCATTTTTCTGCATATCTCTGAGTGTACCTCTTTAACAGGGATGGCTGAATGCTGCTGAATCCACTGAAGTGACTGTGCCTTCTTGGCTATGGTGGTGGTGTTAATTGACACGGCAATGTCAACTGCCAGCTGTGCACACCAAGGAATTTAGTGCTCTTGACCAATTCCACCAAAGAGCCCTTGATGTTCAGTGGGGTTTCCTGAACTCAGCAATCATCTCATTCGTCTTGTAAACATTATGAGATGGATTGTTGCACTTGCCCCAGACCGCCAATCATTGTCTTGTCTAAACTAAGTCATCCCCATTGCTGATGAGACCCACCATCGTTGTGTCATCCACAAACTTAATGATGGTGTTAGATTTGTACACAGCTATACAATCGTGAGTCAGTGGAATGAACAGAAGTGGACTAAATACACAGCCCTGGAGGGCACCAGTGCTCAGCATGATGATTTAGACTGTCTTGGGTCTCTCTGTCAGGATGTTCGGGTTCCAGTTATATAGGGAAATGTTGTAGCCTAGCAGACCCAAATTCTTAATGAACTTCTGAGGGATAATGGTGTTGAAAGCTGGCCTGAAGTCAATGAAAAGCATTCTAGCATAAGTGGGGTTTTTTCGTCCAGATGGGACAGGGCCAGATGAAGAGTAAATAATCTGAAATATAAATATAAAATAATATAGGATAATTGAGGGGAACCTTATTTAATCAGATGACATAGAGCCTTGCTTATGCTGATGACATTGATACAAGACTTGAAGGACAGCCTGAAAAAGCTAAATAGGGGAGTGATAGAGATGAGTCTGACGATAAATTGATCCAAAACCCAATCCATGTGCTCCTCTGGAGGGTGACAGAATAGGGATGGTTGACTTGTATACCTGAATGGAACCAATTATGAGCCATGGGGTCACGAATTACGATGGATTATAATATGAGACAAGCTGCCAAGTTCTGCAAAAAACTTTTCAAAGCTCACAACCTCAGCAGAAAATTCAAACTGACTATATACCAAGTTGATAGTCTCCTAGTCAGTAAGTGACAGTGTTTGGTCAGTGACACCTAGCTAACAATATCACCGCAGGAGACATGAGGCTCTGCTCATGGAAGAAGAGTTGTGCCTGCTATTACTGACTTTTAAGAGGAAGAAAAGGAGAAGGTGGAGTCTGACACCTGTTGACCAAAAGAGATGAAGGAAGGGCGAGTGTAATTTTCTTGTGCTCATTTCTACATGATGAGCAGATGCATTTCAAATATTTTGATGACATGTTGCATCATATTCAGCCCTGCATTCATCATTCTGGGACCCACATAAACAGCCTCTCCTTGAAATTTATCATTTTGGATATGTGGCCACCATGTAGTTAGAATATTTTTTATGCCCAGTGTGCTGGGGTTTGTCTCCAAATCTGATGCCATGTTCACAATGCAGCCCTCATCCCATGCCCAGTGTGGAAGCAACAAATATAAACCGGGCTTAAGGAGATGGGAAAGGAAGAGTATTTTACGCCCCATAAACAACAGAGTAGGCCTATAAGGGATAGTGAGTCTGAGGACCTCACAAAAAAAAAAGAAACAGACAGGTGGCTGGAGAAGCCAGGAGGGAGCTGTCAGAGGGACAGGCCCTGGAAAAGATGGAGAGATTATCTTGAGGCTGACTTAAGGAAATTGGGAAATACAAAATGGAGAGCTAGCTGACAGGAAAGATTGGTCTGGAATGGTTTCGGAGGCCAAGACCCTTCATGAGGTTTGTTTTGTATAAAAGTCACATTCATTCAAGATAACAAAATATAGAAAGAGCAATCTGAACACAAGTGATGCATTGTATCATTCAAAGATCGCTTTATTTATACAAAGTACAAACTACTTTAAGTAACATTTACAAGTTACAATCCATCTGGGCCATAAATGAGAAGGTTTAAAACCAAGTACTGTATGTGTAGTGTCAAAAAGAACGAGTGCCTTGCTCAACAACTATCACTAGAAATATATGGTTTATCTGACAACAGTTCCATTGGTGTACTTTTCATCAATGAAACGGTTTCTTATAAGGAAGGAGTACAATTTTTATTTACTGTAGGCTTCACAGTCTGAAGGAATGCACACGTTTGGAAATATACAGACAGCATTTTCTGCAGATACAAAAAAATATAGATGTCTGAGTTAACCCTGAAGCAGTGGAATGTCCTCAGGTATACAGATTCCATGTGGTCCAGGGTTCAGGTTCAGCATAAAGGAAACTCCACTTGGAGATGTACTTTGAAGCGTAGTATGCCTAATGGTAATTTTGCAAAATCAAAATATACATTCATTCTGTTGTGAAGGGGAAGTGTAAATGCAGAGACGGCACTGTGCTTTAAGAAGGAATCAGCAGCCACCATGGTCTAAAAAGTCTATAAAACATGGAATTACTGAAAAATGCAGAGGCTCAGATTCAAGTTTCGCTCAATACACAGCCCCGACTCTTAATAGGATTAAATTGCAAAACTGCTTCAATTTACATATTCCTTTATCTTCAAAGGAAATTACTGTTTTGTGTTTTGTCTTCTCAAACAGTGTACGCTCAACCGGTTATGTAGGTTGATGTACTGAAGGAAAATCTGCATATAAAATATGAATAATTGTTTGTATTATTAGCAAATAATAATTAATAATAAGGAGAAGAGGAAGGCCTATGTGAAGGTTTATGGATGTGGTGAGAGAGGACATGCAGGTGATGGGTGTAACAGGACAAGATGCAGAGGACAGAAAGATATGGAAGAAGATGATCCGCTGTGGCAACCCCTAATGGGAGCAGCCGAAAGAAGAAGAAGAAGATTATTAGCAAATAAAATTCTGTTTCTACTACTGCTTAAGAAGTTTTTCTAACTCTACAAGCAAATGAATTGTGCCATTCAAGGTAAAAAGATGAGGGAGTATGAAGAGTAGTGAAAACTAAAGCCTAGATATAGAGTTAAATAATAGATTTAAACATGCAGTCTGCTATAATCAGTTCCATTTTGTTTTGTGGTTCATTTTTTCACCAAACAACTTTTATGATTTTATTATTACTTTTATCATTAGCACAACCAGTCTTTTTAGATACTTGATACTTCCTACTGACTATGAGAACAAAATTGCGTCAACAGTTGTAGAAAGTAAATATATACAATGGATATCCTTTAGAACGTACACCATGCTGTTCGATATTGTAAGAACTAGTTAAACCACATTAAACACTGAGCTTCCGTTGACTGGCCCCCTTTGTCACTTTGCCTTTCAGATCCAAAGGTGGCAGCTTTTCTTTTCTTAGCTGGGGCTGACCTGGCTTGTGGAGACGGAGGAGACTTCAGTTTTATTGGAGGTGGATACTTCAGAGTCATCTGTCATGGGCTTTCCAAAGACGGTCTCCATAATGCAGGCGCGGAACTGTTTAGGATGGGAAAACAAAGGCTGTGATTACAATGATAATTAAATCGGGTTACATTTACTAGCATACTATTCAATAAACTTTTGTTAATAGTTGATCATTTCTTTCAAAATATGAGGGTTTTACCTTTGCTATGCTTTTTACTGAAATGTTTTAACACTTCGTAATTTGGGAGTCAATGATTTACTCCATTTAAGGATACGCATTCGTAATTGTAGCTGGGAGCTGCTAATTGCCACACCTGATCCACGGCCCCATAATAAATAGAAGCACAAGGCGGGTGAAGGAAAAAAGGAGAAAACAGAAAAAGAACAGAGAGAAGAAAAGATGAACGGAGGTTACAGGAGAAGAAGAAGGCAGGAAGCAGGGAGGAGAAAGCCGGTGCATGATTGAGCAAATGCTCGCTCACTGTATAGAGCGGTTGGCAGATGGACAGTGAGCCCTCGTGGGGTGTTTGGCCAGCAGTCGGTAGTGGTCGCTCCCGCTGAGCATTAGTGAGGAGCGGGAGTGACCGGAAGGAGGATGGCTTGCTGCATAAGGCCAAGAAGGCAGCGGGAGTCGGGACTTGGGAAGTGAAAGCCCCAGCGTGAGCACCCTGGTCACTGGGGAGCCCAAGTCATGGTCTGGTGAAGCCTACCGGAGCCAGGGATCGGAAAAGCGAACAGACCAGCAGTAGAAGGCAGAAAGAAGGTCATCTGCAGGTTGGGTGGCTCCCCTGGTGCAAAGCCTGGATGGGAGAAGCAGGGGAGTCACCAGTAGAAAGGCACTGGGATCTGTTTTTAAAAGGACAGCTTCCAGCTATTGTTTTAACCTCGGGTTTTTAAAGGATTTTTTTTTTGTATTGTGTTTTTAACCTCCACTGTTCACTCGTTGTTATTGGATAATTTATTTATTTATTGAAACATTTTTGAAGCATTGTACTTTGGACACTATTTGGTTTTGTTTGTTGATTTTAATAAAAGCACTTTTGCACTTTTTACACCATCCCCTTGCTTCATTGTTGTGCCTCACTGTCCAGCTCATCGGTGACATTACCGAGCTCCCAGAAGCAAGATGGGAGCATGGAGTAGAACCCGCATCGTCACATTTAATCCATTTAAATATGGGTATTATAGATGCCTCTTTGAGTTCCTATCTAATTCTTTTGTCTTTTAGTTTGTTCTGAGATCTTTCAGGTAATAAAGACAAGACGTTTTGATATAAGGTTGTTGTACTTGCTAATCATGGTGCCGGAGAATGGAATTGTGCTGCATGTCGATTAGCACTTGGTGACAGGCATGACCCTATAAATTATAAAACCCCACGAGGACAGAGCCCCGCCTCATTATAGACACACTACTATTGCCCAGTGAGTATTTATGTAGACTTTTAAAATTCAATTTGTTTATCCATAAAAAAGTTATTTATGTAGAACTGGCACTGTATTAGCTTTGTGTAAGGGACTAAAATTAATATGATAAAATTAAGTATGAACAAATAATGATAAATAAATGAAAAATATGACAAAATTATATATTTATACACAAATGGTCAAAAAGTAAAATCACAAAGTCTCAAAGTAATTGAAAAGTGGCTGTAAGAACTTGTAAGTCTGCAGTGCCAAAATTATGGCCCAGGAGGTTGATTTAGAGCAGGGGTCTGCAACTCCAGTCCTGGAGAGCTAGTGTGGCTGCAAGTTTTCATTCTAACTCTTTTCTTAATTAGTGACCAGTTTTTGTTGCTAATTAACAATTTTCCCTTTATTTTGATTGACTTTTCTTGAGACTCTGACCGCTGAATTGATTCTTTTTTCCTTAAACGGGACCTAAACATAAATTTGATGTGAAGTGAGCCAACAGATGAGCAACTAAGTTGGGGCGTCAAACTCCAACCAACTTCACTTCATTCAGTTTCTTAATTTGAAGCCAATTCTCGCTGCTAATTAAATCCGTTATTTAATTCCAATGACGCTCATTCTGCCATGGCAGACATATACAAAACTGTTGAAAAACTGTCAAAACGTTTTGTGCACCTGAGCAGATCATCATTACTGAGGCCTTCACCTTTCTTTATTTTGAGTTATTGTGTGATGGATGCAAGTTGTTGTTTATGTGTTGGTTCATTTTGTGTCTTAATATTGTCTGGTGTTTCCTCCACGTGCTCCGGTTTCCTCCCACAGTCCAAACACATGCAGGTTAGGTGCATTGGCGATTCTAAATTGTCCCTAGTGTGTGTTTGGTGTGTGGGTGTGTGTGCCCTGCGGTGGGCTGGCACCCTGCCCGGGGTTTATTTCCTGCCTTGCGCCCAGTGTTGGCTGGGATTGACTCCAGCAGACCCCCGTGACCCTGTAGTTAGGACATAGCGGGTTGGATAATGGATGGATGGATATTGTTTGGTTGCTAATTAAGGAAAAAATAATTAAGGGGCCTGAGTCTTAAGTTGTGCATCAATTAAAATTAAGGCAAAGAGTTAATTAGCAGCAAAATCTGATCACTAATTAAGAAAAGGGTTAGAATGAAAACCTGCAGCAACAGTAGCTCTCCAGGACTGGAGTTGGAGACCCCTGGTTTAGAGACACTGCACTGCAGTTCCTTTCATTCTGTCAACTAATCTTTATCACCCATTTATGAGTCTTCTCACTTAAAAAAAGGAGCAGCTCTTACCACATGGAAATCCATATCACTATGCCTTGTGCCAAACACCTGTAGTGGTCTAGAGAGCAGTGGATTTTACCTTTAACACAGTCACAAAATAAAGAAGTATAAAATTGTTAGAAAATAACAATGGAAAGCAACAATAGCTAAGTTTGTGTGTCTCTTTTTATAGCAATTGTTTGGCAAAGAATGTGGGGATGCCTGCATGAAGCCACTTTCAATAAGCTTCTTAACAAATCAAGAGTAGAGGTTTATGTGAAAGTGAGTTTCAAACCACAAGTGCCATGTAGGAGCCTTCAATGTTGTGTACCATCATCATCTACCAGGGTTTGTAAATAGACAAGTTGTGTAGAGGCAAGAGTGGCTGTCCAGGTCGGGAAAGCCAATGATCCCATTCCCACACACTATTTTATTGCAAAATCCATTTGCAGTCCAATGTAATAAACAGCAGCTTAGTATTAGGGACAGACTCAATTAAAAAAATTTGGAAATGAGCGTCAATAGGCTTTGCTCCCTAGGAACCACTAATTATTTACCGCACTGATGCTGATCTTTCTGATCATAAAATAGGTCATTATGATAGCAGTTGACAAGAAGAATTCATAATTAATTGTAGAATTACAGTATTTGAGAAATTCACAACTCCAGAGCGCCTCTTTCTCTTATACTATTTGGCTCAAAAACTAATCAGCACATCGTCATCTCATAACAGGCTTGAGTTTCGAGTTTGGTATTTTTCCATTCAGCCATTTTAGCTCTAGACTGTCCTCAAGAAACTGTGATACACACACAGACGCACAGACAGACAGACACACCAATCATTGAGATATCGATCTTTTCAGTATCAACAGACCCTAAAACGTCAAGATCCGTTGGAAACCGGAGATCGAAATTTTGACGAATCTAAAACTTTTGCTTCTCCATCACAGACAATAGGTTACGGTGGGGGAGGGCACAAAGCAAAAATATAAATATTGTACATAATTAATAAGGTTCTCCTTAAAATGTTTAGTATTAATGTAAAAAATACATAAATATTAAAACCAGTGCTTAGTACCTGTTTGTTCATGAATGCATAGATGATCGGGTTGTAGATGCAGGAACTTTTTGAGAATACAGCTGGTATAGTCACTAAACGCAGATCTATACCATGCTGATGGTTATTTACCATATACATAGCAAGAGCTGCATAAGGACCGTAGCACACAATGAATGAGCCCACCATCACAACCACCATTCTGGATACTTCACGCTCTGCTTTCTGGGTTGTAGCAGATTCAGCCTGAGCAGCTGCAACCTGTAGAAAAAGGAAAGTGACAATGCTTGTGTAAAGTAGTGTGCTAAATTAGACTTCAGCCCCTGACACTGCCCTTCTTCTTATGCTTGGCATTGCTTATTTTGTGGTAAAAAGTGAGGTTGGAAAAATAAATAGGCACGTCTATCAGCGTGCATCATGGCATGCTGTTCTTTTACTTCTGGCCTAGTTTTAAACATGCTGTACAGATTTTAGGCTAGTTTTTTTTTTTGTTTTCTGGCTATAAACTGTTCTTTAACTAATTCATTCATTAATTACTTACATTTATATAGTGCTCTCTTAACCTACTTAAAGCTCTTCATATTGACAGTGGGGAACCACATCAATGAGCACCAATGTGTAGCATCCACCTGGATGATGAGAGAGAGCAGCCATTTCTGTGTCAGTACGCTCACCACACATTAGCCATTAGGTCGTGAAGTGGTGAGAGAGGTAGCTAGACGGTAAGAGACAGGGGATGATTAGGGGGCCAAAATGACCAGGTTGTGAGGGGCAATTTAGCCTGGACATTGAGAAACCCTAAAACTCTTTCCAAAAGATGCCCAGGGATTGTTTATGACTACAGAGAGTCAAGACCTCGGTTTATTTTTTAATTTGATGAACTGCATTTTCATGAACTCCTGGATGTCTGCTAGCACGCCAGTTAATCCTGCAGCCTCATGGGTCCCGCACACTGGGCTAGACTCCTACACTGTGTGGAGTGTGCACAATTTCTCAGTGTCTGTGTGAGTTTTTCTCTAAAGTCCTCAAAGATGTGCGGTTAGAATAATCGGCGATTCCAAATAGACCAAGATGAGAGTATGATTGGCGTCCTGGTGTTTCCTGCCTTATTCCCAGAGCTACCTAGATGGGCTCCTGCCTCTGGAACCCTGAATTTAATGGAGAAGCATATGATATGATATTTTAATTAACTGTTCCTATGCAAAAAAAGGCTTAAATCATTGCAGAGAAAAGGTTGAGCTGATGTTACCTACTATTATTTGAACAGATGAAACCTTGCAGATTTGATTGCCAAAGTACAGATTGTAAAAAAAATCTATTTTTATTAAAAGATAGATAGATAGATAGATAGATAGATACTGTATTAATCCCAAGGGGAAATTCACAAATTAGTACTTGTGAAAACTTTATATTTCATAAACACTTACGGCTCTGAGAGCTGAAAGAAGTTGGGAATATGAAAAAATGATGAGACTAAGTGGGCATATGAAGCAAAAGATGAACAGGAACCAAGTATAATATTCACTTTTGTATTTGGAGCCCACTGTGTACCAATCAGGGCCACAAGAGCACTGCAGGCCTTCTGGAATATATCTATAAAGGAAAAAAAATAACAATTTACAAAAAATCATTTAAGAATTACACATTTTTCTGAAAGGGAACTTGCCATTGACACAGCAGCCTGATTGAATCACAGCTTGTTACCTCTCTGAGTACCACACTTAATGTGCAGATTATGATGACTGTGTGACTTCAGACATGTCATCTAGCACGTCTTGGACTCCAGCTTTGGGGTGTGCTCCACTTAAGTAGTTTGGTGCAGTTTAGTACTTCGGTAACACTTTAGTTTAGATACTGCAAAAATGCACCTATTACTTGTTTACTCTTTTGTAACAAGACCTTAACAAAGGCTTCTTTTTATCTTCGTTATGTTTATTAAAACTTAAGTTATTCATTTCTGTGCAGTGTGGCATATTAAGACCATTTGATATGCTAGGAAAATTACTTGTTAAAGTGAAGGATTGACAGGTCTTATCTTGAAGTATAGGATATCTAGAGAAATCTCCCACTGAAGCGACCTCTGACCGTTCCAAAGTGAAGTTACTTCAGTAGATTGCATTGCAGAGATGAATAAACACTTTACTAATGCTTTGTGCTATGAAGACCAAAAGAAGCCTTTATTAAGTTCTTGTTACATAAGAGTAAATGAGTAACAGATGGATTTTTGCAGTACCTAGATGGTGGCTTTGAGGCTAAGGATCTGCGCTGGTATCCAGAAGGTTGCCGGTTTGAATCCCCGTCACTGCCAAAAGAGATCCTACTCTGCTGGGCCCTTGAGCAAGACCCTTAACCTGTAATTGCTCCAGGGGCGCTGTACAATGGCTGACCCTGCACTCTGACCCCAAGGGGTATGCGAAAACTAACAAATTTCTAATACGAGAAATCGTATAAGACGAAATAAAGAACAAAAAAAAAAAAAAAATTATTTCACTTTGATTTATTAAATTATAACAACATAAAGCTGAGACGCTCTAAAAATAAGACTTGGTGAGTCATGGCACACCCCAATAAATTCAACAGAACTGTTTCTTCAAGGCTCACCTTTTACATATTTTTCCAAAATGAGTAAATAAAAGGGAAACCAATAAGTGAATTTTTAGAATTTGTAGCTAGTGCATTTTAAATTTAAAATTGACAGGTTTTAAAGAGCAAATCAATTTTAAATTGTAACAATAAAGCTGTAACAATATTCAGTTACAGTAACAAACTGAATAACACAACCAGCTACAAAGGGTCATTGTATGTTGTTATTTCTCCCCTACCAATACAATTAGTGTTTAATTTCAAAAGTAAAAATCCAAAGCTGACAAATGTACCAATATGAGTGTGTGTAAACAATCTAATTATTCATGCACAAGAATTTTAAATCCAGATATTAATGTATAAATAATTAATGGGGAGGAATGAATAGATTTATAGGAACATGCGGTGATGGCTTTATCTTTTACAGTACCACATTATGTCTTATCAGATACGCTTGCTTGCTGTAAGAATTAAGGAGACATGATTATTTTACAACTCAAAACAGTTGTGAACGCAGTTGGTTTAATGATCCAGAAGTTGTGAATCTTGCATGCAGTTTCTTTTACCTCTTACGCCATTATGGTCAGCTAGCTGTGCTACCCCTCTAAGACGGGCTGAAATCTAAGTAATCAACGTAGACCTCTGCATTAATGTTTTCAGTGTACCATGCAATGTGTGTGTTTCTGTTATGCTATTTGGTATGGGATTTGTAAAAGCACTGCTAATGTTTGTAATGTGCCATGTGTGGGAAAGACAAATGCAATGCATTTTATTAGTAAAAATGTTTGTGATATACCATCTGTCGGAATGTCAGAGCCATAGCAACCAGATGAACACATTTACACTTATCTCTTTATTAAGGTGGATGACATGTCTTAATTTTTATTTCTAATTTTTCCACAGCTCTTCCTATTCATCATTTGCAGCTAATTTTACAGAACCCTGGTGAGAGCAATATCAAAGTCTTTATAAAAATTGCCTTGGTTTCTACATTTTAATTTCTCTAAATAGAGGCATTATTCTGATAACACAAGTTAAATTGAAGAACTGCTGTTATGTCAGATGACTGCTTTCATTTGGAAATATATTGCTACATTATAAGAGGCATATGGTATTACATTATTTCCTAAATTTGTTAGATTACTCATACAGCCATACTGTTAGTACTGTGAATATTAGAAATGTGACAGTTCAGTAAGTAAAGAAATAAGAGGCAAAAAAGGCAAGTAAGAATGTTATATAAGGACTTGCACCAGCTAAGAACCTTTTCTGAAGTGCCATGGGCCCTACAGCAGTTTAGCATGTTATGGCAGGATTCAGCTCCATCACTCTTTTCTGTGCATGCACCAGAAATGACTTATTGCTGTAAAAGAATGAAACAGTCACATAAAATATCTGACTATTTCTTGTAAGAAGTGCTGCAGCAAAAGTAGAGAACCAACATAGGAAAAGACTTTGAAAAATGTCACCTTGCTTGCATGACAATTTTTCACTGTTGTGTACGCCAGCCTTACCTGCTCCAGCCAAAAAATGGTGGGATTCCCACACTGATCCCAATCATCCAGGTTCCAATTACACCCATCAAAGCTTGCTTGGATCCAAATCGGAAGTTTCCAAAAGGTTTACATATGACAATATATCTTTCAAAAGAGAGGAAGGCAAGAGACCATCCTGTTACCAAACCTGTGAAATAAACAGTTGAGGGGAGCTGGTTAACGTTGGTCAGTGCTAGCTGGTTGGTTGGTCATTATCTGAACTAAAAACTGGACATGGAATGCTACCTACTGAGCCTAACACTGAGCTCCAAGTCAGTTAATTAAATTTAACAGAAGCTCAAATGGTATGCTTGGTTTTCTAAATCTTTTTTGCAATATTTCATGTCTGTCATATCTGAGACTAGTCTGTGCTACTTACAAGTGTTCCCATTATCCGTGCAACCAGCCATCTGCTGTTCTGTACCCAGTTTTTCCAACACAGGCACATTTGTGCAAAACAAGACCCAAACTCTGGGCAGAACACCAAAAATTCTCAGGACAAAATTACACAAACATTGTAACATATTGTCAAACATACCAAATGAATGCGGCTAACTAACCTAATGCACCTCTCTGGGAAACTGGTAGTGTGGCATGGGGGGCCTAAGCCTCACAGAACATTCTAGCTCCATAGAGTGAGTGACCAGGCCGAAAACGGAGGTCACGGTCCTGAAGCTGACAGACTGCAGTGCAGGGCTCTGCATCCCTGTGCCCTCCATCACTAAGACATTCCTGTTGTTAACTTAACATGCACCACACTGATTAATAAATGTTAGGTAAATCATATAGATATACGTGCTTTACATCTAATTACAACTTAATTTTAGATCAAGTATACCAAGAAAATTTGACAATGGGTGGCTTATTAATTCCTGTTATGCAGTTTTATTACGGTTTTCCCAAAAAGCTTTGTTTTAAAAGAAGTGACTAGGTAATAACCCTCATCCACTACTGAATTTTAAGGTTGAAGTGGGAGCAGATGGTATGACAGATAAGATATGTAAAAAAAGCATACACTGTACAGAACATGGATACATATAAACATCTGCAATATGAAGAAAAATTCTGAATCTTACCTGCCACCGCTCCCACAAATGCTTCCAATGCACATAAGACCTTTCCAAAAACATAGTAGCCTTGCGCACTGGCAATGAATACTTGAGACACTGAAAACGTAACGAATAAAAAACCAGCTGCTGATATGTTAACCAATATATAATTCAGTGGCTGTCGCAACTTTTTGTACTTCAGTGTTACAAAGAGCACAATGCCATTTAGAGGGGTGCCCACAAAAAATACAAATCCCATAAACAGTGTTTGTAAATGGAAGGCCCACTTTGGGGCAAGGTGATATTGGGGTCCATCCCATGGACCCACAGAGGATATATTTTCAAAAAGATAAAACTGTTCGGTCCCTGCCATTCTCAGGCTTACCTTAGTTGTGCAAGTGTGTGGGGCCAAACAACGGCATTATAAAGACGTAAACCACTTAGCGGTCGCTCGAAAATCGCCCTCAGATCCTGATCTTCTTAGGAACAAAGTTTGGGATTAAGGACTCTTAAGAGCATTGCCTTCTGTTCATTAAATTCTTTGCAGCATAATCTTGTTTAGTATTTCAGTTGACACAAATGGAGTTTATTAACGTTTTAGTGAAGATATCTGTTAATGTCATAGGAAGCCAAATGATTTTTTGGCATCTTGAACTTGAAATAAAACCTCAGTGATGCAGTTTTATTTAAGTACACTGACCTTGTTGCCTAGAAAATTATTTATAAAAATCTCAAAAAAACTTAATTATTAACACTGAAGGTTTAATAAGTACTAAATAATATAAGATGCTAACTTGAAAAGGAACATATATATATATATATATATATATATATATATATATATATATACAGTGGTGTGAAAAACTATTTGCCCCCTTCCTGATTTCTTATTCTTTTGCATGTTTGTCACACAAAATGTTTCTGATCATCAAACACATTTAACCATTAGTCAAATATAACACAAGTAAACACAAAATGCAGTTTTTAAATGATGGTTTTTATTATTTAGGGAGAAAAAAAATCCAAACCTACATGGCCCTGTGTGAAAAAGTAATTGCCCCCTTGTTAAAAAATAACCTAACTGTGGTGTATCACACCTGAGTTCAATTTCCGTAGCCACCCCCAGGCCTGATTACTGCCACACCTGTTTCAATCAAGAAATCACTTAAATAGGAGCTGCCCGACACAGAGAAGTAGACCAAAAGCACCTCAAAAGCTAGACATCATGCCAAGATCCAAAGAAATTCAGGAACAAATGAGAACAGAAGTAATTGAGATCTATCAGTCTGGTAAAGGTTATAAAGCCATTTCTAAAGCTTTGGGACTCCAGCGAACCACAGTGAGAGATATTATCCACAAATGGCAAAAACATGGAACAGTGGTGAACCTTCCCAGGAGTGGCCGGCCGACCAAAATTACCCCAAGAGCACAGAGACGACTCATCCGAGAGGTCACAAAAGACCCCAGGACAACGTCTAAAGAACTGCAGGCCTCACTTGCCTCAATTAAGGTCAGTGTTCACGACTCCACCATAAGAAAGAGACTGGGCAAAAACAGCCTGCATGGCAGATTTCCAAGACGCAAACCACTGTTAAGCAAAAAGAACATTAGGGCTCGTCTCAATTTTGCTAAGAAACATCTCAATGATTGCCAAGACTTTTGGGAAAATACCTTGTGGACTGATGAGACAAAAGTTGAACTTTTTGGAAGGCAAATGTCTCGTTACATCTGGCGTAAAAGGAACACAGCATTTCAGAAAAAGAACATCATACCAACAGTAAAATATGGTGGTGGTAGTGTGATGGTCTGGGGTTGTTTTGCTGCTTCAGGACCTGGAAGGTTTGCTGTGATAGATGGAACCATGAATTCTACTGTCTACCAAAAAATCCTGAAGGAGAATGTCCGGCCATCTGTTCGTCAACTCAAGCTGAAGCGATCTTGGGTGCTGCAACAGGACAATGACCCAAAACACACCAGCAAATCCACCTCTGAATGGCTGAAGAAAAACAAAATGAAGACTTTGGAGTGGCCTAGTCAAAGTCCTGACCTGAATCCAATTGAGATGCTATGGCATGACCTTAAAAAGGCGGTTCATGCTAGAAAACCCTCAAATAAAGCTGAATTACAACAATTTTGCAAAGATGAGTGGGCCAAAATTCCTCCAGAGCGCTGTAAAAGACTCATTGCAAGTTATCGCAAACGCTTGATTGCAGTTATTGCTGCTAAGGGTGGCCCAACCAGTTATTAGGTTCAGGGGGCAATTACTTTTTCACACAGGGCCATGTAGGTTTGGATTTTTTTTTCTCCCTAAATAATAAAAACCACCATTTACAAACTGCATTTTGTGTTTACTTGTGTTATATTTGACTAATGGTTAAATGTGTTTGATGATCAGAAACATTTTGTGTGACAAACATGCAAAAGAATAAGAAATCAGGAAGGGGGCAAATAGTTTTTCACACCACTGTATATATATATATATATATATATATATACAGGCTGCATAAGGCAGGAACCAATCCTAAAAACCATTTTAAAAAAAACTAACATTCTCAAAGCCGCATAATCAAAGTTTCCTTTTCTCAGGAGACCTAAACCTATCCTGGCATAATCAAGCAGAAGGTAGGCACAAATGCTGAACTAATGACACAGATTTTTCAGTTCAACTATGGTTTTAAATTCAAGAATGCTACTATAAAAAGCATTGAACTCCTAAAAGTTCTCACATTTTGTATTGTCCATTGATTGAGAGTGGATTTAATTTTGCTTTTTTGACACGGCTTAATAGAGAGACTCATTAACTTCACAATGTGATCTAAATTAATTAGAAATTTAAAATACAAAATAATTGTCCACATACATTTTCACCCCCTTCAAGTCAATATTTAGTAGATACACCTTTGGCAGCCATGACAGCCTTGAGTCTGTGTAGACAGGTCTTTCTCTGTCATCTTTCCATATCCGAATTCTGCAACTTGTCCCCATTTTCTGTAATGTTGTACGGAGATCCTAAGATCTTGACTTTCCATAAGTTTGATTTTCCAGATAAGGTGCATTTAAAGCTAATATTAACTGAAACCCCAAACAGGTGATCTCCAATGGACTAATTATTTGACTTCTAAAACCAATTGGCTGCACCAGTGATGATGCAAGTGTTTTGGCGCCCCTGATGATGTCACTTCCATTTCAGGCGGCCCTGATGGCACCACTTCCAGTTCTAGCGCCTCTTATGATGTCACGTCCGGTTTTGCATCTATCGACGTCACTTCTGGTTCCACCTCTGTCATATTAAAGTGGGTAAACACTTATGCACTTCCAGTTCTAGCGCCTCTTATGATGTCACGTCCGGTTTTGCATCTATCGACGTCACTTCTGGTTCCACCTCTGTCATATTAAAGTGGGTAAACACTTATGCAATCAATTATTTTACTCATTAATTTAGACTGCTTTGCAGAGATATGTTTTCACTTAGATATTAAAGAGTCACTTCTTGTTGATCAGTGTCAAAAAAGACAACTCAATTCTTCTGCGCACATGGCAGCATTACAACTACTGCCAAATATACAGTGTCACACACGTGCGAGTAGGTCAACTAAAGGGCTTGAATAATGGCAATTCCACGTCCGACCAGGGGGTGGAAGGGTGCACTAACTCTCTCTCTCGATTCCTTGCAGACCATTCTGGGGAAAACCCAAAGGGTTTTGGCGCCCCTGATGATGTCACTTCCATTTCAGGCGGCTCTGACGGCACCACTTCCAGTTCTAGCGCCTCTTATGATGTCACGTCCGGTTTTGCATCTATCGACGTCACTTCTGGTTCCACCTCTGTCAACGTCACTTCCTACACTGGCCTTTAAAGCCGCCATTTTATCTTTCTTCAACAGTTCTGTTTTAGACTCAGTCGAGTGAAGAACTCTCTAACCTTTAAAATACCTGTTTGCAGCCAAAGGACATTATACAAGTGGCTGCCCCAAACCTTTATTATGTCTAAGTGTTGATCTTGTCACAACAGGTATACAGGTCTTTGGGATAAAGAAGGAAAACTGAGGGAGAGAAAACCTCATGCAGACCCAGGAAGACTGGCATACTCCACACAGAGGCACGCATGCACAAGATGCCACATGTGGGAGACAACAATGCTAAACACTAACCCAAATAAATAAATAAAAGTTAGATTAAACAAATAAGAAGAAGGTCTGTTCCTTTTACTGACGTAACTGATGGGAGTGGAAACTTTTCACATGGAAAAATTGTTCACATTTTGGAGGAATTAAGAATCCCAACAATGGCACACATTTACATTGAAGTTTTTCAGCAGTTTTTTGTAAATACATGTTTTTGATAGTTGTTGGTGTAAAGTTAAGTATTTACATTCAATTTTTGTTAAACAAATATATTGGAAATACAGTATGTTGTATTGATCTGCATGTGCATCTCTGTTTTCGTCATTGTCATTTTCTGCTCATCTTAAATACAATTTTTATCTGACATGCAGTTTCCTAATTTTTTACCTGGCTTTCCCCAACTATGTATGTTTTCAAGTATTATTTTGAACCGTTAAACTCATGCAGTTTTGAGGGTAATAAGTAATAACTTTCTGAAGCTGATTTTAATTACTTTTAATTGCTTTTTAATTAATGAATCGACTGCTTTGGATGTAAGACTGAAAGCAACCTTGGATGAGCCTCATTGTGCCATATTAGAGCCACCAGCTAACCTAGCAAAAGAGAGAGAACCACGGTAAACCCATGTCAACACAGACAGAACACATAATCTAAACACTGGCAATGGCTCAAGATTTTAAGAATTCTGACCAGGGCCCTGAAACTGCAAGGTATTATATGCCATGCTAGAATTTTAACAATGGATCCAATGACAAAAAAAAAATAAATGTTAAAAAGATGTGGTCAGTTTCTACTACTTAATAATGGAGATACCTATGGTGACCCCAAGTTCTTTGAGCTGTGACCAGTTTTCACCAGTGTCCTCAAGCACCGACTTGGAACAGAACAGAAAGAAACAAAGCACATTTTTAATCTTTGCTGCACACTGGTCCAGTTTGTGTACTCTGATTTTGGCTCATCCTGCACATTAGTCTGCTAAGCTAAAGACTATTCACGTGTCTAAAGGCAAGCTGATGGCACCTGCAGAGTCATATTTGTGGTCACCTCCAGTGCTTCAAGTGGGGCTCAGGAGGCTTCTTAGGAAAATTGCAGCTTCAAGTCCCACCACAGTGACAGCACAAATCATTTCATAAACCAATTGTTCCAAGTGAAGGAATATGGCAACAGATTTACTGTGATTTCGTAATCTATTTGGGTAATAGAGCCTTCTAAAGAAATAAAACTACAGAATCATAAAAAAATATGTTAATTAAGGAGAGGTGTCAAGAGATAATATGAGATGTCGATAGGCTCCACATAGCTCAATGGCTGCAAGGATGAAATTTCCATGTCAGCCCTGCTGCAAAAACATAGCACAGTGCCGTAAATGAGCTGCAGTTATAAAGTTATTAGCGAAAGCTGAGAAATCACTTGTGTGGGCCAAGCAGGGACCTCAGTGATGGGATCATCATAATCCTGAAATGAGATTGCCAAACAGATTGTTGAAACCTTCAGACCTTGGGGAGATATGAAGGAGATTACAAGCTAAGTGCCGGCTCTATCTCATTAGTCCCTATCTGGTTTGTAGGCCAATCTGCCTCATTTTTAGGCCATCTAAACACAAGTGAGCCACTAATTCCCACCTATTGCTTTCTGTAGCTGCTCTCTGAATGGCTTTCTTTTCTACTTTACTCTGTTATTTCTCTTCTTTCCTACTTGGTCTCTTTCTTTGTATTGAACACTGTCTGTGATATTTATTTCCTGACTTTTTGACTAATTTACTTGTTTGTTTTTTTTGTTTCTTTTTCAAATACTTATCTTCATGTTGTCTTTTTATAGTTTTCTTTACAGCTTACAAAGTGCAGGTGAGTCCTCATTCTGGTTTTGAGAATTCATTGTAAATTATATGGATATCAACATGTATGTGCTTTCTGGGCAGTGAGCAAGTGTGGAAAAAATTATTTTACAAAGAAAAATGAATTAAGTAACTAAAAAAATCAAATAGGTTCATGGAGGAACAAAGCAAATGATTTACTTTTAAATTGAGTTTTGATATAATGATAAATAGTTTAGGCTTTTTGCACCCATAGAATGGCTTTTGAGTGAAAGTTTGGAAACATACTATGGGAAATTGCAATACAATTGTTTTTATTGGACAGCTAACCTTATGGTTGTTATTGCGCTGATCAAAGGTGAACATAGATTCATTTTGCTTTCAAATACTATGGTCAAACATACACGCAGGTAACTGTTTTCATTTTCTTATCCAGTAATAATTGAAAGTAAATTATGGCAGCAGACAGTAAAATATGTTTATAATTTCTTCAGGAGTCACAACATGCTAGAACCCAATGTCTTTTACTGACCCGGGGTTGTAATATAACCAAGCTGTGAATTTCCAGTGCATGGGTATAATACGACCTGTGTCAGGGGAGGACCTTCAGACAATCACCCCCACATGAAGAACAACAACTGTGGAAGGCTAAAGCTCACTCATCCAGCCAAGTTTGTACAGTGTGTGGCTTATCATTGTTTGTGGAGTATACTGAATTAAGACAAGTGCATTGTGATGGAGATGATTTGTCCCTTCTTCCAGCTGCTGTATTGTAGCGGTTCAGTGAATATGTGAAACTGAATGGCACAAGGTAGGTGCGCTCTTTACAGCGGTCGGTGAACTGAAACCTGAAGGGCACCATTAGCCTGGTTCCAGTTATTTTTTTAATTGCAAGATAGAGAACTCTAACAGAGGCTTTGATTACATGAAACAAAGCGACAGAAAATTGGTTACTTACCTAGATAGCTGTCATTATTGCTAACTGTTCACATTTTTATTTCATACTCCTGCTCAATTTTTTCACAGTTTCGCATTGCACACAGCTTCTTTTGATACTTGCCTTTTTGCAGCACTTTACTAGAGAATGATGTTTTTTAAATTGCATTGAACTCTGTCTTTCAAAACTCGACTGATGTAAAATTGAAAAAAAGGATTGGTGAGGTTTGTTGGGCAGAAACTGTTTTAACGTTCTTCATTTGGTAGTAGCACTTTGTCAGTACACTCACTAATCCACCTTTTAATAGAAAGAAAAAACTCCAGGGAAAACAAATCTGAGCAGTTACAAAAGAAGGTTTAAAAAGGTGCAGAGTAGGTAAAAATTCAGTACAGACATAAGAGCATGAGAAATTTGATAAACGAGAGGAGAACTTTCAGTCCATCTGGCTCATTTGTTTAGCTAATACCTTGCATCTCAACCAGACACTTCTTAAAGACAAGTTGATATGGCAGGAAATGAATCAGTGACTGTAACGGCACTATGGAGTCATTAGAGCATTACCATCTAGACAGAGATTCCACATAAAAATAAGGAAACAATTTCACCTTTGATACTAGACACAGGTTCAGTTTTGTTCCTGATGGAAAAGCAGCATGAGATCATTTCATATGTGTTATTTCTACATGATATAGTTGATATAGTCATTTTAGTTTAATCCTGATGCTCTGTATATTCAATTAATTATCATTATTATTCATGGTGGCTCCAAAATCCGTACTAACCCCTACTCTCTGTTCTGTTCTTTTTCTGGTTTCTGTGGTGGTGATCTTCACCACCACCACCTAATCAAAGCACCGTGATGTCCCTACATTTATGGATTAAAGGCCAGAAGTCAATGTGACCTTCATCATCAAGTTCTTCCATGTGAACCCAGAATACCATGAGGGCTGATTAAGGTCATTTATGTTAAGTAGAATGCCAAGAAGGGGCTGGGCGGTCTCATGGCCTGGAATCCCTGCAGATTTTATTTTTTCTCCAGCCATCTGGAGTTTACTTTTATTCTATGTTAATTAGTGTTCTCTTATTTTAATTCTTATTTTCTCTTTTTTTTCTCTTTCTTCATCAAGTAAAGCACTTCGAGCAACATTGTTTGTATGAAATTGTGCTATAGAAATAAATGTTGTTGTTGGTAGTCTACATGATTCTGTAAATGAGGCAGGCCCTTTATCTTTCAACGAATCACACAATTTTTGAAACACTGCTTTTAACATACAACATGAATTTAATGTGTTTATTAAAATACTACAAAAGACAGATTCAAATCCTGACTCAATCACCGCCTGTGAGGAGTCTGCACATCCTCTCCAGTTCCATGTTGGAGTTGTTCTTCCTCCAGTTTCCTCCAAGCATACAAAAGACATGCACATAAGGTTAACAGGCGACTGGTATGAATGATTGTTCTACTACAGACTGCTGCCATGCTCAGGAGCTACAACCTGCCTCATGCCCAGTATTTCTGGGATAGGCTCCAGCTCCCTAAAGTTCTAAAAATGAATCCAGTGGAACCAGCACAGTAAATAGATGGATGGGTATTCATTTACGTAATTGTTTTTAGGCACTGTTCAATAGGTTATGCAATTGAAAATGAATTAAATGCCAAAAGCAGACTTTGTACAAATCTTCAATTATTCTTAACATTACTACCCACTGTTGCAAGGCAGGGTCTGTCAGCACACAGCACACACAGATTGGAACAGTCTGGGTGCATACAAAAAGTAAGGATATGAGATCACTGATAAAAACAATGATGCATAAAAAACCTGAAATTATTTGTTTTTAAATGGCGAATATTTGAAAACAAGTCAGAGATTTGTATTACCCAGTCATCAACTGATTTAACTGCTCAATCCAGTTTATAGGATGTATATACAATAGTGACCAACAATCAATACAAGTAAAATTATAACCACAAATTATTTCAGTTAGATTATTACCAAAAAAAAGTTACATCTCAAATAATCCAGGTCAGAAAAAGAAGTGTACATTTCTGATTTGGACAGGACTTGAGCTCTAGTTTCTTGAAACTTGAGGATGTCATCCATCCATCCATCCATTTTCCAACCCGCTGAATCCGAACACAGGGTCACGGGGGTCTGCTGGAGCCAATCCCAGCCAACACAGGGCACAAGGCAGGAACCAATCCCAGGCAGGGTGCCAACCCACCGCAGGACACACACAAACACACCCACACACCGAGCACACACTAGGGCCAATTTAGAATCGCCAATCCACCTAATCAGCATGTCTTTGGACTGTGGGAGGAAACCGGAGCCCCCGGAGGAAACCCACGCAGACACGGGGAGAACATGCAAACTCCACGCAGGGAGGGCCCGGGAAGTGAACCCGGGTCCCCAGGTCTCCCAACTGCAAGGCAGCAGCGCTACCCACTGCGCCACCGTGCCGCCCTTTTGAGGATGTCAATACCTAAAAATAATATGTTGTAGGCAAACTTGTGAGCCTGTTACATTCCCCTCAAGCCAGCAACCTGGGAAAATCAATGGCCTGATAATGTATTTCAAAGGCCTCAACTCTGCAGACAAGTACAGCACCACTCGGTTCACAAAGTTACTTTCAATCTTGCAGCCAAGTACTAAATGGGGATGTATGCCTTACAGGTCTTAATCTGTAGAACAAATGCTCGAAAATCATAAATTCAGAACTTGCCACCCATACAGAACAAAGTAAGAAAAGAACATTGTCTCTCTATTATAATAAAAAAAAATCCTGGGATGAGACGTGACTTTATCAGAGAGATATTTTCACGTCCCGCGAGATGAGACTTTGTGTCAAGAGATTTAACCACACCTGGGGCCGGAAATTAAAGACAAAGAGTAGATGACAAAGTAGAACGTCGTAAAGAATTCAAAAACGTTGGCACGATACACATGTAGAGCAGGTTAGAGATAATGATAGTAAAGATCACATTAGCGCAAACAAATGGAAATTATTACTCAGTGAAATAACGGAACAGTGAAAAGAGGTCGAATATATTGTTTGGATTTAAACTTTATGTTGGAGACTTGTAGATCGTCTAATTTGTGTTGCCATCAGGGAAAAGTAGTGTTTTTTCCCAGTGAAGAAGCGTATCTCTGAGAATTAAAAGGTTTGTTGTTTGGTGAAAGTGAAATCCACATACACAAGCGGCAGAGACGCAAAGTGGCTGGCGCGTAAGCGCAGGCCGGGGGGTTGGCGAGTGAAGTGAGCAGGGGGCGAAGCCCCTTAGTTTTATAAATTAAAATCTCTTCCCATATCTCAAACATACCTTGCTTAAAGCAAATTCTTTATCATCTACAACCTCAGTGCTGAAGTCAAGGTGGTCTGAAACCATTAGTTGTCACGAATGTAAAATTTCACTTGAAGTTAAGCACAATCAAAAAAGTGACCTCTTACTTTTTTATTACAGTTTAAACTCCAGTACCTGCTCAGATGCCAACCAATCAGCAAAACAGAACACGACCTACACTTATAGTCAGGGTTGAATCAGTAATCAATACTTCATTATGGTCTGTGTGTCCAGCTCTTTTATCAAAGTGCACATATAAGCATGCTGAAAATGTATTTGAGGAAATTACATTTGTCCCTTTTACTGTGCCCATTATAATTTTGCTTCACTGTTGTCTTCCTTCCAAACAGATATACAGTATGTGAGATGGGACTGGGATCAGTACTGAAAAATTTTATTGATGGAGAAAAACACCACCTGCATGTTACTGAGTTGGAAGCTGTCATCCCTTCAACAGTAATCTATATAGAAAGAGAAGACTGAGCTGTCAAGTGGACTATGTCTCAATTACAGTATAATTGGCAGTGTCATGAATTCACTTAATTGATTGACCACACATTTCTACAACGGATGACTCCCCAAATAGACTTGGACCCTTGGGTGACCAGTAGGTTAAACTGCCTCTATCTAGCCTTATCGTTTCTGGGTAGTCCATAAGAAAGGCTCCCGTGGTGGTAATACAGATATTCTGCCTAGGGTTTACCAACTCATTGCCGAGTCTACTCTCCCTCTTTAGGTGGAAATGAAGGGACATGTCATGCATTTGATCACACTGCCGTCTTTACAAGGAAAACTAAAGGAACACAGGTGGGCACAGTCACTCTGCTGGTAGAAGAGATGGACTTCTCGATCAAGCCAGTTTGTCAGTAGTTATCAACGATGCACTTAATGTATGCACCAATCTTTCTTGTTTTGACTAAACTTTTGTCTCTTGACAAGTCCTTCTGACAATGTAATCATTTTACCCAAGTACTAGTCAGTATGTAATTTATTGAAATTTGATGTGCTTCATGTTTACTACTTTTTAAGAATATTTTGTTAGTTTTTTATTATTTTTCCCTGATTCATTTCCTTGTGTTTTGATATTTTATCATGTTTCACCTGATTTGTAATGTTTTTTAATGTTGTTTTTGAGCATCATTCTTTTTGTTAATAATCCTCTGCTGTAGCATGGAACCTGTGATACATACATCATTCTGTGACGTATTTCAGAGCTGCTAGAATAAAAATCAAATAAAGAAAAAAGAAGATGAATTAAAAAGAATTACAGAATTTCAAGTTTCCAAATATTACAGTCCGCATGGTTTTGCTTCTGCTAATCCCCAGTACAAAATGTTTGCTTGACTGAGTGAACACAGCTTCCTTCTTATTTGGCTTGCAAATGCAAAGCTTGCTCAGTTTTTCTACCCCTGTGTAGTACTGTCCTTTTTGGACAGAATCAGTTGTTGGTCACAATTGGCTACTTTATTAATGAATAATTGAGAACAGAGTATAATATACAGTAACTGTTCTAAAGGTCACCAGTGGATGGACAAAATCATTTCAAAGAACAGCATGCATTGACTTCTTTGTCCCCTACAGAAAGAAACAACACTGATGGAAGTCTCACTAAAGCTGATGTCACATTATGTGACGTTTTTGGTAGATCAGACTCACCGACAGCTGTTGCTGATTTTGTCATCGGACCATATCAGTTTACACTACTGAAAATCACTGGGCATGTCAACTTTAGCAACTGCCTGGCAACCTTCTAGCACAGTCATGCTCATCCCTTTTGGTGACCGCCAACTGGTGTTACATATGGTGAGCGAAGGTCCCACTCTAATTAAAAATTCTGCCTTAGTGAGGTTTTAAAATTTTGAAATGGTGGCCTTGTGCCTGTTCTTGTGCAAAGATCTCCGCATGTGCCTGCACATGAACAAGTGAATCTTAGAAAAATGTTATCGTCCACTACAACTCCAAAGACAAAAATCTGCATCTTGAAAAGTGAATCACCTTTACTACAACATGATAGTTGCAAGTAACAATTTCTAGGATCATAAAAACACTGGGAAGTAATACTACAATGAGGCATCAGGCCAGGCTATGATTTAAGTAAAAAAGACTAAGATACGTGTGAGTTTTCTATGTCTATGATTTATTGGATATTTGGAACCTGTACTCAGTTTTTGACTATGGCTTGGATTCTGTTTTAGGACTTATTTGCCTGGAGTTGCCTTATTCCTTTAGCCAATCCCTTTATGTCTTTACACTCAATTGAGATATCATGTTATATCTGAACATCTTCATTAAGAATACACCATTTTATTTTATAAAAATTCTACGAGGCTGTTTTTGTACCTAGCTAGGGTTTAATGGTAAATCCAACCCTAGTGGGCATTATTGAAGGTGCCTTTGGAACTCTTTAGTACTTAGGACTCCTAGTTCATGAAACATTCACAGCAAACTCCAAAGAAACACATAAGAGTTGAACATAACAAAAGTTAAGCCTCTTGACTTTTCCATTGCTTAGTTCACCTCACCATCTCTGTCTTTCCTCTTCACTTCTGAGCTCCTTGTTTATCATCCCATTGGCAGCGGCTGACTCTTTGCTCTGAATACTGGAGCTTTCAATGCCAGACTCCAGAAACCTTTTTGGGTAAGTTTTTGCAAGCAATTCTGGGTTACTCAGGTAGCACTCAAAGGTCTGCTGGTACCCCTGAGGAGCTCCTCCTAGTGGCGCAACGTTTTCCTGCAGGCTCCCCATACCATAGAATGTGACTAAGGAGGGCCAGATTATCTGTCCTCTCCCATACTTTTGTGAGTCTAACCCACAATGCCCTCTAGCGGCCTTGGGGATGTTAACAAGGGTTGACAAATCTATCATTATCCAATCTTCACAACAGGGACTGCATTTTTAAAACATCATAATGATTAATGAAGTTTGTGTAGCAAGCCTAGTTAGCCGTGTAATGTGACTTCACTGGTTCTAGGTGTAATGTTTCAGGACATTTTAGTAGCCTGGGTACGTGTAAGAGTAGAGGGATAGAAAAGAACCAGCCTGACATTACTCACATGGAAATGTGCCGTTACAGTTTAGGGCAGAGCAAAGCATTGGAAGTTTTCTGTTATTGCTCAGTGAGATAGGAGTACATCATCATAACCTGAGGGTTACAAATTCCTGGACTGAAAAATAAATATAATATTATAGTGTGTATAGTAAAAAAATAGGAGCAATGGCAATCATTTCTTACTGTTTGTAGAAGTGTTCCCTGCAGTAATAGAATAAATAGGATAAAGATTCAGGAGGTACAGCACATGCTGTAAATTCAAGATGGCACACGACAGTGAATATTAGCTCATGTAATAACTTCTTGTTCAGATATACTGTTTGACAACTGTTAGAAGTTGACCCACTTTATTCACTGCAGACCTGGGCCAGTGATACACAAAATGGTGTTGTTTCCCACAATGCATATACAGTAAATATAGACTGTAAAAATGTCTTATAAAAGGGACATTTTGGAGCACATTGTCAGATGTCACTTATGCAAAACATGTTATTTTGGACAACTGAATTTGTGTGTTAATGTCTAATGCAAGGATTCACTAATCCTAGAAGATCCCAAGGCATTTCTCATAGTCCTACCTTAAAAGTCGGAATCTAGCTGGCAGATGGCAAGAAAAATAAAAATGAAAGAGAGCCAAGAAGAGAGGCAGAAGGTTAAGGAGTGAGCAAGTGGAAACAAAATATCTACCTGGTGGGAAAGTACATTAAACCCGGCCAGTATTAGATAGGAATAACACCGGTGTAGTTAGCATTGTGGCTGTTGGCTATTTATTTTGCTTTATTATTTTGTAATCCCCAATACCATGTTGTTCTTGTTATTATTATTTTAATAAAATCATTTTCTTTGTATATGCTTTGGCCTCTCTGGCTTTGGATTCGGGTCAGTTACACTGTCCAGACCATGTAAACAGAGGGTTTGAGATTCAAACCCTGACACCAGACCCTTGATGCAGCAGTGTTAACCACTCTGTCATTCTGCTGTTCTGTGTGCGGTTACTAAGCACATTATTAAGCACATCCATGCCAATTAAATGGAATTCACAATATTTCTTTGGTGACACTACGCACCCCATTATATATTTGACTTTAAGCTATAAGATATGCGCATTACTACACTCCCAATGAGTGTATGTGACTGCAAGCCTTAACAAAAAACTACCACACCTTGTGGTTAATCGACTAACTACACTGAGTTATATAAAACATGGAGTATTCATATTTGTTGAATTAAGTGTTTGCATATACTGTATCCTCATATAATCTTGCAGAATAATATTAAATGTGGTATCCAGTTGTTAAAGTATTCAGTAACAAACGTTTGTGATTATAGTGGAAATGCATAAAAAATAAAAGCATCACAACAAACATTTAGTCTTGTGGATGTGACTCTCAAATGAGAATACACGTTTAGGATAAAAAGTTTGTAGTGAATAGCAGAGAAATCGCCTCTGCAAAGGCTACGCCCACGAGTAAAAGACACTAAGCAAAAGACCTGACGCTGAGAGATAATTAAAGCTAAAATGACTGTTATCCATTCAGGAGCTCAGTAGCACAAGGTAACAACATCCATCCATTATCCAACCCGCTATATCCTAACTACAGGGTCACGGGGGTCTGCTGGAGCCAATCCCAGCCAACACAGGGCGTAAGGCAGGAAACAAACCCTAGGCAGGGCGCCAGCGCGCTGAGATAGACACACACACACGCGTATCTTTATATGATTTTAACTCTTTCATCACTATATGACATAACATCCGCCAATAGGGTTTAGATAAGCATCGTGGACTGTGGACATACTACGTGTTAAAACGCTACGGCTCTATCCTGGCATTGCTCGTTTTCTTTTCCAATTAAACTGTAGCATTAACTTACTTTAGTTATTTGTTTAGAAGTGCAGTCAGAAGATGGATGCTGCGATACCTTACCCGTGCTTTAACTGGTGTTGTTAGGCAAATTTGTTGATTAGGTATTTTGAGTATTGCATCTCCTGTGACTCTTCATTATCAGATTACATAACGGCAATCCTTTAGACGGAGTGTGACACACCGTTTACTTCAAATGCATACTTTGCAGTTCATATTTTCATATGCATAGCTGTTAATTCTTTCACACTTATAGCAACTCCTTCAATGTCTTAACTGTGAACGACAGGGAGCACAAGCAGCACCCGTAACAATGTATTGTTCACGTTCACCATTCGTCCATGAATGCCAATGTAGAATCTGACGATACAGGAAGATTTACTTCCAAAAGGTTATGTTTATTATTAACGCGTGCAGTGCGTCCTCTCCACGCACGACAAACATATTTTGAATTAGGGTCTCGTTTTAGTAGACTTTTCAGCTGTTGACAGTTTATCATAAACAGAAGCCTGCTGTCTGTCGGACCAGGTTAAGGAGAGCACCACTCCCCGTTGCAGTTCAAAATCACCGCCCCTACTCTGAGCTCCGCCTCCATGAGACGTTGGATTGGTTTAGAAATGTGACACTCAGTGAGCCGTCTGATTGTTCCCGCCCAGTTTTAAGCAAAATTCCAAAGTACTGTACTTACTAGATCTGGCTTCACAGAGAGTACAATGCATTTGATCCAAATCACAAATAACATTACTTAACATTCAAATTACATTTAAACTGTAATTGTGCAAAAAGTATAGCATATTGATTCATAGATAATATTGAACAAATGTAACAAGTTATTGAAATTACAGGAATACATAGTAGCTATTAGTTTACAAGCACAAACTGTCATGAATGTTATTTTTATATTAACAGCCATTCACCTATATGCTGAAGAGTCAAAAACACAGAATTACTGTTCATTTAAAAAAAAAAATATTAAAATTTATTTACCTTTATCTCTTTGTCCACTATCATCCCCTTAATAAAATTAAGTATCCCATCATTCTTTGGTTTAAATATTATATGGAGTTACAGGGCACACTTTTGAAATGATGTTACTTTTAAGGTGGCATGATTATCGAAGGTTGAGAGAAGAAACCTCACAAATATTAGCTGAGTGAGTGACTGTAGGGAGTTTGGGCATTACTCTTAATTCTTTGTGTTCTTCCTCCCTCATCTTAAAGGCACACAGGCCAGAATACTTTGTAAATTAGAATTAATCTCAGGAGGAAGGGGAAAAAGTCCTAAAGTACTGAATATATATAGCTATTGTGACATGGTTAAAATTTTAAATTTTCAAAGTTTGCGTCAGAATGGCAGATTATTAACTCAATAAAATGAATCATTCATTCTCAATAAAACTTGGTTATTAGTTATTAGCCCTGTAAAATATTAGAAACACACTGATTTTGAGATAAATTGCACCAGCATTATTTACTCCACTGAGGTAATGGTTTTGCATTTTTGAGCACATCTGTTCTCAAATGCAGCACAACTACAAAAGGAAGGTATACATTTGTTTGAAATGATATGATTTTTTTCATTTCATTCCACTTAATAAAATACTGGTCTACAATATTTAACTGTACCAAAGATGTATGTGTTAGGTGAAGTTGTGACTTAATTTGGTTTGGCAAAAATGAGAGAAGGTTCCGTTACCCCACAACTGAGAAAGCAACTTTGGAAAATGAGTGGATGTGTTACCTTCAAGATTCAAAATATCATCCATACTATTTGTTACAGCTGCCACAGAACATATGAAATTTGACAAATGTGAGGAGACCATTCTGTCCATCAAGCCTGTTTGTTTAGCTAATAGGTAAGTTGTCTCTGGATCATATCTAGATATTCCTTAAAGGTTGTCAAAATTTCTGTTTAACTACATGTCTCAGTAGTTTGTTCCTGATTCCTACAACTCTTTGCATACTGTAAAAGACATGCTTCCTGCCTTCAGTCCTAAATACCACTTTCACTTAACTTCCACTAGTGTTCCCAAGTATACGATTTACCATTCAGTCAAAAGAATTTTGCAGGATCTACTTTATCAGTGCCTTTGAATATTCTGAAAACTTCGGGAGACTATCAGAGTATGATCCGTATGCCCTGGAATGAACTTTGCTTGAACTTCTTTACATAGTTTAAGGTGCTGCTATGTCTTTTTGTATTGTGGTGACCAGAACTGCTCATAATACTCCACTGCAAATGTTTTAAGTACAACTATACTTGAAAAATGAAACATAATTTCCACTTAGATAAAACTAAAAGCACTACTTCTTTTTCTTCTGCTTCCATTAGGGGTTGCCCCAGTAAATCATCTTTTATACATATCCTCCTGTCCTCATCTTGTTCTGTTACACCCATCACCTGCATGTCCTCTCCCACCACATCCATAAACCTCCACCTAGGCCTTCCTCTTTTCATCTTGTCTGGCAGCTCTATCCTTAGCATCATTCTCCCAATATACTCAGCATCTCTCCTCTGCACATGTTCAAACCAATGTAATCTTGCCTCTCTGACTTTGTCTCTGAACATTGCTAATCCTGTCCATCCTCATCATACCCAATGCAAATCTTAACAACTTTAACTCTGCCACCTCCAGCTCCGTCTCCTGCTTTCTGGTCAGTGCCACCATCTCCAACCCATATAGCATAGCTGATCTCACTACCATCTTTTAGACCTTCCCTTTCACTCTTGCTGATATTCGTCTGTCACAAATTACTCCTGTCACTCTTCTCCACCCATTCCACCCTACCTGCACTCTCTTTTTCACCTCTCTTCCACAATCCCCATTACTCTGTGCTGTTGATCCCAAGTATTTAAATTCATCCACCTTCGCAAATTCTACTCTCTGCATCCTCACCATTCCACTGACCTCCCTCTCATTTACACACATGTATTCTGTCTTGTTCCTACTGACCTTCATTCCTCTCCTATCTAGAGCATATCTCCACCTCTCCAGGGTCTCCTCAACCTGCTCGCTGCTATCGCTACAGATCACAATGTCATCAGCAAACAGCATAGTCCACAGGGACTCCTGTCTAATCTCGTCTGTTAACCTGTCCATCACCATTGCAAATAGGAAAGGGCTCAGAGCCGATCCCTGATGTTGTTCGTCCTCCACCTTAAATGCATCCATCATTCCTGCCACAGACCTCACTACTGTCTCACTTCCCATTGTACATACTGTATTCTGTACCACTTTTAGATACCCTCTCCACTCCCAACTTCATCATACAATACCACAGCTCCTCTCTAGGTAGCCTGTCATATTCTTTCTCCAGGTCCACAAAGATACAATGCAACTCCTTATGTTCTTCTCTATACTTCTCCATCAACACCCTTAGAACAAATATTGGATCTGTGATGCTCTTTCCCAGCATGAAACCATACTGCTGCTCACTAGTCATCACCTCCCTTCTTAACTGAGCTTCCACTACTCTTTCCCTTAACTTCATGCTGTGGTTCATCAATTTTATCTGTATTTACTACTGTTCTGCACATCACCCTTATTCTAAAAATCTGTAACAGTACACTTCTTCTGCACTCCTCAGGCATTCTCTCACTTTCTAAGATTGCATTTAACAATCTGTTTAAAAACTTCACTGCCATATATGAAGTCCCTGGTGATTTGTTAGGTTTCATCTTAAATCTAAGCAGCATTTCTTTCTCTACGATTTCCAAATCATAAAGTACCTTCTTGACAGTTCCTGTTGCTTTATGTAGGTTATTAACTTCTTCACATGTGTAAACTAAATAAAATAAAAGTTCGGAGCATTCACTATTTCACTGTCTGTATATTGTAGTTCACTCTTAACTTAGCTAATATACTTCACCTTGATCGTTCTTTTACTCCTATAATAATCTCATTGGGCTATCTTTTGCCTTTCCCGTCATATTTTTCTACAACTGCCTTTCAGCTTTCCTAATATCCTTTTTAACTGCAGTTCTCTTGTGCCCTACAGTTATCACAGGAGTTAATAGTCTTATACCCTTTACACAGCTGTCTTTTACCTCTGTAACTTCCTCTTTACCTTCTTATTTATCCACCACAGAGTTGTCCTTATTTTCTTTCTGCTTCAAAAACTGGGAACATACTTGCTCTGAATTATACATAAAACTCTTTAAACCTGTCCCACATCTCATTAACTATCTTCACAATTAAAAGCTTACCCAGATTTATGTTACTTAGGTTTTGCTGTACCTGCTCAAAATTTGCCCTACTAAAATTAAACTGTTTTAGTTTTTGAATATGCTAAGTGCAATGTATTATATTATGGTCACTAGATCATAATGATTCAATCATATCTGTCCCCTGAATCTCCTATCCTTATTATTATAGAATTTTAAATCTAGACAAACCTCCCTCTATGAAGGTGATTTAACTTAACATACTGTGTTAAAAAAACAGTCACTGATTATGTCTAAAAACTGATTTTCTTGTGCTTTGCTATTTATAAGACTAGCTCAGTTAATATTTAGGTAATTAAAGTCCCCCATGACTATAACACGGCCCCCTTTAAGCTTGCCTTTTTAAAATTATTAGAATGTTCATTAAAATTATTATTGACATTAGGGGTCGATAACACACTCCTACTATACCATTATGTAAAAAGTAGATTACACCCCATTAAATTATTTTTCTTTTTTAACATATCTGTACATATTAATATTTGATCTTCATCTAAGCAGTAAGATTAGATCAGTGCTTCCCAACCTTTCTGGTGTCACAACCCTACCTTTTCACATTTGTCATTGCGACCCAAAGGGAAAGTGGGGGCTGCTCCCTCTTTGTGAAGCAAACACAAAAATCAGAGCTGGGTGGGGGTAGGGGGTTGACGAGTGTGACTGTCAGAGTGGCAACCCACTGTGCAATCCACTATCATTATAAACAACAACATCTTGCAACCCGCTGGCGGCAGCTTGTGACCCAGTGGTTGAGAAACACTGCTTTAGATAAAGGTAATGTAATTGGAAAAAATAAAAAAATAATATTTTGCAATAATTTATTTAACGAAAAACGGGCAGATATTCCACTTCCGTCTGTGCAAAAAGGAAGTACAGTACTTCTTTGTCTCTAATAGCTGGTATTGCCCTCTTAGGCATAAACAAACTCAAGTAGGCATTTCCTAGAACTGCCTTCCAATCTCCAACATTGACTGGGAGAAAGCGTTTCTCACTCCTCCATGCTGAATTCTTTCAGCTGAGCAATGTTTGACGGGTGTCTTGGATACACAGTGTGCTTCAAATTCCCTCACAGCATGTCAATGGGATTCAGATCCATGCCATTCTTTGTGTGATTTATGGTATGTTTAGAGTCATTGTCATGTTGAAGGCCCACTGTCGGTTGAGCTTCAGTCTTCTGACAGATAGTCTCAAGTTATCTTCAAGAACCCTGTTATACAATAAAGAATCAATATAGGATTATATGACGATGAGTTGCCCAGGCCGTGATGTTGCAAAGCAGCCCCAAACAAAATTTCCACCACCATGCTTTACAGTTTGTATCAGGTTCTTCTTGTCAACTGCTGTCTTTGGTTTTTGCCAAATGTGTCATCTGATACTGTGGCCAAATAACTATTTTTGCTTTGTCTGTCCAGAAAATATTGTTCCAGAAGTTCTGGTCTTTGCCCCAATGTTCTGTCTGGCCAGCACCTGACACATGTCTTATACAGATCTAATTTGTACAGCCTCTTTCTAATTACAGACTTATGCACTTTTACATCAACTGTGGCAATAGCTGCCTGTAGGTCCTGTTATTGAAATTCTGGGATTCTTAATAGACTTCTTTCAGCATTGTGCACTCTGCTCTTGGGCTGAACTTGCTGGGGTGATCTTGCCTGAACAAGTTGACAGTTGTTTGTAAGTTTCTCCTCTTGAAGATGATTTTCTGGTCAGAGAAATAGCTGATTACAATTGTTTGGAGAGCTCTTTAAATTCCTTTCAGCTATAGCCTCGTTTCTGAAGTTCTTTCAAACTGGCATGGTGACAACACACACTACAAAAGTCAAATTAAATGTCTGAGGTTTAAATAAGCCAGGTTATTCTAAGATTCTTTCTAATGATGTTATTTGCAACTGACTTGGTGCACCCAAATTTAATTTTAGGTACAGTACTGTGCAAAAGTGTCAGGCAGGTGTGAAAAAATGCTGTAAACAAAGAATGCTTTCAAAAATGGAAGTGTTAATCATTTATTTTCAGCAATCAACAAAATGCAGTGAATGAACAAAAGAGAAATCTAAATCAAATCAATATTTGGTGTGACCACCCTTTGCTTTCAAAACAGCATCAATTTTTCTAGGTACACTTGCACACATTTTTTGAAGGAACTCGGCTAGTAGGTTGTTCCAAACATCTTGGAGAACTAACCATAGATCTTCTGTGGATGTAGGCTTCCTCACATCCTTCTGTCTCTTCATGTAATCCCAGACACACTCGATGATGTTGAGATCAGGGCTCTGTGGGGGCCATACCACCACTTCCAGGACTTCTTGTTCTTCTTTACGCTGAAGATAGTTCTTAATGACTTTGGCTGTATGTTTGGGGTCGTTGTCCTGCTGCAGAATAAATTTGGGGCCAATCATACGCCTCCCTGATGGTATTGCATGATGGATAAGTATCTGCCTGTATTTCTCAGCATTGAGAACACCATTAATCCTGACCAAATCTCCAACTCCATTTGCAGAAATGCAGCCCCAAACGTTCAAAGAACCTCCACCATGCTTCACTGTTGCCTGCAGACACTCATTATTGTACCGCTCTCCAGCCCTTCAACGAACAAACTGCTTTCTGCTACAGCCAAATACTTCAAATTTTGACTCATCAGTCCAGAGCACCTGCTGCCATTTTTCTGCACCCCAGTTCCTATGTTTTTGTGCATACTTGAGTCGCTTGGCCTTGTTTCCACGTCGGAGGTATGGCTTTTTGGCCGCAACTCTTCCATGAAGACCACTTCTGGCCAGACTTCTCCGGACAGTAGATGGGTGTACCTGGGTCCCACTGGTTTCTGCCAGTTCTGAGCTGATGGCACTGCTGGACATCTTTCGATTTCTAAGGGTAATAAGCTTGATGTGTCTTTCACCTGCTGCACTAAGTTTCCTTGGCCGACCACTGCGTCTACGATCCTCAACGTTGCCTGTTTCTTTGTGCTTCTCCAAAAGAGCTTGAACAGCACATCTTGAAACCCCAGTCTGCTTTGCAATCTTTGTCTGGGAGAGACCTTGCTGATGCAGTATAACTACCTTGTGTCTTGTTGCTGTGCTCAATCTTGCCATGACATGAAACTGTCTTCCACAACCTCACCTTGGTAGCAGAGTTTGGTTGTTCCTCACCCAGTTTTAAGCCTCCTACACAGCTGTTTCTGTTTCAATTAATGACTGTGTTTCAACCTACGTGTGACACTGATGATCATTAGCACCTGTTTGGTAGAATTGGTTGATCATACACCTGACTATAATCCTACAAAATCCCTGACTTTGTGCCAAGTGTACCTATAAGAATTGATGCTGGTTTGAAGGCAAAAGGTAGTAACACCAAATATTGATTTGATTTAGATTTTTCTTTTGTTCGCTCACTTTGCATTTTGTAAATTGATAACAATAAACAAACATTATTTATATTTCTGAAAGCATTCTTTGTTTACAGCATTTTTTCACACCTGCCTAAAATTTTTGCACAGTACTGTATGTGATGTAGCTTTAAATCTGCATTTTTGTTTATTTAGAGTATAGAAAGAACTATAAAATGTTTATCCTGCATGATTTTTTATATCACCAACATCTTTAGTTACTTTTATAAATGAAGATCAAATTTGATATTTCCACATATGTTAAAAAAAGAAAAAAAAAACATTTCATGAGCTGTACTTACTTTTGCACATGATCATAAGGCTCCTATCTGTAATGCTTTTTACAAGTGGCCGAATTCAAACAACATCACTAAACTGTAGCAGTCCATCTAACTGAAGAAGACTTGCATTACAATCTTGTTCTACATATTGTAAATTGCAACTCCCACACATTTTCAGTTCTTCCTGTTTTTCCTAACTAATGTGTACCAGCTTGTAATACTCATCCTCATCTCTGTTATATGAATTTTTTACTTATAATTTAATTATTATATATTATCATGATAATGTGCAGCTACAGTACATATTAATCCAACTCCCTTATTTTATTCTTAATGCTGCTAGCATTATGACAAGCAGTTTTTGAAGTGTTAATAACTTTACCTTGGCTTTTTAACACTGGACTAGAACTTTCAAAGTTGTCTTGTATATTTCTATTTATACTGCTGATTGTCCCTTTATGTGAAGTTCTAAACGTGCCTGTCCTAAACTCACTGCCCCTCCATTCCCTAGTTTAAACAATCCTCAACTAACCTACTCATATCCCTCCCCAATAACTGGTCCCTCTCCAGTTCCAATGTAACCAATCATGGCAGAACAGGTTCCATCAATTACAGAAGGAGCCCCAATTCCCCATAAACCTATGCTCTCCTATCCTACACTGAGATTTGATCCATGTTTTAAATCTTCTAATATTCTTGGTTACAGAAGACCACCTTGTCCCTCCTGTGTGTCAGTTTGGCACCTAACTCTGTAACCTGCTTAGTGTTAGACCCGAGTGTTACTCGGGCTGCGAAATTTGTATTGCAGAACTGACTGACTGTGCTTATGTATGTCATTTGTGCCAACATGGACAATGACAAAGAGCCATGTATAGAATTTAATCTGACAATATCTTGCAGACACTTTTAACCCACCTCTGCTATCTTCCGGTACCTTCCCACCTGACAAGTTATGTTTCGGGTCCCAACAGCCATTTTCCACCATATGGATCTGTCCACTTACTCCTGTTACATAACTGCCAGTCATCATCCTTCAGCTTGTGGATGATGAGGTCATGTAGTGTTTGCATGTGGCTTTTTTGAACCAAGCTCAACTAGACTGCTCATTGAAAACCACTGCCTCATAAGCTTTTTGCTTATGATCTCTTTACCTTACCAGTCAGTTTAGACCAGTTTTCTGTGGGTAGCCCTTTAATCTCCAGACAACACAGTCCTAGGGATCACTAATGCACATAATCTCCAATCACACCAGTGTCACAGTATTTTTGAGAGGCCTCAATCTGACATTCAGGAGGAGCTCAAATTAGAGACACCACATCCAAAAGAAGCCAGTTAGCATTTTCCGGGCATTTGATTAGAATGCTTCACGGACATCACCTTCCGGGGAGGTGCTTTGGGCATGACCAATCAGGAAAGACTTCAGTATGCCCCCAGAGGCTTCAGAGGGGTAAAGGTGTATCTAGGCATCTTTGCTCATACTGCAGCCTCCGCGACCAGGATAAGCGGCAGAAAATGAATGGATGGATGAGCTTCAGTATGACACAGCTGTGAAAACATTTAACAAGTAATCAGCATGCATTTAGTATTATTTGCAAACATGCATTGAAACTTTTCATCACATTTAACTAATGTTTCCTCAAAATATTGCTTCATAACTAACATTTTTAGTTTTTACATTCTCAGCCGTGTGTGGAATATTTCTGTAGAAACTGTCTTTCAGGCCACCAAGTGACAAATGATCACAGAAATTCCAATGTCATAGAAGGTGGCCAAGTCCTGAAACAGTCAACTAACAATTTAAGTTGATTTAAAAAAATAAACTGAAAAACAACCTAGTGCTTTATCAAAGAAAATATGTTCACATTGACTACTACAGGTTCACAAATGCCCAACCTCCACAAAGACTTCAAACATTACTTAACTTGAGCATACAGGCTTCTAACAATTATATAACTGGCCCACAAAAGCTTCCAACAATTTTTTCAAAAAACAGGCAAGTCAGGCAAATAGTCCTTAGTTTCATGATGTTCAATAACAAAATGTCCAGAGGGTCAAAGTAGCCATAATAGCCATGGTTGTAACTTCTATCAATGAATATTTACTTGTCGTCCACAAGACTGATGGAGTTGTCACTTATCCCAAGTGAGCCGTGCAAAACAGAGTCAGTGTTATAATTGTGTGGGAAAGGGACAAAGCAAATGACAGAGGCATTAGAAGGCAGCTTTGCTGGGAGCGTCTCAAAGCTGAGATCCAGACCTGGATCGTATGTGCAGTGTTGGCTCAGGGACTGAAAACAGCCAAAAGACAAGTACATCTGCAGCTCCACCAAAAGAGGTATGCCTGCACACTTGCAATTGACTGATCACCACACAGAAGTGCAATGTTTAACACCTCTGCTATACTGTATGACATTCATGCTGTGTCACCTACTTGCAAAATGCTCAAGGCTCCTGCTGTGATACTTTTGTCACTGGACTCACGACCACAGTCTACTGCGCCGTTTCAAGAAATTGGAAGTGGTCGCTGGGGACAGTGACTTCGATGGCAGATTTTATGTAATAGCACTGACAGATTGCATCAGCCTGAGATGAGTCACCACCACTATGATCTAGCATTCCATCGCATGCAGAACGGGTGCCTATAAAAACTGAAAGCCTGCAAAGCCTTAAAACGGAATAACATGTAGTGAAGCAATGTCGAACGGTCATTTTAAGGACAGACAGCCACCTAAAAGAGCCATGTAAAGAGCAAAATGATCCATTGTGGCACTCATCTTCGTCGTTCCAATAATCTAACCCCTACTTATGTACTTCATTTACAAACACATAAAAAATCAATACGTGAAAACACCATAAATTGAGTTCTACTTGTCATAACTTCACTTTCTAAATCAACGAATGTAAATAGCGAATAACACCTACTTACATTAGAATTCACAAACATAAAATAAAAAATACAAAGCAAAATAATTGGAACGTGAAAAAAAAATCATGGTACTTGTCATAACTTCATTTTCTAAACCAACGAATGTAAATATATATAACCCGTACTTACAGCAGAATTTACAATCATAAAATGAAAAAATCAGAATGTGACAAAAACATAAAAAATTACTACTTTATTAATAATAATAATAATAATAATAATAATAATAATAAAGATGCGAAACAACTATCTATGCCATATGCCATATGCCATACGCCATGCTCCTCCGAGTGCCACACCCAAGACTGCCCTATCAGTCGCTGCGTCTCGGAAACACAGTTCCGGTAGTTGGTTCCTGACGGATGTCTGTTGGCGGTACACACAGAGTTCCTGTATTTTTGAGATGGCGGTCAGAGCGGTGTATGGAAGAGCAGAATAAATACCTTTTCCTACCATCTTTGGACTTGCTCGTTTTGAGCCTACGTATTTTATTCAAATATCACTTTTTCTTCCAAAAGTGGGGGCGGCATGGAGGGTGGTAAACCGTCCCTGGCATTGGTTTATCAGGCCGTGCAGGCTCTATACCACGACCCAGATCCCGCCGGCAAGGAGCGGGCCTCCCTGTGGCTTGAAGAGTTTCAGAGATCGGTAAGTAGAGCGGGGAAACCACGGGGATCTTTTTTGGCCTGTTAAGAATTACCGCTAAAGCGTGTGCAGTTGGTGCCATGGGGCGGACGAATGATTTCAGTTTGTTTAACTCGTGAAAACCACAGCGTAGATGTTTAGACGGGCCAGTGCTGATCTTAAGGTGACCCTTTTGTTAATCAGTTACAGAAGTCCATCGGCTTTTTAAAAACAGTGTATGAATTGTCACTAATTACCTTAACGGAATGAAGTCATAAGGGATCAGCAGATCCCGGGGGAACCTTGCATGCGCTGGAGCACGGGAGTTTGTTTTTAATCTCGCGTTTCAGTACTTCTGGAGACCAATTGTACAGACATGTCTATTAAGTGACATTTTTTTCTACCACCTGCGGAACGTGCGTTTCAGGCGGTCACCAGGGGACAGTTCCATGTTAAGCACGTGAAACTACCGGCGAAAAAAAACTGTCCAGAGTGATCCACGGGAGGGTGCGAGGGTAACGCTAATCCTCCACAGATCGGATTGGGTTTGGAGCGGTGCTCTTGGCTTCTTGTAGTTTTGGCGGTGCTTGCATTTCCGCATTCGGCGATTCCAGGAAATGTTTGGTTATTAAAAAAAAAGTGAAAGTGAGACCGGGATCCTGCGAGAGACGTACCTCGCATTGGGAATGTTGCTGTTGTATTTTGTGGGCACGTATACATTTTAGCTTAATTGCCCCCCTTAATTTTATTTTAATTTTAAGACCTAATCGTCATTCATCCACCGTTTAAGTCTTTAAAGTTTAAGATGTATTATTTTAATTGAATAATAGATACAGCTTGGTGTCATCAGCAATGAATGAAAATTAATGTTTTGTTTACTAATTACCTCACCCAAGTTAATACGTATCGACGAAGTCAAATTAAGTCAACACTTAAGACTAAGGGATACCATGTCTGACAGAAGTGCTGTCTTCAAACTTTTATACATATTGAAAATGACATGATCAATCTAGAGTTAACCAAATGAGAGCCAACTAAATTCCTCTAGCTTGTGTAGTGGAATGGCATAGTCAGCAATATCATAAGCTGTTAAATTCGTAAGCATAATAATGTTGGCATTTCCTGTATGAAAGAAGATAAAAAAATAACATTGCCAGCACAAGTTAAGACAGTTTCTGAACAGTGATGGGACCAAAAGACAGACTGGAATTTCTCGTGTGGAGTGTGTTTTACTTCAAGGATAAGATTCAATTTGTGTGACTGCAGTTTTCATTGAAAGATAATTTGTAAGTTGGTGAATCTTTATAACTTTTGAATGTGAGGCTGTTTTCTTTAATAGAAGTCTAACAGTGGCTAATTTGAAGGGATCCTGGCAGTGATACTTAGTCATGACTTAGTAATCACACATTCAGGTTTTGGGATTAATTTTGGAAATTTGACATGAACCCCCAGTTCTGTCATCAGCTTAAATTTACTAAGGCGGTTAGACCAAAGATCTCAGGTACTCCTTGCATGGAGTTTGGATGTTCTCCCCATATCTTTGAGGGTTTCCTCCAACAGTTCAAAGAAATGCAGGTTAGGTAGATCACTTGCATGTGTGTGTCCAGGGATTGATCAGACCTTGCGCCATGCTTGCTGGGATAGGGTTCAGCTTCTCCACATCCGTACTCTGGGTAAAGTGGGTTTAGAAGATGGATTGATGGAATGCTGGATAGGTGGTCAAGGAGTGAACAAGGAGTGACATAAGATGCACTGCTGTTAGATGTATAAGCTGATTTCTAAATGATTAATCCTGTTATCTAGTTTATTATGACAGAAAGTAAGTCAAAATAATGAGTATTTTTCTGAAATTTCAAAATTCTTGTATGTCACGTTTTTTGAATGAAACCCTTGTTATTAACATATTCATCTATTATTTGGAATCTGTGTCTGGGAGCTGAACTCTGGGCTGACCTGCTTGGCTCTACTGCCATCTGCAAGCTTTCTTCTAAACTTTAATATGTTCAAGCCAAACAGATCCATACATTTTTAACTTTGTTGATCTCCATTTTACAGCTGCATGTGTTCTAGTAGTAAAGTAAGATGATTATACACTCACAGGCCACTTTATTAGGTACTCCTTTCTAGTAGTGGGTGGACCTCATTTTGCCTTCAGAACTACCATAATTCTTTGTGGCATTGATTCAACAAACGTTCCTCAGGGATTTTGTCTTGCAGTTGCTGCAGATTTGTCAATCGCATATCCATGATGCAAATCTCCTGTTCCACCACATCCCAAAGGTGCTCTATTAGATTGAGATCCAATAATTGGCATGTTCAAGAAACCAGTTTGAGATGATTTGAGGTTTGTAACATGGCACATTATTCCACTAGACATAGCGATCAGAAGATGGGTACACTGCGGTGATAAAGCGATGCTCATGGGCAGTAACAATACTCAGCTAGGCTGTGGCATTTAAATGATGCTCAGTTGCTACTAAGGGCCCCAAACCCTGCCAAGAAAACATTCCCCACACCGTTACACCATCACTACCACCACTAGCAGCCTGAACCATTGATGTAAGGCAGGAATGATCTATGCTTTAATGTTGTTGACGCCAAATTCTGACCCTACTATTTGAATGTTGCAGCAGAAATCGAGACTCCTCAGACCAGGCAACGCTTTTCCAATCTTCTGTCTTCCAATTTTGGTGAGCCCTTGTGAATTGTAACCTCACTTTCCTGTTCTTAGCAGACTGGAATGGTACCCAGTGTGTTCTCATGCTGCTGTAGCCCATCTGCTTAAACGTTTGACATGTTGTGCATTGAGAGATACTCTTTTGCATATCTTGGTTATAACGAGTGATTATTTTAGGTACTGTTGCATTTCTATCAGCTCGAGTCAGTCTGGCCATTCTCCTCTGACCTCTGGCATCAATAAGGCACCCCAGAGATGGCTGTGTGTGAAAATCCCATCATCAGTTTCTGAAATACTCAGACTGAAACCACCAACCGTGCTACATTCAAAGTCACTTTTCTTCCCCATTCTGATGCTCGGTTTGAATTTCAGCAGGTCATCTTGACAGTGTCTACATGCCTAAATGCATTAAGTTGCTGACATGTGATTGGCTGATTAGATATTTGTGTTAACAGACAGTTGAAAAGGTGTACCTAATAAATTGGCCACAAACACATAAAGATGTGTCTCTCACTCTCTCTCTCTTTCTCTCATTTATATATATATATATATATATATATATATATATATATATATATATATATATATATACTAGCTGAATACCGTGCTTCTCTACAGGATAGCAACAGGAAAAATGTGTTCTAAAATATACATAGGTTGCAGGTCTGGACATTTCGGAGAGGTACTGAGGTTGGTGCGGTAGGGGTCGCCAGTCCGCATCATGGTGTACAGCTTGAACCTCCACCAGTTATTAGAGATGTGGCTAACAATGTCAACCCACATCAGAGCGACCAGAGAGGCGGTGCTGTGCACAAGGTAGGCCAGAGAGGAGAACAGGAACGTGCCGTCGCCACTTATCCGCACCACGCGGTGAGGGACCATTACTTCGTCAATATAAATCCTTTCTTCCTTGGTCATAGTTTTATGGGTTTATTTAAAGAGGTATAAACTTAATAGAAGAATTTGTGAAGAAAGTATGACTAAGAATAAAATAAAAAAAGTATGAAAATCAAAATCCTCAAAAAAAAAAAAAAAAGTTTGCTTTAATATACCTTGGAATAGCCTAACTAAATTATTTTAAAAAGATATATAAATGACAAATTATAAATGCTTTGTGGAAACTTTAAAATTTTAAAACAAAACTTGTACTCTAAAGTAAATTAAAAACACTTTCATTTTTCTGAAAAGAAATTTAATTTAGAAAGAAATGGAATGAATGGGCCAAAGGTAACCTACATTCCAAATTTCAAGTCCCAATTCCTCATGGTTCGGGAGATTTTGTGATGAGTGAGTCAGTGGTATCTGGCTTTTATTTTTATATATATAATATATATATATATATAAAATATAATATACATGCACTAGCTGAAATACCCAGTGTTGCCCGGGAGGAAAATAGAGTGTTTTTTAATTATTTCAGAAAAACATAACTAAAAAAAAAAAACAGCTATAAAAATAAATTAACAAACAATACAAGACTCACTAATGTCCTTCTCTTGTGGTTTATTTAATTTGAAAAGCAACAGGGACGCGTTGCTGCTTAAACATTAAGAATGCTGGTAGTTGCCTACTATATATTAACTGTGTAAGCCACGGGATACTAGAAAGTATTGAAATCGTCAGAACTACTCTGGGCATCTCTCTGGTATGAGGATTCGTGTTGCCGATGTGCTTGCATCATTTGTGCTAAGCGACTGTCTTTCTTAGGTTTCCTTTTGGCAGTGTGCTGGCCTCGCTTGCGTATCCTCGGAGCTGGAGCCCTCACCCTGACTCTACATCTCACTTCCGGGTCAGGACAGACACACACACTTGCACGCATTGAACTCGATTTAATTTCAAAAGCAACAGGGGCGTGGTGGCGCTCAAACATAAAGAATTCTGGCAGTCACCTCCAGTTTGCCTCTGGTGGTCGTTCCAACTGTCAATTGGATGATAACATGCATACAAGACCATAAGATTACCCCCCCCCCCCCCACCCAGAAGGGGGTGGGTTAGGGCTGATTTCACCTCACAGTATTTTTAGTCGACCAATGAGAAACGTGTACCAAGTTTCATGAAAATCGCTCCAGCTGTTCGGACGTGATGCTGGAACATACATTCACACATTGACTTTTATTTACATACATATATAATATTATATATTCACATGCACACACACACACACACACACAGAGTAAAATCTTGATTATCTATCAGGCCTTGGGACCGAGGCCATGACAGATAAGAGAAAAGATGGATAACATAACAGCTACTTTAAAAATTGCAGTGGGGAAAATAAGTATTGAACGCATCAATGTTTTTCTCAGTACAGTGGAACCTCGGTTCACGACCAAAATTCGTTCCAAAACCCTGGATGTAAACCAATTTGGTCGTGAACTGAAGCAATTTCCCTCATAGGATTGTATGTAAATACAATTAGTCTGTTCCAAACCATACGAACTGTATGTAAATATGTATTTTTTTTTTTAAGTTTTTAAGCACAAATATAGTTAACTAAACCATAGAGTGCACACCGTAATAGTAAACTAAATGTAAAAACATTTAATAACACTGAGAAAACCTTGAACAACAGAGAAAACTAACATTGCAAGAGTTCGCGCTATACTGTAGCCTTATGACCCAATCGCTGTAAACACTCTTTTTAAATGAGTTTTAAGCACAGAGGGGAAAAAAGGAACATTTGAACAAATCCGAACTTTATTTAAAAACCAACAATAAACCACCAAGAAAGTAACATTGCAGGAGTTCACGCTAATAGCCTTACAACCCGATCGCCGTGTAAACTTTTTTTTAATGAGTTTTAAGCACAGGGAAAAAAATGAACATTTGAAAAATCCGTAATACAAAAATTAACCATAAACCACCAAGAAAAATAACCTTGCATAAGTCGAGTTCTGGCATGAAGTGAGGAGGAACTGGGTGGAGAACAATCCGGTCTTGTCGCAGCTGAAGACTTGTTGCGGGATGTAGCCTTCGTCCTCCACTAATTTTGTGAAATTTTTAACGAATTCTTTCGCAGCTTCAGCGTCGGAACTAGCACCCTCTCCATGCCTTACCACACTATGAATGCCTCTTCTTTTGCGAAACTTTTCAAACCATCCTCTACTGGCTTTAAATTCCTCACTCTCGCCACTCGTAGAAGGATAGTTTTGCAGCAAATCACCATGATTCTTCCTGGCTTTCTCGCATAACATCGCCTCGCTTACGATATCCCCTGCAAGTTGCTTCTCGTTCAGCCACACTAGCAACAGTTTTTCCACCTCTTCCAGCACTTGAGGCCACTGCCTGGTTAACGCTGTAACTCCTTTTGCAACATCAGCTGCTTTAATAGATTCTTTCCGCTTTAGAATAGTTAAACTTCTTGTACTTGGCGGCAAGATCAGTAACACGAACGCCACGCTCATACTTTTCAATAATTTCTTTCTTTACTTCAATTTCAATTCTCTGCAAAACTTTCTTCTCACCACTCTTCACTTGCTTAGAAGCCATGGTTAACTGCAAAGCACACAAAATACTGAAGAGCACAAAGAGTTCACAGGTAAAGCATGCACGTCTGACTGAGAACAATGAACAGGGAGAGGCTGAACATGTGCTTAAATACAGTAATCGGCGCGTATGGATCGGAAGGGAAATGAATTAGAGCACAAAGAATTCACAGCGAAAGCACGCACGCACGTGCAAGCACGCACGTCTGACCGAGAACAATGCAACACATGTGAAAATCATTGCCGCGCACAAAACGAAAGGGAAACTGGCTTGTTCATATACCGAGTGTTTGGAAAGTTTGGTGAACTTTTTGGTCGTAAACCAATTTGTACGTGTACTGAGACGTTCGTGAACCGAGGTTCTACTGTAAATATATTTCTAATGGGGATATTGACATGAAATTTTCACCAGATGTCAGTAACAACCCAAGTAATCCGGACATACAAAAAAATCAGAACAAATATTTCCATAAATTATGTGTAATAAAATGCAATGACGCAGGGAATAAGTATTGAACACGCTTACTGAAGTTTATATAATACTTGGTACAGTACTTGGCACTCCAGCCATCATAAAAACCTCACACTGTTCCACTCCATCTGAACTAGTGTGGTGCTGAGGTGTCACTCGTTGCATGGCTGCACTCGGGTCCTAATCTGGGATCCTGAGTTGGTTTGTCATGTGGTGGGTACGGCAATGCGATATATCAGCGTGTGCTCCTAACCTCTCTTAGTAGAAAAACCTTTGTTGGTAATGACAGCTTCAAGATGCCTCCTGTGTGGAGAAACTAGTCACGTGCATTTCTCAGGTGTGATTTTGGCCCATTCTTTCACATAAATTGTCTTAAAATCTTGAAGGTTCTGGGGGCTTCTTCTATGAACTTTGTTCTTCAGTTCTTTCCATAGATTTTTCAATTGGATTTAAGTCAGGTGATTGACTGGGCTATTCTAGCAGCTTTATTTTCTTTCTCTGAAAAAAACAACTGAGAGTTTCCTTGGGATAATTGTCTTACTGAAATGTCCACCCTCATTTCATCTTTATCATCCTGGTAGATGGTAGCAGAGTCTTATCAAGAATGTCCTGGTACATTTCTCCATTCATCCTTCCTTCAATTATATGAAGTCTGCCAGTACCATATGCTGAAAAACAACATGTTGGTATGGTGTTTTTTGGGTTGAAGTGCAGTGCATTTTCTCCTCCAAACATGGTGTGTGCAATGACATCCAAAGAGTTCAATTTTGATCTCATCTGACCAGACTATTCTCCCAGTATTTCATTGGCTTGTCCAAATGGTGTGCAGCAAACTTTAAATGAGCTTCAACATGCTTTTTCTTCAGCAGTGGAGTTTTGTGGTGTGAACATGTGTAGAGGCCATGGCAGCTGAGTGCATTACTTACTGTTTGGTCTTTCTGAAGCTCTCTGTGAGTGGTCCTTGGCTCTTGGACAACTTTTCTGATTATTCTTTTGACTCCTCTGTCAGAAATCCTGCGAGGAGCACCTGGTCGTGGTCGGTTTATGGTGAAATGATGTTCTTTGCACTTCCGTTGATGCCGTAATCTGGTGCTCACTGAAACATTCAGAAGTTTAGAAATACGTCTGTAACCAATGCCATCAGTATGTTTTGCAACAATAAGGTTGTGACGGTCTTGAGAGAGCTGTTTGCTTTTACCCATCACGAAATGCTTCTTGTGTGACACCTTGGTAATGAGAAACCTTTTTATAGGCCATCAGTTAGGACTAAACCAGCTGATATTAATTTGCACTGATAGGGGGCAGGATTGCTTTCTAAATACTGACAGATTTCAGCTGGTTTCTTAGCTTTCCATGCCTTTATTGCACCTCCTTTTCTTTGTGTTCAGTACTTTTCCCGGTGTCATTCCACTTTATTACACATAATTTATGGACTTGTTTATTTTGATTTCTTTGTTTGTGTGGATTACTAGGGTTGTTACCAACATCTTGTGAAAATTTCATGTCAATAGTCCTATTAGAAACACATTTACTGAGAAAAACGTTCACATGTTCATTACTTATTTTTCCCGTTCTATATACCTTGGATTAGCTTAGCAAATAGTCAAATTTATTTACAAAAAACTTAACATAATATTAACAAAATGAACTAATTTATATAATATTGTAATGACTATCATAATAAGCAAATACAACCCAGAGGCACTGGAGAGTTCTACGTTTTACTTGGAGTCTTCTTTCCTTAACAGGCGGTGCCCTATCTTCTACTCCGTTATCTGGGTTGCAGAGCACATCTTCTAAACAATAAAAGAAAGCTTTCTCTACCGATAATTATCTCTTGCCAGTCATGTTCTGTCTTCTTCTATACTACAAACACTTCTGCATATTGTCTCCTGACTCCCTACTCAAAACTTCTTTCCGCTGCACTTTCCATTTTCTCCCATCTTCTCCTGTCACTCATCTCCTAAGAGCCGTATCCACCCCTCACAGAACAGAAGGCCTTCAGCCAGTCCTATCACTTACACAGCATTCTTCCCTATCTGCTCTACTGTCAGTGGTTTCCATTTTCGACACGTTTTTCAATTTTGGTCAGCATCACGCTTTATATCGTTTTTTGGTGTTTCATATATGTTTAATAATTTCAATTTTTTGTGACAATTCCAATACCACGCCCATATCATTATCGACCAAAATAATGTATAGTAGTTTAATTATAACAAAAGAGAAAAACTACGAAACACTATTAAAGTTGAAGATATGTAACCGAGACTGTGATTTCATTGTGCAGCAGTAGTAACATTTAGACGCTGTTTTGTTTTGTTTTTTTTAACCCCCTGATGGTTATATGGAGACTGACAAATAATTGAGGTTTGACTGTATATATAAGTGAATGGAAGCGAAGATCTGTGATGCGGCGTGCATATTTGTCGCTAGAGATTCACAAAGGTATAAAATCAGTTTGAAGTTTGATTAGCTTTGTTTTAAGGGGAACAGTTTTATTTATTTGTTTGACAGTGGACTACTTCTTATTTGCTTTGGTTTGAGGTTTTCATAATGTCAGTAAATTAGAAATAGTATTATTCATTTATTGGTAATGGAAGAAGCAGATCAATGTTAATCAAGATATGCTCCTGATTTTTTTGATTAAGTGGTAGTGATTTAATGTAAAGTTTTCTTTTGAGTGTATTTGGAACCTCATAATTTGGAGAAATCCAATAAAATCAGTCAGTACAGAATGGTTGCAGAAGGTATCAGTTTACACATCTGTGTTAATGTTAGCATGTTTATTATTGGAAAAGGATTATGTCATTCTTATTTTTCATTGTGAGCTAAACTGTTAGTCGTCATATAATAAAGAGTCTGTTAAAATAATAATTAGGGATGCACCGATATGGGAATTTTGGGCCGATGCCAATTTCCGATAATGTCTATGTACTTACCTGCCGATACCGATGCCGATATACTGTACATATTTATAAGATACAAAGAAAAATTAGACTTGATCTGTCTGAACAAGATTTACAAAGTGAACATTTATTTGTATAACAATTTTGCACACCACATTCAATCATTAAAAACAAATGATGTCTGCCACATTTGGCTGGCTACCTGTTGGTTATATGGCAAACAGTGTTGCAGGTTGTTGCTTTAAATAACACTTTTCTCTTTCTTTTTGATGGAACAAATACAACAAATTCAACAATAATTGAAAAAATGAAAACTGAAAAAAATGGTAAAATGTACAATAACAATGAAATAAGCAGTACCACTTAAGAATAACAACTTTTGCAGATTATTTACAATCATTAAAATGGTTTCTGCTCAACCACATTTGGCTGGCTATCTGATCTTTTGTTTTACAGTCTGCAGTATTAAATACCACATAACTTTTTTTCTTTCTTTTTGATGGAATAAATCTAACCAGTCTATAATTTTTAAAACCAGAAAAGCGTACAACAGTAAAGAAATAAATAACTTTTTTTCTGGAGGCTTATCATTCTTTTCTATTTTTAAATCATGATGGGGAGGTTTTTCTTAACGAACAAGAGCATCTCTGACTTGTTGCAGGAAATTTTGTTTCTCTTTGCGTTGGTCACATTAGAAGCCAAACTGAACAATCTCTCGCTGTCCACGCTAGTACATGGGGCTGACAGGAACTTGCGTGCTACTTTGGCAATGGTAGGAAACCAACTCCAGTTGTTGTTCCAGTATTTTAGTGGATTTTCATTCCTCGGGATTGGTGCTTCAGAAAGAAATCCCTGCACCTGCCGAGTAGCATGCATACATATACAGTATTATATTCTGTGTCATCTTTCATATCTAAAAGATAGATCTGCATTTTGGCTTTTACCAGGGCTGTCAGATTAAGATTAGAATCCTTACAACAAAAATAAGTAAATGTCATTTGAATTGAATGCATGTCTGTATTGTATTTGCTGTTTTTTTATTATTTTACTATTATTTTTGCTTTTCACTGTAGATCAGGGGTGCCCACACTTTTTCGGCTTGCAAGCTACTTTTAAAATGACCAGGTCGAAATGATGTACCTACAAGAAAAATGCTATATATAATATATATATATATATATTTTTTTTAAATGGGTGTGTTTAACACAGAAGATGCCGACCATTTAACTAATGACTAATAACAATATGGGTTAACAATTTAGAAACATGTATAGGCTGATCCTAAAAAGTTGCGTGCAAAAACAGATCTGTAAAATCCCACAATAGTGTCTAGCACATCTTAAGTAACATGAAGCCAAAGTTAGTGTGCGGTAAAGCCAACAACAGCTCTTTTACATTCGATTGCCGTTTTTCTTTCTTGCCTTCCAAGATTTTTTTTACATTTGAATTATGTTAGAATAGTGATATTCGATCCGACAGCCCTAGTTATTTACTTAAAACAATGTTGTACATTTCGAAGAACGTGCATGCCACCTCGTCATTTCTCATGGCCCTTTTCTGTTGTGGACCATCTATCTGTGATTCAGTTGTTTGCATTTCGTTCGATGCAAGTTCCATCTGAGCTTGCAACATTTTGAGTGCCAGTGATTTTACATCTGCATCGAAATAGTGGTCTTTGTATCTCGGGTCTACAATAGTGGCAACACAGTACATGGATTCTGTGTATATCTCAATGAAACGATTGTTTACAGCCTCCAAGAGAGCGCTTTTACTGGTTTTGACTGATTACGAGTTCAAACAGGTGCCATTAATACAGGTAACGAGTGGAGGACAGAGGAGCCTCTTACAGAAGAAGTTACAGGTCTGTGAGAGCCAGAAATCTTGCTTGTTTGTAGGTGACCAAATACTTTTTTTCCACCATAATTTGCAACTAAATTCTTCAAAAATCAGACAGTGTGATTTTTCTGGATTTTTTTTTCTCATTTTGTCTCTCATAGTTGAGGTATACCTATGATGAAAATTACAGGCCTCTCTCATCTTTTTAAGTGGGAGAACTTGCACAATTGGTGGCTGACTAAATACTTTTTTGCCCCACTGTAATTAAGTTGGTGGTATTGAAATTTCGCACTTTGGTCCCTCCGCGCAAAACATTAGTTGAACAAGTGTTGCAAATGGCATATTTTATGTCACTTTCACTCACTTTGAAAAACTTCTACACCGCAGACATTTTCGCACAGTAGCCCAGCGTCGCCTAAATGTCTGGCACATCCGGAACACTGTGAATGCGTTATCAATATCGGTTCAAATTATCGGTCCAATTTAGTCTTCGGTCCGATGCCGATAAAATTATTTTAACCCATTATCTGCCTATACAGATATAAATCCAATATTATCGTGCATCCCTAATAATAATGTTTAATTTTGACATTATCAAACTTGCTAAGTCAAGGTTAGGACTCTAGAAGTCTTGGCGGTATTGAACATAAGGCAGGAACCACTCATAAACTGGGCCTATTGACCTGTACACCCTCACTGACAAAGGGCACAATTACAATTGCATATCTTTGGGGAAGTGGAAGGAAAACTGGAGTGCCTGGAGAAAAATCCAAACAGACACAGGGAACATGCAAACTTCCAAAGTTCCTTAAAATTCCAATTTTGAAATGATAAATGTATGCTGTTATTTTAATTTAACATTCTCCATATATAGGGAGTTAAATTCATTTTTAAAATTGGGCAAACCTATATTTTTAAATAATATTGATCAATTAATTACATTTCCATATATCACTTCTAGTTACTCAAAGAACTTTACATATATAGCGGGGACTGCCACCAGGATGATTCACTGGGAACCATATTTTTGCCTTTATGCTTACCACACATTAGCTATTAGATGATAAGGGGAGGGAGGGAGCAAGTAAGGGACAGAAGATGATTGGGGGACCAGAATGGATGAGGCCGCAATGAGCAATTTAACCAGGACATCACCTTTTAAAGGATGCCCAGGGATCTTTTATGATTACAGAGTGTCAGGATCTTACTCATCAAAAGTACAGGACCGTTTATTTTAGAGGTGGGCGGTATGACCAAAATTCTATATCACGGTATTTTTCTAAATTCTGCCGGTTTCACGGTATTAGACGGTATTTTTTTCCCCATGCATGAGTGGATGTTAACCACATTTTCCACTGCAATTACTGCAGTAGACTGGCTAAGAATAACCTATTCAACTGTTATGAGAATTGTACATCGTACAAAAAGACATTTTAATGTGCACACAAGTATTAATCCAGGTTTGCATGGCCCCATAAAGTGATAGTTTTCAAGGGGGTGGCACTAAAGAGAAGGAATCACATTGCATGACAGATGCAGTCAAAATATAGAACCTTTTAATTGAACAAATTTTGCAAAAGCTTAAACTATGATTTTGACAACATTTTTTCAACCATCCAAAGAGGCATTTAGACTTAGTAAAATATCCAGAGGTGTTTGTCAAAAGTTGGATTGCACTGAACACGTCTTAGAAAAGGAATAAATAGTAAATATTTTTTGTAAACCAACTACACTTTCTGTTAATGTTAACAATCTCTGTCCACTGACATGTTAAAGTGACTTTTTAAACAATTTTACCATCATTAAACTGCATAATATCTAAACTAATAAATAATAACAATAAAATACATAATAGTATTACTGATAGTTGCACCATTACTTCAAGGCTTCAAGCCGAGGTGCATTACACAGTATTCACCAAATTAAAATAAAATAAAACAAGTGCAACTTGGTAATGACATCTTACCAACTGTACCATCATTTAGGCAAACTGCATTAATATGGACCTTGCTTCAAGCTAAGCTATATACATAAATAATAAAACTGCAACTTGCATTTATAATGCTGTTTGTGGTATAGCCCTATGGAAGCGCATTAGGGCCACTGTGAAGAAAAAAAAATATGGACACGGAAGAAAAAAACAAACTATATGTCGAGAATAAATTCGACATGTTGACTGTATTCTTGACATTTCCACTTTAATGTTGATGCTTATGTCAAGATTAAAGTCGACATTTCCACTTTATTCTCATAGTTTATTTTATAATTAAAGTAGAATATTGTAAACTAAACTTCATCCTAAAATCAATGTTTAATTTACTAGATTTTCTCAAACCCCGTCATAAGTTAATGCAGCACATCAAATACTTTGTGTTAAGTGTTCCCCGCACTAAGAGCAGGCGCCTGCAGCAATCACCGCACAGAATCCATTCACTTCATGATATTCCTGCTCTCTACCAAAACCCCAGTTCCTATCTTTCCTTTTTCTTTCTCCACATTACCAATCACCACACGATAAACGTCTTTGTGAAATTAAAACTAGTTATTAACTTAGCCGACGGAGTGTTCAGAACTTTAAAAATATCTTCATTATACATGTTTAATTATGCTATCCATTCAGAGTTGCGCCCATCTCTGAACGAGTCGCCAGGACATTGCAGGATCACTTCAAGCAAAACATACACTAGCAAGTACAAAAACAAGTACAACTTGGCTTACAGTATTATCCAGTAGTATAGAAACAGTATTTACACATCTGACCTTTTAAAACTAAAGTATCTCCAGGCAACGGACGTGACTCCTTTTTTTCGGCAAAAGTTCTTCTGTTGTTCATGTTCAACTTTATCGTCGGCTTCAGTTTCGGAATGCTCTCTGTCCATTTTTCACATTTCACAGAACTTTAATTTATTTGCGCATTTATTTATATATTTAATTTTGTCCGAAATAGTCCTCCATATACCTATGCTACCGCCCACTATTTGGTGGTGTAGCAGTGAAAAAGAGCACTAGTACAACAAATCTGTGTTTAGCGGTGTAGCAGTGAAAAAGGTCCCCACTTGAACAGTTTCCCGCTGCGCCACGTTCTGAACGTCGTTTAGGCAATTTAAACCGGTGTTGCGATATAAGAAAAATCCATATCATAAAAAAAATAAAAAACGGTTTTCGGTATGAACCGGTATACCGCCCAGCACTAGTTTATTTATTTATTTTTTAAATGCACAGTGTGCCCATCAGTGCACTTGGGCATTGGAATCCACAGACACACCACAGGGTAAGCATTCCCTGCTGGCCTCACTAATACCTTTTCAAGTGGAAACCCAAGGTAGTTCCTGTTTGGTTTCTCATCATGGCCAGGCTTAAACATGCTTATTACCTGTTCTGATGTGTGCAGGTGGTATATATGTAACATATGGTGAAGTTTTGTACATCTGGGTGGAAGGATTAACTACATAATTTAGAATCTAGACTGTAATTTTCTTGCAGGACTATATTTTCTGACCTCCAATTGTCTATCTCATCCTCATAAAAGCCCATCAGTGTTAGAATGTTCTTTTTCACATTCTGTCTTATTTCATAATCTTTCTTCTTCATTTGTCAGCTGGTCTTTAAACTCTGTACATTGCTGCACTTGTTCTCTATCTTTCAAACTTCCCTTCATTCTCCTCAGTCTTACACAGTTTTCTCACTTCTTCACTTAATTCCACATTATAAGTGGTTTATTAAAATGAAACTGGTACAGTTCTCAGATCAACATGTGATTTCTGAGGCTTGTGTTATTCAGTGACAATTTTTTTTTTCTCAGACAAACCTTTCTCATTATATACCTTGCATATCTTTTTTTTTTTTATCCCTTTTAAATTGTTTTGAAGAAGAATATTCCACCTCCTTCACAAATATGGGAAGTTCAGTGAAATTTATTTCTTCTATTTATTTCTGTATAAGAAAAATGAGTGATTCTAAATGGCTTTCTAATTTGCTGTTTTTACTCATCACCTTGTATGTGACAGACTTTCATAGCTGTGGCCACATGCTTCTTGCTTTCTTTAGAGTACTACTTTGTGTGGCTTCATGGCAGTGTCTAAAAAATGAAGATATATCATAATACTAGTGTGTTTCACTGTTTAAATATTGATAACTAAACAATGGAGCTATTTTTCTTTCTGAACCATGAGTATATCTTTCTGATTATTCTTGTGTGTGTTGTTAATGTGTTTTGATTTTTGAGGATAAATTGTTTTCTCTAGTATTGAATTCTCTGTTTCTTCAGTAGCTTTTCTTTGTGGACATCAGTATGCTTTAAATAATATGGAAGCTCACGCTTTCATTTGAATTTAATAGAACCACCATGGGCTTTTGTTAATTGAATAAGAAATACCAGAATTACAATATTAAACATCAATATGCTAATGTTAGACCATGCAGGACATTGGGACAGTACTATCCTATAGGGCAGAAATGGAGACTGATTTCAGTTGGTGACAAGTCTCAAGACTTTTATTAATAAAAATGTGTTTGAAATGATCAAATTACAAAAAAAAAATGGATGTAACAAAAAATTTTGTAGTATACCTGCAATCCTGTGCTGAAATTCACAACTTGAATAAAATTATTTTAATGATGTAGCTTGCTTATATGTTATCTTTTAGTATAAAGAAATAGACTAAAAAAAATCTCAACTTTAAAGGGAACCAAATCAATCGAAACTAATCCCATTACTATTTACTTAATTACCATTTATTAGTCTACAGCACAGAAATATACAGTGGATATAAAAAGTCTAAACACCCATGCCAAAATTTCAGATTTTGTGTAGTAAAAAAATAAAACCAAGATAAATTCTATCAGAGCGTATTACACCTTTATTTCAAAATTGCAGCCTATACAAAGAAGGTGAAAACAAATCAGAAACTGTTTAGTGAAAAAAAAAGAAAAAATTCAAAAACCTGGTTGCATTGGTGAGCACATCCCCTAAACTAATACTTAGTTGAAGCACCTTTTGATTTTTTTTATAACAGTCTATTTGGATAAGAGTCCATCAGTTTAGCAAATCTGGAATTATTGTCTTTTCAAAACTCTTCCTTGCAAAAGATTTACAGATCTATCATTACGAGGGCAAGTCCAGTGCATAGCTCTCTTCAAGTCACCCCACAGATTTTCAATTGGATTAAGGTAAATGTTGTGGCCGGGCCATTCCACAACATTGATGTTGCAACCAAGAGGATATCAGAATAATCCCACATGAACAGCCAAACTTTATCTGAGGTCAATCAAAGCCACTTTAATTGATGTCAGGTATATACAAACTACTATTTGAGATGTGCCTTATTGTGATTGGCTGATTCTGAATGCAGCCACATTCTTGATTATTAAAGGTTGTGCACACTAAGGCCAGGTTTATGCTTCATGTGACACATGCTCCAGCAGACGATACAGCTATGCAAGTGTTGTACTGTTTATACTTAGTCTACGTAAATCTGGAAGGTTTCACCAGGTGGCAGTGCAAGATATCATCACGGTAAGAAATCATTTGGCTTCACTGTGTTGTGAATTGCCTGAAACATGTATTAAATTCCGAGGACACCTTGCCAAAATATCTTTGCAAAGGGTTTTTAATGATTACCTCTATCAATCCAGGGATACGCAAGACAGAAACAATCCCTGGACGGGGCATCAGCTCATTGCAAGGTGAACACAAGCATACACATACACTAGCGTCATTTTAGCGTCACCAAATCCGCAAACCTTCATGTCTTTGGAAGGAAACCAGAGCACACTGTGGAAACCCACCTAGGAAAACAGGCAGGGAATACTAGGGATGTGACTCAGTGCGAAGCAGCAGCGCTGCCACTGTGCCACCCCCACATGTGTAATTATTAACAGTATTCATTATTTAAATTAATTTAATGACATAATTGTAAAATGTAACATACGTATATACGTTAATGCATTTCATCATGAAACTGATGTCAGGTATAAATCTAAGGATTCTAAATATGAAGAGAGCTGGAATATCATAAATTTAATGTGTTCTGTGTGGTGATTGCTGCTTGTTGCTGCTGTCAGTTCAGGAGGATGTCCCAGAAGCACGTAGCGATTAACAACTGTGTCGGTTTTAAGGTGACGTTTACAACGGTCTGCTTTTATGATAGAATAGACTATGAGGTTAAAGTGGACATTTTGAGATCAAAGACGAAATTTCCACTTTAAACACAAAATAGACCTTTTCACTGTGTCCATCCACTGTGTAATTTTTTTCTCTGTCGCTCAAATTCGCTGCTGTACATTCTGCTGCTGTTGTTGAAAATGCATAGTCTAACTACATGGGGAATATGCGATGCTTGAATATAAAAGCACCACAAATGCATTTGTATGTTGGCATTTTGCTTCACCACATCGAACCATTCATCAAACATTGAGCCTGCACATCAATCCTGTACGATACTCAAAGCGTCTTTCTGTCACATGTAGATGGTAAACAGAGACTCTGAGGTCACATTCCAACTTGATTACACTGTGCCCCCTGACTTTTTGCTGGTATTACAACTTGCGCACACAGCACATTAATTTCTGAGAACGTGCTCAAAGGACGCGTCAAACGCTGGGAACAGGTGGTAGCCATGATGCGTACGCATTCTGAACGTGAAGTATACACTGCCCGTAACGCAACCAGGTTTTTGTATTCTATGTTTTTTTTTTCCTTTTTTCACCAAGCAGTTTATGATTTTTCACCGTCTTACATAGATTGCAATTTTGAAATAAAGCTGGAATAAGTTCAACAACATTTTATCATCATTTTTTATTACTTAAAATCAGTGATTTTTCCAGATTTTGTGTAAACTTTTTATATCCACTGTATGCTAAAAAAACAGCCTAAAGACATCATTTCTTAGACATCATTTCTTATGATTATCCTTAAACTATGAAAACTGATTTTTTGCTTAGTAAATCAAACTCCAGAGAGATTAGAAGAAAATTAAACAAAGGCTTACCATTAATATTGTCATCTGTTTTACCCCAGTCTGGGGTTGCTGGGGAAGTTTGTGATGGTGGAAGATGAGGGAATTTTAGCAGGTGGCTTTTCATGAAGTGTCTAGCTTGTATAAATGAAAGAAAAAATAGTATGTTGATGAAAGATACTATTTAAGACTTGGTTGTTGTAAGGGTGCCACAATAAGACAGTTAACCGGCTCTCCAGGGATCAGATTTATAAAACTTGCATGCAGGAGGATAGTGATGCTAAAGGCTAATGATGTGTGTACACAGCTTTCCATACTGATGTCTGAATTTATGAAAGAATGTGCATATATTTATAGCAGCACTCTGACCCATCCTTATGCAACATTTTGGAGACAATGGGAAATTACAAACACCCTTGATCAAGGAGGAAAATGCAGCCAAACCTGCAAAATGACTGGCATAAAAAAAAAAAAATCATATCATCAAGCCATTATATTACACCTTAAAAGTGATAATTATTATATAAGGACTATATCTTAGAAGGTCAATGCTGCAAATTTGCACTGAAGCGCAATTTGCAGCAGTATCTAGTTTTCCTAACACAATTTGAACATTTTACTGCATCCACATTGATATAACGGCATCTGGCTTGAATGATATTGCTTTACATTACATTAACGCAGAAGCCATCTGCCCTGACAAGATGAGACTAAAAAATGTTATGACTTGGTGGCACAGGTCAACTTGTGATTTGTTTACTTTGATGGCTCTGTATGTGGTGGCTGGGTTATTGATAAGGTAACTCGCTGTACTTTGTGTTTTTATATGGCCAGTACTGTTTGTCACAGTAATCATGTCATTACATGTGCAAGACAATAGCGACTACCTGCTTAGACACTAGCACCTTACACTTTCTCCTGACAGTTGGAACAAAGAGGAGTGGCACTGGTCACCCCAACCTAAACTTGTTTCAGGGTGGCAACTAGGTGGAGTTTTTTAGGCATGTTCGCCTATGCACATTTACAAGAAGATTGTGATTCATAAAGGTGAATTACATATAAATGTGTGTGTATGCCAGGTTTTATAAATGACATTTTTCTTTTGGATGTATACATGTTTCTGACTTTTTTTTTTTTTGGTGATTACGCATTTTCATGAATCCATATGAAGTTCTGTAAATGGGACCCCAGGACCCTGATGAAAATTAAATGTTTTTGCCTGGATCAATATTCTGTTTATGTAACACATTAGAAGTTACTTAAAAATGTAGACTAAATAAATAATTCTTTTCTGAGGTAGTCGTTTTCTTGCCTTGTGCATTGATTTTTAAATCTGAAGTTGTGTTGGGGAACCAAGTCTTATTCACACTATTTTTTGTGTCCTTACTCTTTTCTAGATGTACGCTTGGGAAATATCAGATCAATTACTTCAGTTAAAGCAGGACGTGGAATCTTGTTATTTTGCAGCACAAACAATGAAGATGAAAATTCAGACCTCTTTTTATGAGCTTCCTCCAGACACACACATTGCTCTGAGGGACTCACTGCTTTCACATATTCAAAATTTAAAAGATTTATCTCCTGTCATAGTTACTCAGGTAAGGAGCATGTAAGAAACTTAAAATTACTATAGTGATTGTTTATCTAAATTTTTATAGTGTTATCAGGCAGATTCAATGGACTTGTTACTATTGTGCTTAGCTGTTATGTTTTATTCCTGTATTTGGTTTGCAAAAAATTAAGCAGTTAATCATTCTTATCAATTTATAGTAATTTAATTCATAATCTATTATTCTGGAAGTTTAAATAGCTTCAAAATGTCAGTTTTTATTTTTATGCTTTTTTCATTTAATTTTCTTCAGTTTTGTTTGACTTGACGACATGTGTTGTCTGAGCATTTTTATACTCCCAACAATTGGTTGTGAATTTATGAGTACATAAAATGGATGACTTATTATGAGCTCAAACTGTGCTAACATTGAAATTGGGTAAAATATTCACCTCTATTCAAAATTGTTTTGAATGATGACAAAAATAAACTCATCACTGTGAAAATGTTTGATAATATTAACTATACTGTATATTTACTTGAATAAATGATACATGAACTATATATGTGCATTATTATGAAATTAAATACTCGGCTACATAAGTTTTATAAATTAACATTTCTTAGCTGAATTGAGACAAAAGTGTTTATCCTATTTTGATACATTTCAAACCATTTTTTACTTTGAAAATTGTTTTTGGTGGCTTTTTTCTCTTTGTGTTGTTAGACAATGCCCTGTAAATATTTGTATGGACTGTTATGTTTCATTTTTCTCTTGCATACATTTCAGTCCTCCTGCTTTAAGAGGCTGATGTAACCAGCTTCTGTTTCAAATGACATCCTTTACAGTTCAGTGTCAGTTCATTTTTAGTTTGGACTAATACTCAATTTAAGTGCTTGAGAACTTGGATAGAATATGTACCTCTTAACACCTACTTTACCAAGTTCCAGACTCGGCACACGTTAGAGCAGATGGCAGAAAATGAAAATGTGTAAAATTACATACTAAATGGGAATTTTGTTTCAAGTAGATGTCGACTGATAGTGTCAAGATTTTTTTTTTTCTTACTTTTAGTTTTTAATCTAAATATCACCTCAGATGAAACTAAACTGAAAGAAGTAAAATTTAATGCAATAGACAAAATTAAATACATTCTTCAGAAATGTTCTTTTTTCATAAGCATTATGTTTGGATGAAGAGCTTTATGGTAAGATGTTTGTTTATTTGTAAAATGAAAGTTGAGGGAAGGAATGCTTGCAGAATATTGTATTTGTTCTCTCTAAAAAAAACAAAAAATAACAAAACAGCAACAAAAAATACTATCTTTATATGATATTGCAGGCTATTCTGCTGAGCAAAAAAACATTTCTAAGAGAATTTCTCAAAAATTATTTAAAATTTGGGTATCCACATATGATATAAGAGCAGTTCCTTTCCCTTTAGTATCGAAAAATTGAGAAGAATAACACATTAAATGGTATTTGTTGCAGTTCTGGTTACACAATGTTTTTGATCATTTTCAAAAAGTTTCCTCATTGATATGTATAAAGTTAGGTTTTACCATAATTCTGTTTAAAAACCATAAAGAGCCCTAGAAGTAATTTCTCTATATGAAACAAAGTTAGGAAGGGGTCATGTGGAACTGGCAGAAAGTAAAGGAGAGTTCCACTTAACTATTAGGTGGCAGCAGAGGGCTTCTGTATTGAACAGGCAGAGAACTGCTACATGGTAAAGAATTACAGTCATATGAAAAGTTTGGGAACCCCTCTCAGCATGCATAATAATTTACTCTACTTTCAACAAAAAAAGATAACAGTGGTATGTCTTTCATTTCCTAGGAACATCTGAGTACTGGGGTGTTTTCCCGAACAAAGATTTTTAGTGAAGCAGTATTTAGTTGTATGACATTAAATCAATTGTGAAAAACTGGCTGTGAAAAAATTTGCACAGAGAACATCTGTATGGCAGGGTGATGAGAAAGAAGCCCTTTCTGCACTCACGCCACAAACAGTCGCTTGTGTATGCAATTGCTCATTTAGACAAGCCAGATTCATTTTGGAACAAAGTGCTTTGGACTGATGAGACAAAAATTGAGTTATTTGGTCATAACAAAAAGCGCTTTGCATGGCGGAGGAAGAACACTGCATTCCAAGATAAACACCTGCTACCTACTGTCAAATTTGGTGGAGGTTCCATCATGCTGTGTGGCTAGTTCAGGGACAGGGGCCCTTGTTAAAGTCGAGGGTTGGATGAATTCAACCCAGTATCAACAAATTCTTCAGGATAATGTTCAAGCATCAGTCACAAAGTTGACATTACGCAGGGGTTGGATATTCCAACAAGACAATGACCCAAAACACAGTTCAAAATCTACAAAGAAATTCATGCAGAGGGAGAAGTACAATGTTCTGGAATGGCCGTCACAGTCCCCTGACTTGAATATCATCAGAAATCTATGGGATGATTTTAAGCAGGCTGTCCATGTTTGGCAGCCATCAAATTTAACTGAACTGGAGAGATTTTGTATGGAAGAATGGTCAAAAATACCTCCATCCAGAATCCAGACACTCATCCAAGGCTATAGGAGGCGTCTAGAGCAGGGGTAGGCAACGTCGGTCCTGGTGAGCCACAGTGGCTACAGGTTTTTATTCCAACCCAATTGCTTAATTAGAAACCAATCATTGCCAATCTCAGACCTTATTTAATTTTATGGCTTGTTAGTCTGTGCAATGTAAGGCTCTTATATAATAGATTTTTTTCCTTTCCAAGGATATCATCCAAATGATATGAAGCCTAAAACAGATCATTTTCAGTCTGTCACATTTTTCTATTAAGTGTTTTATTAAATCAAACAGTGCATGATGAACACACACAGATGTAATTGGAAAAAAGCTAGCTGGAGAACTGCTGGCTGCTTTGTCTTTTACATCTTATTGCTAATAAGGAGCAATTAAAACACTGAATGCAGCAGTTTAAGATTGAAATAAGCAATTAAGGTTGGAGAACCTTAACAAGCGAGACCACTAAAATGAAGCATCAAAATGTCACTTAAGCAATATGTGCTTCATCAGCAATAATTGAGTTCTCGTTAAGGAACTGGGTTGGAACAAAAACCTGCACATACTGCGGCTCACCAGAACCGACGTTGCCTACCCCTGGTCTAGAGGCTTTTATATTTGCAAAACGAGGCTCAACAAAGTATTGATGTATATCTCTGTTGGGGTGCCCAAATTTATGCACCCGTCTAATTTTGTTATCATGCATATTGCATATTTTCTGTTAATTCAATAAACGTAATGTCACTGCTAAAATACTACTGTTTCCGTAAGGCATGTCATATACTGTATTAAAAGGAAGTTTCTACTTTCAAAACTCAGCCAATGATAAACAAAAATCCAAAGAATTAAGAGGGGTTCCCAAACTTTTTCATATGACTGTATTATTATGTTATGGAAGGCAGGCAACACTTGTGTCGCCTAGAGTACCAGGCACTTTAACTGTATTTTGGGGCTTGAGAATATAGGGGCACCTTCAGGGTCATTTCTGGGAAGAAACCTAGAAGTGATTACGGTGATAACTGATTACAGTGGAAAAAACACAGGATGTGTATTTAAAAGTTACCCATGGTCAGTAATTCTTTCAGCTTGGAGTTTGGAGGAGACTTGGAATAAAGGTTAAAGAACAGACAAGTACTTCAGCCATTGTATGCAGAAAGCTGTTTAATGATCACCCTGATATTAGTGCTAGGCAGTAGACCGGTTCATACCAAAAACCGTTTTTTATTTTTGTTATGATATGGATTTTTCTTATACTGCAACACCGGTTTAAATAGCCTAAGCAACATTCCAGATCGTGGCACAGTGGGAAACTGTTTAAGGGGCGGGACCTTTTTCACTGCTTCACTGCTAAACACACATGCAACGGAGTACATGCGTTAGTGGAGGTATTGAACAGTGAAAATGGACAGAGAACATTCTGAAACTGAAGCTGTAGCAGACGATAAAGTTGAACATGATGACAAGAAAGAACCTTTGCCGAAAAAAGGAGCCGTGTCTGTTGTCTGGAGATACTTTGGTTTTAAAAGGTCGGATGTGGACCATTATGTTCAAATGTGTGAATACTGTTTCTATACTACTGGATAATACTGCAAGCCAAGTTGTGCTTGTTTTATTTTTTTTTTTTCAATACTGTGTAATGTACCTGGGTACTGTGTAATAGTGTGACAACATTTTGACTTTATTCTTGACATTTCTACTTTATTCTCGCCGTTTATGTCGAGATTAAAGTCGACATGTTGACTTTATTCTCATAATTTGTTATTAAAATAGAACATCATAAACTAAACTTCATCTTAAAATGAATATTTAATTTACTAGATTTTCTCAAACCCTGTCATAAGTTATGTAGCACATTAAATGCTTGGCTGGCTGTCATAAGTTATGTTTTACTTTTACTTTTTTCTACCCTTTTTCTCAAAAAAAAAAAAAAAAAAATTGTACTAACTCCTAGTACTAACAACTTACTATTATTTTCTTCTAGCATGGTTTTGTGTACAACTTGGTCAGCGGTAACTTGTTTAATGACAGTAGATTTAATCCTAGCCTTAAAGACTGAAGAACAGTCGTAGACTACTAAGCACTGTTGTAAGTCGCTCTGGATAAGAGCGTCTGCTAAATGATGTAAATGTAAATGTAGCACATTAAATGCTTGGCTCACTTAGCCATGTTAATCGCTATGTGCTTCTTAAACTGACTTCCTCTTGCACTAAGAGGAAGCACAGGCAGCGATCACCATACAGAATACATTAATTTCATGATATTCTTGCTCCCTGAACATTTAGAATGCTAAGACAAATACTTGATATCATTATTATTATCATGATGAAATACATTAAAGCATGTATTAATCATGTGGGGGCACGGTGGCATGGAGGTTGCACTGCTGCCTCGCAGCAAGGGGGTCCCGGGTGTGTTCCTTGCCTTGAAGTTGCATGTTTTTCTGGTGGGTTTACTTGGTGTGCTTCAGTTTCCTTTCAAAGTCATGTAGGATGTGGTGTTTTGTTATGCTATATTGACCCTAGTGTATGTATTGCTCGTATTCACCCTGCGATGTGCTGGCGCCCCGTTCAGGATTTGCTCCTGCCTCGCACACAGTGCTTGCTGGGATGGGCGCAACCCTGAATGGATGGCATAATTAAACATGTATAACAAAGATTTTTTTAAAGTTCTGAACACTCCATGATCTAAGTTTATAACTAGTTTTAATTTCACAAAGACATTTATCGTGTGGTGATTGGTTATGTGGAGAAATAAAAGGAAGAATAGGAACTAGGGGTTTGGTACGTCAGACAGAGACGGCACGCATGCAATAAAGAAAGCCCGCTCAGAAAAACATCCATTGTATTCTGGGTTTGTGTCACCGACCACCAGATCACGAACCCAACATTTACACAATTTTTAAGTTAAACCTGCGTGATACCCATTCATACATTGTTTTTTGGAGCCTCGTCACACCTGCCATAAAGTTCTCTACACTGAACGTACACCTGGCGACCACTTACTGCAAGGGAGCAGCACTACCGCCGCACTACCGTGCATGTTTAATACCCGCTTTAATGCATTTCATCATGAAAATGATATCAAGTATTTATGTTAGCATTCTAAATTTTCACAGAGCAGGAATATCATGAAGTGAATGCATTCTGTGCAGCGATCGCTGCCTGTGCCGCCTCTTAGTGCAGAGGAAGTCAGTTTAAGAAGCCGCGTAGCGATTAACAACTGGGTCTGGGAACAATTAACACAAAGCATGAAATGTGCTACATTAACTTATGGTGGGGTTTGAGAAAATCTAGTAAATTAAACATTGATTTAGGATGAAGTTTAGTTTACAACATTCTACTTTAATGACAAAATAAACTTTGAGAATAAAGTGGAAATGTCGACTTTAATCTCGACATATAGTTTTTTTTTTTTCTTCAGTGTATACGTATTTTTTTCCCATCACCATGGCCCTAATATGCTTCCGTAGGGCTATACCACAAATAGCATTATAAATGGAAGTTGCAGTTTTAATTATTTATGTATATAGCTTAGCTTGAAGCAAGGTCCATATTAATGCAATTTGCCTTAGTGATGGTTCAGTTGGTAAAGATGTCATCACCAAATTGCACTTGTTTTATTTTATTTTTATTTGGTGAATACTGTGTAATGCACCTGGGCTTGAAGTGTTGAAGTAATAGTATTATTACTGGAAGTTGCACTATTATTTGTTTTATTGTTATTATTTATTAGTTTACCGTCATTAAACTGCATAATATTTAAAGTTGTTTAAAAAGTCACTTTAATGTGTCAGTGGACAGAGATTGTTAACATTAACAGAAAGTGTAGTTGGTTTACAAAAAATATTTATTATTTATTCCTTTTCTAAGACCTATTCAGTGCAATCCAACTTTTGACAAGCACCTCTGGATATTTTACTAAGTCGTAAATTCCTCTTTGGATGGTTGAAAATATGTTGTCAAAATATTAGTTTAAGTTGTTTGCAAAATTTGTTCAATAAAAAGGTTCAATATTTTGACTGCAACTGTCATGCAATGTGATTCCTTCTGTTCATTAGTGCCACTCCCTTGAAAACTATCACTTTATGGGGCCATGCAAACCTGTATTAATACTTGTGTGCACATTAAATGTTTTTTTGTACAATGTACAATTCCCATGGCAGTGAAATAGGTTGTTCGTAGCCAGTCTACTGCTGTAATTGCAGTGGAAAATGTGGTTAACATCCACTCATGCATGGGGAAAAAAATACCATCAAATACAGTGAAACTGGTATAATTTTGAAAAATACATTGATATAGAATTTTGGTCTTACCGCCCAGCACTATCTGATATTTCTACTGCAGTATGTACTACTCATTTTGTAGTTGCTGTTTCCATTTATCATTATTCTGCATAAAGCTATAGCAGACTTGAAAGTGTTGCTTTAGAGAAGTAACTGCTGTCATCTGTTCAACCTTGATATCCATTGTGTTTATATTTTTTTAAGTGATTTTCATAATATTTTGTCCATGGTTGGAATACATACACAAATTGAAATGGAGTGTTTTGTGATTAAAATGTCCAGCATTGCTACATTGGGTGTCTGGGGGAAATCCAGAAGATCTCTCAACTGTGCCCACCAGTTTTTACAGGTGCATAGCAGTGCCTGTTCTTACTAACTACATGTCCTCCTCGTATGGCACCTGCTCAGCTCAGGACCAGAAGTTACAATTAGCACAATTATCATTAGACTCAGAGAGAGTTTTTATCCATAGTTAAAAAGATTGCTTTAAATTCCACTCATAATGGGAAATATACATTTTTCTGTTGTTGTCATTGTGTGTTTCCCTCAAAGAATGATATAAATTGTTACATTTCTTTTTGTTTTCCAATTGGAGCACAGGCAGATAAAGTGACTTGTTCATGGTCGCACAGTGTCAGTAGTGGGATTTGAACCCACAACCTCAGGGTTTGAAGTCTGCCTTAGCCATTATACCACACTGCTTGCATGTACAGTACGTGTATGTAGTCACTTCTCTATATGTTGAAAATCATAATCAGTGCCACAAAAGGCATTGTTATATTGTTTGGCCTGTAGTCTAATATTTGGAAATTGTTTGGAGGTGTATGGTCGTCAATTATGTTTTTCTACTTGATGTGGTTTATTTAGAATTGGTTTGGAGGCTTGTTATTCACATTTAATTTAGCTTACTTAACACTAGAATTACCAGAACCTACGAAAAAACTCGTATATCCGGCCCACCTTAAATCGCTTCTTAAAACCTTTCTCACCTCTCTGCCAGCGTCTTTTGTCATCTAAATGTACTGATAAAGACAAGCTGCCAGCAGCCGGCTATTCCATCCCCCCAACGACTTAGAACGTAAACAGGCTTTTCCCAGCTCTTGCCTTGATTGATTATCTGGGAGTGAAGTGGAGTTTTAGAGTAGAAATAATAAGATTGTTATTTGAAACACACGCATTTCATATGTGTTGCATTTCTACAGTAATCTGTGTAAACACATTGTTAAAACAGAAACGTGTTATATATTCTAGTAGCAATTGACAAAATGTAGGCATAAATTATATAATTTATGAAGCCTGAAGTCCAAATATCAAAGAAACACTTTCACAAAAGATACAAAAAAAAGCCACCGCCAAAAAAAACCCACCTTAGTGTGAGACATTGATATGAATTAACTATCACTGCTTCCGTGGCGTAACAGTATCAGTCGCTGACTGGGAATCAGAAGGTCATGAGTTCGATCCTGCACAACTCTCATTTGAGAAGTGTTCTTATTTTCACTATTTTAGAATAAAAAGATACATTTGATTTCAGTCTGTAACAGCTGGTGTAATTTATGATATTTGTAAAGGTTAGCTTTATTTTTTTAAAATTCACTTTTCATTGTCTCAGTCGCGTTCAGGATCCATCCCTACCGCCCCCCACCTGACACTGCGGTTTTTACATAAAGACGCCCTATAGTTCTGCAGTGTATCACGATACATACATACGACCGCGTGTTTTTTTCCCCCAGTATTGCCAGTCCCCACGTGTTGCTGTATGCTGTTTCTTTTGTACTCCAGGACATGCAGAGGAAAGCATAGTAAAGAGCAGTGACTTCAGCTGTATATGCAATCATCAGACACTCCCCATCTGATGCTATTTTCACATAAAGATGCGCTAAAGCTCTGCAGTGTACTTGTGACTGCATTGTCGTACCAATGCTTGCGAACTGAAGTGTCTGCATGCACTTTTCGTGGCATTATACGTGTATTTTTTGAGCATGCCCATGTAGCTCAAACACAGGAACATATGTTGATGTAAAAGTATAACAAAACAAGTGCACTTTTATTCAAGACTATAACCGAAGAAAAAAGAAAGCAAGTTACAGTAGGCGTGTTGATATGACAGCTTGCGTGGTGGAATGCTAAGAACTGCTGATTTCCATTCTGTGCTATATAACTTAACATTTGAATCTGATGATTGGATATAGCGCTGTCTTGTTTAGTGTGCGCAAGAACATGCAGGTGGCCAGTTGCTGAGTGCTACAACGCACATTTTAAAAAAAGAAAGAGACAAATATATGTGACGTTTTGAAGAAATCATTTTATGACGCGAATAGTACCAATCAGAAAACATCGTCGAAGTAATGCAATATTATTTGAAAACGAACAGCGTCAGGTTGGGTGTGAAGTTATACTGGCGCTGTTTGAGTCAGATCAGAAGCTGAATAAGCTGAAAAAGCTCCTGTTCTGACTCTAAGTAAAAAAGCATGAATTAATCAACAGAAATAACCGTGATTGACATTTTAAAGTTAACGATTTACAGTGCATACCAATTTATAAATTCAATGTCCGTTTGAGGAAAAAAAAAACACTTTCTTCAAAGCTAGGAATCGAACTCGCGTCTCTGTGGCACAGTAAGGCAGTGGTGCTCCAAGTCAGCAAACTGTCCGTATAACTTATTTTTTTCAAGATCCATAACACACAGACAGACAGAGCACTGCGTAATACAGAGACATACAGGCAGAGATATACAAACAAACAGGGAAGGCACATGTACTGAAAGAAAAAGCACTGAATAAGCTCACCCGCTCTAACATCACCCCTCCCCCCCGATCTGACTCTCTAAGTAACAGCGCAAGTACAGACACAAATCAAGTGCATGTGTGTACTGTATAATATTAACAAAAAGAGCAGCTTACTACTGAAAACGGCAAATATAGGAGTGAGTGGGGATTGAACCAGGACTCTTGATTACACTTGGTTTGCGTCTGTACTTGCGCTGTTACTTAGAGAGCCAGATCGGGGGAGGGGTGATGTTAGAGCGGGTGCGCTTATTCAGTGCTTTTTCTTTCAGTACATGTGCCTTCCCTGTTTGTTTGTATATCTCTGCCTGTCTGTCTCTGTATTACGCAGTGCTCTGTCTGTCTGTGTGTTATGGATCTTGAAAAAAATAAGTTATAAGGACAGTTGTTCATGTTAATTGCAGTCTCAATTGTTAAAAAAAATATTTTAAAAGGAGCATCCCACATGAAAATATAACGATCTCATTAACTGACAGTGCATACCAATTTACAAATTTTATGTCCGTTTGAGGTTAAAAACAAAAAAAAGAAGTAACACTTTATCCCCAGCGGGGAATTGAACTCATGTTTGTGAGGCAGAGAAAAGCTACTCGGTCTGAGAAGCAAATCTTAGCACGCTACGCCACGGAAACTGTTATATTGTGTGTGAAGCTTTTGTGGAAGTGTTTATTTGATCTTAGGACCTCGGGCTTTACACATTCTACATTTTGTAACATTTATTACTAAAATATGAAAAAGTTTCTGTTTTAGCAATGTGTTTACACAGATTACTGTAGAAACGGAACACGCATGAAATGCATGTATTCCAAATAGCGATCTATTATTTCTATTCTAAAACTCCAGCAGTTCAGTCACTCCGATAATCAAACAAGCCATGAGCTGGGAAAACTTAGTGAATGTTCTGCGACGGTGGGGGATGGAATAGCCGGCTGCTCGCTGCTCCTCTTAATCGGCACATTTAGAAGACAAAAGAGAGGTGAGAACGGTTTTAAGGTGGGCCGGATCTACGAGTTTTTTCGTAGACTCTGGTAATTCTAGTGTTAAATAGTGGTTTTTGAGAATGGTGAGTTAAAACAGGATAAAAGAACATTTAGACCTTATATGAAATGACTGTTGGTCGAAGATTTGATCTTGGAGACCTAAGTGCTGAGAAGTAATGTTACCCACAATATCTCTCATATGTAAGAATGAATTTTTGTTTTAAATAAACTGTTATTACTTTCAATACTTTTTTTTTCTAAGTATAGGATGCACTTTGTACATTTATTTTCCACTTGGTGAGTAACTTTGTAAAATGCAGTATATTTCTGTACTTTGCCATATAGTAGATGTATTTTGTGATATAGATGTCAGTAGATATTAATAATTTTCAGTAATTTACTCATGCTTTTATCACTGTGGTTTTTAATTGTATTCCTAGAAAACATATTTTATATAATTGCTTTAACATTAATTTTAAATAAAAAATATAAATCGTAGTCACATTAAAAAAAAAAAAAAATTCAATTCAAGTTTTATACCATGAAATTTAGTTTAATTAAAATTATTAATTAAGTAGAAATAACTGTTTTGGATTTATGTAATATACAAATACTGTTTAAGAGAACAACTGTTTGCTCATTGAAGTTGAATAAGTTTGCTTCAGTACCCCTAGGAATGGTCATTAGTTATTTTACTTACATGTAACAGTTGTACAAACAACTCCTAGAAATCTTGTTAAAAGCTGGGTTATCATGGAAAACATCTGACCGCAGGTAAGGATGTACTAAATAACTGGTGACTCAAGAGCAACCTTGCTAGAGTTTGTCAGCAGACCATGCTAGTTAAAGATGATCCTGGGCATGATATGTTGCCAATACAGGGTTTCAAGTGTGCAGCCTCATTTGCATTGTTAGTTAAGATTTTGCAGTCAGTAAAACAGGATGTTTGTTGTAGAAAACAAACATAATTGTGGGGAGATGTGTAAAAACTACAGGGTGGTCCAGATCTAACTATGCAACTTTTAATGCAATGCAATAATTGCATAGTTAGGTGTGGACCACCCTATATACAGAAATGACTGTAGCTAACACTAAAAAACTTTAATGTGTGACAGATTCAACACTAATATAAAAGGACAGACTTTTAGTGGTATCAGTTAACTGTACATTTAAACACACTTGTTAAAGTTCTCTTTCATATATAATTGCCAAGTGCTTCTGCACAACTATTTAGCTGTGAGTTTAAAATTTTCAATCCAGTTCATAAGTATATTATTATTAAGTTTCTGTATGTATAAATGTACTACCGTGAAAACTGTTGGTTAGATAGAACTTTTTGTCCCCAAGGGGACATTTGGCTTTTCACAGAAACTCATTTAAATAAATACATAAAAAGGTAGATAACTAAGTAAATAAATATACACACACACACTTTGGTCTGAACAAAGAAGAAAATTAGAAAGAAAGAAAATGTCTGACTTGGCTGTCTTAGTCACAGTGAGGCATTATGCAGACATATTGCTGTTGGTGTAAAGGAGCCCTAGTAGCTTCTTGACACACTTCTGCTGAATAATACGTCGGCTGAAAGTATTCAGTGTTGGTGTGTCAGAGAGAAGATGTGCAGCATGTCCATAATGGCACTCAGTTTTGTTTTAATTCTGTCCTAATTCTATAATAAAGTACTACCTAGGGCAGTGTTTCCTAACCACTGTGCCGCGGCACATAAGTGTGCCGTGAGAAATCATCAGGGGCCTCATGTATAACGCCGTGCGTAGAACTCACACTATAACATGGCGTAAGCACAAAAGCGGGATTGTGCGTACGCACAGAAAAATCCAGATGCAGGAATCTGTGCGCACGCATACTTTCACGTTCTTCTACTACATAAATCCCGATTTGCGTGAAAAGTAACGCACGTGCACGCGCCTTCTGTCCCGCGCCAACTCCTCCCAGAATTACGCCTCTTTGAATATGCAAATCAATATAAATAGCCTTCTGTGAAAAGACAATGGGAAAAGCACGGGAGAAAATATAAGAATTTCAGCGAATACCAAGTGGAGGAAAAGGAAAAACGTACTATTTGTTGGTTTAAACAGTGGTATAATCAACAAAAGGAAGCTGATCGAGTGACAGAGTGTCGGAGAAACTCGAAGGCTCAACTTCACAAAGTTGCACAGTGCCCGAAATAAAAAAGAAATCACATATCAAAGTCGCCGTGAAAAAGCGAGTCGTAGCCCACCGTCTTGAGTGTCATATGAAAGCTTATTAGGGTACAGACAAAAAAAAGGCCCACAGTGGGGAAAAAAGCACGAAATGTCAACTTTAATCTCGAAATTTCCACTTTAATCACGTAGTTTATTTTGCCATTAAAGTAGAACATCATAAACTTCATCTTAAAATCGTTTAATTTACTAGTTTCTCAAATCCCATTGTAACTAAAGTGGCATGTTAAATGCTTTGTTCTGTATTTGATCTTCTATGTGCTCTATGTGTATGAATCACTACCTGCTTTTTAAACGGGCTTTCTCTTTCTCCGACAGGACACATAATCCATTACATTCTTGATATTACAGCTCTCTGAATAATTAAAATACTGAGATGCATACGTGATATCTTTTTCATGATGATAGGAATGAAAGCATGTTATTAAACATGGGAACACGGTGGCGCAGTGCTTGTTCATGTCTCACGCAAGAGGCTTGCTGCGCCATGCGCGACCTTCAATGAAATAATTTATCACAGCAGTACTGTCTCTTTCAAACGTACTAACCTCCAATTCCTGTCCTTACTTTTCTTTCTCCAAAAACTCAATCGCCACACAATAAGCTATGTAATAGACGTGAAGCCATCTGTAAGCTTAGAACTTCGATTCTTCAAAACTTTTAAGGAACATTGAAATATCTTAGTAGTACGTGTTTAATTATTATATCCGTCTATCTTTCCAGTGTCGCGTCAGCACCAGCAAGAATACAGCGCAAGGCAGGAACAATTACTGAACTAGCTAGCGCTGTGGCACCGTGTCCTCACATGTTTAATTATTAACAATACAGATTATTTAAATGAAGTTAAAGTTTTATCTGTATAATATAATCAACATGTTTTGCTGCATTTCGTCTTAGAAATGAATACCGTCATCACATGTAAATACGCGCTTTATAAAGTGGCGCAGGTTGTGCAATATTATAACTGTAGTGCAAGTTTACAGTGGGGTAATTGCACTTATAAGTCCAAACATTTCTACAAGGAGCACTTGATGGACTGATTTAGTGTGTTTAGAGTTCTTGGGATGAAACTGTTTCTAAACCGCGAAGTCCGTACAGGGACTAAAGCGTTTGCTGTGGCTCAGGCAGCGTCTGCTTCATGCTGTGTACCGATATTTCTCTTTCCAATCAGCTGCTGCTGTAATTTCCCACTCAGATACAGTGATATAAATACTCCGAGTGGTGCAGTGAGAGTAATGTGGAAAAAGATGATCTGCTGTGGCAACCCTTAACGGGAGCAGCTGAAAGAAGATGCAGTGAGAGTTACAACGCTAAAGCAGTTATGGTATTTGGAATACTATGGCTATTCCCTGGACCATTATATTGCTACAGGTTAATTACAATCAGATGTATTACACTAATAAACAATATGCAGTTAATTTCAGTGTATTTATAAAGCCGCGCCAGGAATGTGGATTTAAGAAAGAAAGGGTGATCACACAGGAACAGTAGCACTGCTTTGACACTGGGTGCCGCCAGTCTGCAAAACCGGGCGGATAAATTGCGTACGCCAAGGAATGAGTTACCGTGGAAATGTGCGTGGCTTTACGCCAAGTTTAGGTTTTATACATCGCGATTTGAGCGTGGAAAGGTTCGTACGCAACATTTCTGTGCGTACGCACCGTTTATACATGAGGCCCCAGGTGTGCCGTGGAAGATTATCCAGTTTCACCTGATTGGTACTCTAAGGCTGCCTGTTTGTTCTGCCTGTCACTAGAGGGCAATACAATTTCTTTCTCCAATTAAGTGGGTTGCCAACCACCAGTAAAACAGAAGAAGACAAAGAAGAAATACGAAAGTACATTGTCATGCTGCGAGTGAGACAACGCCGCAGGTAATAGCGATAGATAAATACAGTGGTGTGAAAAACTATTTGCCCCCTTCCTGATTTTTTATTCTTTTGCATGTTTGTCACACAAAATGTTTCTGATCATCAAACACATTTAACCATTAGTCAAATATAACACAAGTAAACACAAAATGCAGTTTTTAAATGATGGTGTTTATTATTTAGGGAGAAAAAAAATCCAAACCTACATGGCCCTGTGTGAAAAAGTAATTGCCGCCTTGTTAAAAAATAACCTAACTGTGGTGTATCACACCTGAGTTCAATTTCCGTAGCCACCCCCAGGCCTGATTACTGCCACACCTGTTTCAATCAAGAAATCACTTAAATAGGAGCTGCCTGACACAGAGAAGTAGACCAAAAGCACCTCAAAAGCTAGACATCATGCCAAGATCCAAAGAAATTCAGGAACAAATGAGAACAGAAGTAATTGAGATCTATCAGTCTGGTAAAGGTTATAAAGCCATTTCTAAAGCTTTGGGACTCCAGCGAACCACAGTGAGAGCCATTATCCACAAATGGCAAAAACATGGAACAGTGGTGAACCTTCCCAGGAGTGGCCGGCCGACCAAAATTACCCCAAGAGCGCAGAGACGACTCATCCGAGAGGTCACAAAAGACCCCAGGACAACGTCTAAAGAACTGCAGGCCTCACTTGCCTCAATTAAGGTCAGTGTTCATGACTCCACCATAAGAAAGAGACTGGGCAAAAACGGCCTGCATGGCAGATTTCCAAGACGCAAACCACTGTTAAGCAAAAAGAACATTAGGGCTCGTCTCAATTTTGCTAAGAAACATCTCAATGATTGCCAAGACTTTTGGGAAAATACCTTGTGGACTGATGAGACAAAAGTTGAACTTTTTGGAAGGCAAATGTCCCGTTACATCTGGCGTAAAAGGAACACAGCATTTCAGAAAAAGAACATCATACCAACAGTAAAATATGGTGGTGGTAGTGTGATGGTCTGGGGTTGTTTTGCTGCTTCAGGACCTGGAAGGCTTGCTGTGATAGATGGAGCCATGAATTCTACTGTCTACCAAAAAATCCTGAAGGAGAATGTCCGGCCATCTGTTCGTCAACTCAAGCTGAAGCGATCTTGGGTGCTGCAACAGGACAATGACCCAAAACACACCAGCAAATCCACCTCTGAATGGCTGAAGAAAAACAAAATGAAGACTTTGGAGTGGCCTAGTCAAAGTCCTGACCTGAATCCAATTGAGATGCTATGGCATGACCTTAAAAAGGCGGTTCATGCTAGAAAACCCTCAAATAAAGCTGAATTACAACAATTTTGCAAAGATGAGTGGGCCAAAATTCCTCCAGAGCGCTGTAAAAGACTCATTGCAAGTTATCGCAAACGCTTGATTGCAGTTATTGCTGCTAAGAGTGGCCCAACCAGTTATTAGGTTCAGGGGGCAATTACTTTTTCACACAGGGCCATGTAGGTTTGGATTTTTTTTTCTCCCTAAATAATAAAAACCACCATTTACAAACATGCAAAAGAATAAGAAATCAGGAAGGGGGCAAATAGTTTTTCACACCACTGTATTTGAAAAGAAAAAAGTAGTCAATCTGACCTGGGTCCTGGAGAAAGTTCCGACCCAGATGAAGGCCCTAGCATGAGTAGTGGTCAGAAGAAAGCAAAAAAGGTGAGCTCAAGACAATACAATGAAAGTTATCTTGCCTTTGGATTCACTTATACTGGGGAACCAACCAAGCCAATTACGCTATGCAGTTGTACGGGGAAAAATTGTCAAACAGTGCCATGGTTCGAAGTAAACTTCATCTCCATCACCTTCTCTAGACAAAACACCCATCACTTCAAAATAAAAACATGGACTATTTTGTTCAACTACGTGAAAAGACTGAGAAACAGGCAGCATTAATGAGGAAAACCACCAAGACGAGTGAGAAAGCACTTAAAGCTAGCTACCAAGTTGCTGAACTCAACACTAAATCAAAACAGCCACACACTGTAGCAGAGACATGAATACAGCCTGCCTGCAAAATTATCTTAAGAGATGATCGGCCCTGGCGCTGTTAAAGAAATAGCCCAAGTCCCTCTCTCAAATAATACAATTTCCAGACATATTGAAGACATGTCTGCTGACATTGAAAAGATAGTTTTGGAAAAGTTGCGCATTAGTGGCAAATTTGCATTGCAAATCGATGAATCTACGGATATCAGTGGACATGCACAACTTATGGCAAATGTGCACTTTGTACATAGAGACATCATCAGAGAAAACTTTGTTTTGGAAGGAATTACCAGAAAGAACAACAGGAGAGGAAATTTTTCGAGTTGTGCCGGAGTACCTTGAACAAGGAGGACTGAAGTGGCAAAACTGCGTAAGTGTTTGCATCGATGGAGCAGCTGCCATGCTCGGGCAGACCAAAGGATTTGTAAACAGAATAAAAGAGCAACATCCAGATGTCATTGCAACGCATTGTTTTCTGCACCGGGAAACACTCGTTGCCAAGACATTGTCGGCAGACCTAGCTGCTGTACTGGAAGATGTTGTGCGCATGATAAACTTTGTGAAGATGAGACCTTTAAAAAGTCGCATTTTCGCAACACTGTGTGAGGAAATGGGAGCCCAACATAAAGTGTTATTGCTCCACACGGAGGTCCAGTGGCTGTCCTGTGGCAAAGTTTTAGACTGTGTGTATAAGCTGCGGGAGGAACTTAAAATGTTTTTGACAAATCAGAAGTATGATGACGCTAAGTTGCTCTCAAGTGACGAGTGGTGTGCAAGTCTGGCATATCTGGCAGATATATTTCAACATCTGAATGACAATGAACACACGATTGCAAGGCCGAAATGAAAACCTGCTCACAAGTACAGATAAAGGGATTTTTTTCAAAATGTGCAGCTCTGGAAACAACATGTCGAAAGTGCCAACCTTAACATGTTCCCACACACCCAGAAATGGCAGGGTGTCAACAGTGCTGCACTGTGTGAGACAATAGGTAAACATCTGCAAAGTCTTGAACAGAAGTTGTCATGTTATTTCCCTTTCACTTTCCACTGATTGCCTTGACTGGGTTAGGAACCCATACAGTTCAACTGCAGTTAGAAAGGACATGACTTTACAGGAGCAGGAAGAAATAACTGAACTGTGACAAAATCGTGGTCTAAAACTGAGCTTTGCTGATCTACCTTTGGACAGTTTTTGGCTGACTGCTGCCAAGAAGTTCCCTATTCTGGCAAACATAGGGAGCAGAACTGAAATAGCTATCTGTGCGAGGTGGGCTTTTCAAGCATGACTGCTATAAAGACGAAAAAAAAGAGAGACTCAGAGCTGTTGAGGAAGATCTTTGTGTGTTCTTTCTTCAATTCCTGCAAGAATACCAGCTTTGTGTTCAACAAAACAGGCCCAGGTTTCACACTGAGTAAGTAAATTGAGTACATTGAGACTAGATTTTCATTATATTTCAATAAATGTACTTTTTGTGATATTTTTGTTTGGTGGTGTGCCTTGTGATTTTTCTAATGTGAAATATGTGCCGTGGCTCAGAAAGGTTGGGAAACACTGACCTAGGGGTCCAGAATGCATCTTATAACTGAGCCTGCTCTTTTAATAAGCTTGTTAATTCGGTGCACCTCTGTCGAAGTGATGTTACCAGCCCAGCACTCCAGATCACTTCTCACATTAATGGAATGCATGCTTGTAAGGAAAAAGAGCCTGCTCTGCTCTTTCTCATATAGTTCCTTTATGTTCTGAGACAAGTCCAACCTGTCATTAATGTGGACCACCTCTTTGTCTACTCCTTTGAATAGTGACTGGACTTGGAGGATTTTTGGCATAGAGAAAGTCCTTAACCACTTCCTTGGTTTTGCTGATGTCAAGGTTCAGACAGTTCTCTTTGTACCAAGAAAGAAAGTTCTCCACTTGACTCCTATACTCTGTCTTATCCACCTTTTTAATACACTCCATAAGTGCAGAATCATCTGAGAATATGTGCAGGTGACATTACCTGGTGTTATATTTGTAGTCTGAGTTTTACAGAGTGAAGAGAAAAGGAGACATGACTATTTCTTGTGGTACTCCAGTGTTGCTCACATCCATGTCTCTCAAACTGTGGTCTGTCTGACAGGTAGTTATCAGTTCCATGAGAAAACCAAAGGACTTGGAGAATGCAGGCTTTAATATCTACAAGTATGTGAAAATAACGTCACACTTGGTGAAGGTTATACAGCCGCAATGTTGTGTCTTTTACCTTCTTTTTGCTGTGGATATACACACAAGCACTATGCTAAACAGATGCACTGCAAATAAATCCAAATGGATTAACATGCTTAGGTTAAAATATAGTCGGGATCTGTCTTTGCTAAACAAACACCTCACAGGTGGTGCAGTGGTCATGCTGCTGCTTTGCAGTAAGGAGATTGTGGATTCGCTTCCCAGGTCCTCCCTGTGTGGAGAGCGCTTTGAGTAGTGAGAAAAGCGCTATATAAATGTAAAGAACTTATTTATTTTATTTAAACACATGTGTCCCAGTGTGTCCTTCCAATTGTATTCATCTGTAGCTATCCTAATAAGATCTGCCAAGCAGCAGAGGATGTCCTCTGGTATGCCCGGTCAATCCCTTTAGTGGTTTTTGCCCCACTGCTATCCCTCTTCGTCCGTGAACAGCTCACAAGCTCTGCTCCCTTCTTTCGCTATCATCCCTTGGTGCCCGTGGAACTCTTGGAGTGCTTGGTTGATACTGCTCCTCTTCAGTGCTTAACAGGGAGATCTAACCCCAGAGTCTCACTGCTCCGCACTAGGGCCTCTTCACAACTGCTATGCCTCCTCTCTACTACACTGGCTCTGCTGCGATATTGGCTTTTCACCCATCATTATCTGGATCTCATTCCCCTCCTGTCCTGTGCAGTAGCCTAATCATGCATCCCAGAGCAGTAATGAGGAAATTGGCTGAAGTGCGCACATTTGCATGTGAATATGACTATATATGACTAATTCCCTCATCGATACCCTGGAGCCACTCCACCATGCTACTGCGTGCACCTATACCTATCTGAGCCTAAGCACACTGTTTGACTAAAACTGGCACACTGGTATGGACTTCACCAAAGTTGCACAAGGAGACTTGGTTTGCAGTTGACATTCCAATTCATCCTAAAGGCTTTTTTCAGGTCACTCAAGTTCCTTCACCCCAAACTTGAGTAACCGTGTCTTAATGGATCTGGCTTTCTGCACAGGATGCATAGCCTTACTAGTACATAAAAAAGGCCTTCCACAAACCATTGGCACAAAGTTGCACATAATTGTGTAAAATACTTTACAGTGCTGTAGCATTAGCAGTACTCTTCACTAGAACCAAGGGGCCAATCACAAGTCCTGAAAAAAAGAGTCCCAGACTGTTTCCCTCCTCCACCAAACTTCACCATAGGTACTATGCTGTCCAGTAGGGGACGTTCTCTTGCCATCCACCAAACCCAGATTCATCCATCAGACTGACAGATAGTGAAACATGATTCATCACTCCAGAGAAAACATTTCCATTGCTCCACAGTCCAGTGATGGTGTGCTTTACACCATTTCAGTAGACACTTGGCGTTGCACATATTTCTCTGAAGGCATTTTCACATCTAGTTTGTTTGGACTGTGGACTGTGTTTTTTTTTTTTTTTTTTTTTTTTTTTTTTATAAATACTCTGGTTTGTTTAAGTATATTTGAACGTGCCAATCACATGGTGGTGTGTAGACTAAAAAAACATACTGAAACACTTTAAAAAGGGTGGTTTCATTGTGGTATCAAGCAAACCCTGGAGTAGTTCGCATGAAGTCTGAATGTGATCTGGCATGGGACCAATTTAATTACATGAAATAATGTATATTATGTGTGACATTTTGTGTGCTGTAGTGGTCACTCCAAGTGTCTTCTGTCTGTAACTGGGGAATCTCTTAATGAGCTGAGGATTAACATGCAGCATTAAAAACAAAGAGGTGATAAAAATTAGTAAGCACACAGGTACAAATATATAGTTTGTATAAAATGATTCGCAGAATCAGAGCAGCACCTGATTAAGTCTCACAGCTTCATGCATGTGCGATTGGACAGCAGTTAACGATGTTTTAAAAAAAACCAAAAAAACCTTGTAATCTGGTCGATCAGAACCCATAGCAAGAAACATAGAGCAGTGCCCTTTAAACTACGAATTAACACTAGAATTACCAGTCTACGAAAAAACTCGTAGATCCGGCCCACCTTAAAACCGTTCTCACCTCTCTTTTGTCTTCTAAATGTGCCGATTAAGACGAGCAGCAAAAAGCTGGCTATTCCATCCCCCACCATCACAAAACGTTTACTAAGTTTTCCCAGCTCTTGCCTTGTTTATCTGGGAGTGACTGAACTGGAGTTTTAGAGTGGAAATAATAGATTGTTATTTGGAACACATGCATTTCATGTGTGTTCCGTTTCTGCAGTAATCTGTGTAAACACATTTTTAAAACAGAAACTTTTTCATATTTTAGTAATAAATGTTACAAAATGTAGGCATAAACTATGGAATGTGTGAAGCCTGACAGCCAAACATCAAATAAACACTTTCACAAAAGGTTCAAGAATGTCTCAACACCTTCCGTGGTGTAATGCTGAGATTTGCTGACTCAGAGCATGGCAGCCCTGCCGTGCCGTAGAGACCCGAGTTCGATTCCCCGCTGGGGAGGAAGTGTTTTTTTTTTCTTTGTAGCCTCAAAGGACATAAAATTTATAAATTGGTATGCACTGTAAATTGTTAAGTTTAAAATGTCGATTGCGGTTATTTCTGTTGATTAATTCATGCTTTTTTACTTAGAGTCAGAACAGGAGCTTATTCAGCTTCTGATCTGACTCTTAAGTAACAGCGCCAGTATAAATCACACCCAATCTGATGCGGTTCGTTTTCAAATAATATTGCATTACTTCGGCGATGTTTTCTGATTGGTACTATTCACGTCATAAAATGATTTCTTCAAAACGTCACATATATTTGTTTTGTGATAACGAACAGAGCTGCAAATTACAGGTGCTTGTTCAGTGTAATAGGAACCATAGCACAGAGAGGTGTGTACACTGCAACAAGTACACGTCGTAAATGTAGGAAGGGCGCGTCTTTATGTGAAAACAGCAGTGTCAGATGGGGAGTGTCTAATGATTGCATATAGCGCTGAAATTACTGCTCTTTACTATGCTTTCCTCTGCATGTCCTGGAGTACAAAAGAAACCGCATACAGCAATCTGTGGGGACTGGCAAGATTGGGGGGAAAAAAAACACGGGGTCATATGTATCGTGATACACTGCAGAGCTATAGCGCGTCTTTATGTGAGAACAGCAGTGTCAGATGGGGTAGGGAAGGATCCTGAACGTGACTGTGAGAATGAAAAGTGCACAAAAAAAACCAAAAACAAAGCTAACCTTTACAAATATCATAAATTAAATCGGCTGTTACAGACTGAAATCAAATGTATCTTTTTATTCTAAAATAGTAAAAATAAGAGCAGTTCACTTCTCAAAAGAGAGTCATGCAGGATCAAACTCGTGACCTTTTGATTCCAAGTCAGCACCTGATACTGTTGCGCCACAGGGCCGTTGTAGTAAATGAGTGTCAGTGTTGCACACTAAGGCGGCTTTTTTTTTTCTGTAGTTATATTTTTGAATAAAAGCGCACTTGTTCTGTTATATTTTTACCTTTCGTGAAAGTGTTTCTTTGATATTTGGACTTCAGGCTTCATACATTGTATAGTTTATGCCTACATTTTGTCATTTACTACTAGAATATGAAAAACGTTTCTGTTTTAAAATGTGTTTACACAGATTACTGTAGAAACAGAACACACGTGAAATGCGTGTGTTCCAAATAACAATCTATTTCCACTCTACAACTCCACTTCACTCCCAGATAATCAATCAAGGCATGAGCTGGGAGAAGTTCGTGCACGTTCTAAGTCGGTGGGGGGATGGAATAGTCGGCTGTTTGCAGCTTTTCTTTATCTGCACATTTAGAAGACAAAAGACGATGGCGGAGAGGTGCAAACGGATTTAAGAAGCGATTTAAGGTGGGACGGATATATGAGTTTTTTTGTAGGCTCTGGTAATTCTAGTGTTAAACATCCTAATCTCACACCATGAATGCACCATGCATGCAGGTGGGATGTTCTCTCAATCCACATGCTAACATTGACATGCTGGTCACTGTTAATCAAGCATTCAGGCATTTCAAAATAAACATTAATAACAAATACATACAGACAGACAGTAGACCTGTGATTTAAGATCATTAAATTGACATTTATTCATATTGTGGCTACTGAAGAGTAAATACACATCATACAGTTAAATGAAAATTATGTAATAAGTCTGCTGTCATAAAACTGAATGACTGCAGTGTATGCCATTAGCCTGAAATAAGGGGACCATGTGTAAAAATTGTAATTTCTACATTGTGCGACCAAAATGTATGCAAATGCCCTTATGTTAAAGTCTGTAATGTGCACTTTAATCACATCTGAATAATTTAATTGGTAATTTGAAACTGTGCAGCAGAAGGGTAAATGAAGGAAAGATGTGCCTTTGTCCCAAGCAGTATAGAAGGTACTATATACAGTAGTATTCAATGCCCTCTGTTAATATTGGCACTCTTGGTAAAAAAAAAAAAGTCTTTATTGGTTATTCTTTTGATCTTTCATTCAAAATACTGACAAAAATCTAACCCTTCATTAAAGTAAAATAATTAAAAGGAAAAAGAAAATTTTATTATACAAAATTAAATATTATACAAATATTTTTGTTCTGCAGTTATTCAAACCTTCACTTAATGCTTTGTGTAGTCCCTTTGCCAGGATGTGACCCAAGCTTATTTTTTATTTTTTTTGACAAATTCTTATTTTTGTTTTTATTTAGCAAATCTTTACATTAGGGGGAAAAATTGTGAATCTTTTGTGAAATCTGGATGTTTGATTCTATGAACGAAGTGTAGTTTATATAGTACAGTCTTGCTGATTAATCACATGGCGGGTCTGATCAGCCGATAGTGTGGCTCAGTAATTTAATCGGCATTGGCAAATGTGACACCAATCAAAGGCTGATTGGGACCACTGTCACCAGGAACATGGATTGAAATCTTTCAGTGCCCACAATGTCCCCCTGCTGAATAAGGCATATGTACAGCCTTGTATGTCTTAGGTTTGCCAGTGAACATTTGGGCATGTTCACGTGCCCTTCTTTAGCAAGGTGACCTTGCGGGCCCTGCAGGATTTCAATCTGTTACGGCGTAGTGTGTTACCAATGGTGTTCTTGGTGACTTGATCCCAACTGCCTCCTGTGTAGTTTTGGGCTGATCCCTCGCATTTCTCACAATCATTCTTATCCCATGAGGCAATCTTACATGGAGCTCCAGACCGAGGGCAATTGATTGTCATTTAAATTTCTTTCATTTCCAAATAATCGCACCAACAGTTGTCACCTTCTCACCACGCTTCTTGCCAATGGTCTTATAGCCCATTCCAGCCTTGTGCAGGTCTACAGTCTTGTCCGTGAAGTCCTTTGACAGCTCTTTGGTCTTGCCTATGGTGGTGGAGAGATTGGAATGGAAGAAATTGATTTTCTAGACAGGTGTGCTTTATACACATAAAGAGTTGAGACCAGGAGTATCTGTAATTGATTGGCTGTGTGCGATTACAATCAATCAATCTGTGGGAGCCAGAGTTCTGGCTGGGTTTTAAGGGATCAAATACTTATTTTACACAATGACATGCAAATCAGTTTATAACTTTTATGTAATTTGTTTTTTTCTGTGTTTTGGTTGATATTCTGTCTCTCCCCATTAAAATGAAATGACCAAAAAATTAGAGACTGTTCATTTCTTTGTAAGTGAGCAAACGTACAAATTCAGCAGGGGATCAAATACAGGCAGTCCCTGGGTTATGTACGAGATACGGACTGTAGGTTTGTTCTTAAGTTGAATTTGTATGTAAGTCGAACAGGTACATTATTTTAATAAATGCTATTGTTGACCTTCTGTAACCAAGTGCTCTGCCAATGAATGATGGAGTTTCACCTCTCTCTGACCTATTTATTATTTCTACTTTATTTTCCATGGTGATGGTTTTTCTCTTCTTTACTGTATCACCAGCACTTGCATTAGATTTGTGTTTCCAAGACATTGTTGAAGGGTGAAGACAAAAGGTTAAGATGAGCTCTTCTGCACAGCACTGTACACGCTATCACAGCAGAAAGGCACCCCTTGTCAGCACATGTGGTGTACTGATGAGAGACAACTTCCTGCTGTGTATGTAACAGTACAACCAGGCTTGCTATTGAGAATGAATGGGGGCAGCGAGGGGCGGTTCATCACCCGCCCACCACACAGTCATCTCCACTTGCATTCAGTACGCTGCCTGCAGCATCACCAGCCACCCACCAAAAACGAACAGGTCAGCTGTTCGAAGGACACAGCAAGGCTGTGTGGTGGGAGGGCAGTGAAACGCCCCCCTCTGCCCCATCCAGTCAGGAACAGTAGCTGCGGTGGTGTGGTGGGCAGGCAGTGAACTGCCCCATCAAGTCTCCGTCCTGCACACGAGCACTTGCCGCGCACCCAGCCACCCACTGAGAATGAATGGGGTGCAGCCTCCCCTACGGCCCCATTCATTAACTGTAGCAGCGCGAGCAGCAAAACTGCCCCCCTCCAGCCACTGCTTGCAGCGTCCCCAGGCCGGAGATGACGAAGTGGCAGTTACTGAGGAGCCTGCTTCGCGTCCCCCAGACAGATGAAGGAGCAGCTGCGGCCCCGTTCGTATATCGGATTTAACTCGGGGACTACCTGTATTTATTTCCCCCACTGTGTGTGTGTGTGTGTGTGTGTGTGTGTGTGTGTGTGTGTGTGTGTGTGTATATATATATATATATATATATATATATATATATATATATATATATATATATATACTTCTTAAATGTAAATATACATGCACTTATAAATTTTACTCATTTTAAATCATTAATTGCACTTCAGCGTTTTGCTATTAAAATATACATTTACTATATTTATACAGGTGTGTTTTTTTTTTTTTCTTCAGTGCATAAACTAGACATTTAATTTTTGAGGTGTAATTATATAATACTAGGGGGCTTCGCTCGCCAACCCCCGTATTTGGTTTTCCGGATACACACTTTTAAGATTGTTTTTTCTTTGAATTGTTGCTATTTCATTAGTTCATTTATTTCAGAACTTCTGTAAAAACAATATTTGTAATCTTGCGAGTCCTAATATGCTGAATCTTTTTAATGAGGTCAGGATAGGTTTCTCTGGTTTGGAATTTCAGCACAGACAAAATGATCTACATCATCAGCATTTAATAATTTTTTTTTTTTTTACAAAGTAACAAAGTAAGTAGAGTTCTGCATTGGACTCCTGTCTGTAAAGTCGTGCTATTTTCCTCTCACAGCTCCAAAAGTACATGGGTTTACCAAGGTGATACCCTAGCTTTTGTGTATGTTTTTGTACAAGGGCTGGACAGAATGTTTTTGACTCCTGGGGTAAATTTAGGTTTTTAAAGCAGGCAGATAAATATATATACATTAACAAAGTAACCAATAAATGCATGTGCGGTGAACTCTGTTTTTGAAATTCTCAAGATTCTTTATTTGTCACATGCATAGTTATACAGGACAAAAACTCAGTGAAATGCATCCTGATCCGCTTATCAAAAACTGTGCAAAGTTAGAAGAATATCAGTTAGATTAACACAAAGTCATAGATCGAAAGATAACAGTATAGTAGAACATAATAAATAAGTAAAATTATGTGAATAAAGTAGAATTAAGTGTTAAGGTGCAATAGTGTAGTAATTATTGTGCAAAACCAAAGTTAGACTGGTGCATAGTTAAATGAGGCAGTTTGTTTGTTTGTGCTACTGCGATCTTTACTTTCTTTTTTTTATATTTTCTAATTTTGCTACTTTCATATCCTTTAACTTTGTCCACATGTGTACGGCGCCGTTTTTTTTTTTTTTTGAGCCTTTCTAATTTCACTGGTTTCATAGTCTCTAACCTGCTCTGCATGTGTTTAGCGCCAACGTTTGTAAACATCTCTATGAAGTTCTACTTTGTCTTTTACTCACTGTCATTTAATTCTGAGCCAGATTGGACGTGCTTTTTTTTTCAATTCCACTTGTTCCGGGCTGATAATTACTTTCCTTATTTTCTGAATTTGCACCTCGATTATTCTTTTTTGCTCTTTTTTCTGTCCAACGCATTTGAGTCTCTTTTCTCCATGCTTTTCTTTCTTCTTCGTTTAATTGTCGACATTTCATTTCTACCCTATTCATTTAATTTCTACCTTATTGACCTTATACACTTTATATGCACTGAGAACCCTGGAGCTGTGTGTGCTGCATGACTGCCTTTACACCACTGATTTGTTTTTTTTTGACATTTCTTGTAAGTAGGGTGTGTCTTGCAAGACTCTCGTTGTATGTTCCCGTGAGACACACCGTGGCAGGTCTCTTTCGTCTCGCGGGTCTTTAAATTATCTTCCGAGAATCGTAGACTATCAGGACAGGGGACAGGATTTCTTTTTATAATAGATAGATGGATTACCATGTTTGTTACCAGAACTTACACTGTATCGATACATAGCAACAAATAATACAGTACCAATCATTTAAAAAAAAGTCTTTTGTTTACTAAGAAGCTATTTCAAATTCATGTTTATCTTTTCTTTTTCCAAATAAAAGTGTAAACTGCTTCATTTTAAATAAGCACACTGTCCAAATACAAGTGGTGTCTAGTGTGGTGGATGTCCGGAGCCCTTACACTGAGTATGGAAGGACCGGGGGAAGAGAGTATTTACAAGACTGTTTCTCCCCCAGACCGACAGAGGGCAGTCCCCTTGGCTTGCAACGGGGCTGCGGGTTGTGAGCACGGAAGCTCAATCCTCCTGTGGCCTATGGTCACTACCAGGAGCTGCCTGGACTTTTACTGGGCCCTATTTGGCAGCCACTACACCCGGAAGTGCTGCCAGAAGAAGCTTGTTGGGCACCTGGAGTCCTTCCGGGTGCCCTATAAAAGGATCCATTCATGCAATGGCCAGAGTCAGGTGGAGTGGAGGCAAAGGGACTGGTGGCAGAGGGACTGTGATTTGCTGTGTGCTTTGCCTTGTGTGCTGTGGAAGGCAAACTAAATAAACTGTTTTGTGCTAAACCTGTGTCCTGCCTGTCTGTGTCGGCTTCACACCATTTTAATTTAAAGGCCAAAAAAAAAGGTCTGAATTCCTTAAAGTAGCTTTTCTTGCCGTTTGTCTATTTGCAGAGGACAACTCCTTCAATTACTTTTTTTAGTTTATTGCTCCACTTTCTTTAACATAAAGCCTAATGCACCAATCATCTCTTGATAAAACAAGCTTTCAGTTGCTGCTGTTTGTTTACACTGCATGATGCTTGCTGCAAAAGAAAAAAAACCTACTGTAATACCCAAACAAAGCAGACATTTTCAGAGCTGCTTGGTGAATATTCTTATAGTTATCTGGCTCTACTAAGCTCCAGGAATGCTGAGAATGCTGTTGTGACTTTAACTGCAAATTATTTTGAAGGTTTACTAATATATATAAAATCCAATGTCTGTCTGTCTGTATTTCTGTTCACGTTTCACGGGAGAACTACTTAACAAATTTAGAGTTTTTTTCTATAATTTGCTTGAACATTCTGGTTGATGTTGCGACTTCTCTCATTTCGCTATGTATCATAGTTCGCTTGCAGTGCCGATTTCTTTGCGCGAATCCGGAAAAGTGATCCTTATGTGTAAAAGATGTGAAGTCAGTGCCCATTTATGTTTATTTTACATATGTTGAGGCACAGTAAATCTCTTTTTGTTTCACAAATGTAGTTAATGAATATACTAAATGTTGTAGTGATATTTCACTTTTATTAACAGCAACTTAAAATTGTACTGCTAAGTAAAAAATAATGTACAGCAAAATTTTAAAACAAATCTCAAGAATCTTAGGTGGATGAAGCATGCAAAGTAGTGCAATTTAATAAGTTTTTATATAGTGGATTGCTGGCAGTGTCACAAGTGCTAGGGGGGGGTTTAATGTTCATGGAATAACATACAGGGTTAATTTTTCCCCTTTGCAGATTCAGCATAAATGTAACACATGTACCTTTAATACTTATTATTCATTATGCCTTTGTTTTAGGAATTGTTTGTTAGCAGCCTCAAAGAGGTAAAAAAGGAAGAATCAAAGCATGTTTTAAAAAGGTAGTCAGATTTTGTTTCCTATGATAAATGTTTAATGGTAAAACAACAGCAAATCAGGGTTTATTCGTTCCGGAGTAAAACGTAACAGGATCAGGAGCAAAACAGTATTTTAACAGTGTTGGATAAGAGCTTAAAGTCTGTTGTTAGTATACCTATTCACCAAAAAGCTGAGCAGAATGAGTCAGTTGGTCTAAAACTAACCTGAAGACATTATGGAAGAACTATAGCACTATCTCAGTATGGAAATCTAATTGATAGGAAGTCAGGCAACCCCTTTAACAGATGAACCCCCACCTGAAACCACTTTAAGTACCTCTCTGGATATTTGGCTTGTCTACCATCATCAGTGAGCAGATGTTCAGTGTTACAGATTATATTTATGAGGAAAAGAGTAGTTCTCTCTTTGATGGAAAGCCTCACTTAACTGCAATGGGAGTGTAATACCATGTTCCATGTTACTCATAGATAGAACTTTATAGCTGCTCTTTACAATAGTAGAGTTATCATTTTGTCTTGTAAACAGCACAGAAATTAAAAATATAATTTTGTTTCACAATTTTGAGAATTGTTTTATTTAGTTGTTAATTTAATTATACTGTGAATTATATTGTTATTGTTTTATTTATTTTTTTTGTTATTTTTGTGATTATTTTTCTGAATAATTGTTCATAGTTAAAATCTAATTTGCGTGCTTGGTACATTACAAAATTAAAAAAAAAAAAATTTGCTTTTGTACTTGAGGTTTTTTTTTTTTTTTTTTTTTTGGAGACCAGGGTAGGGGCTATTTATTGGCCAATAATATCAGTTATCAGAAGTCACAAAATTGGTATCATTAATAATTCTGGTAGTTTTATATGCTTTCTTTACTTTTTTTGTAATTAATTTTTCAGTTCCTTGCTTACCTAGGCTTATGGATGAATAGTAGGCCAATTACAGGATTGCACAGGGGATGCACAAACCAGGGTGTTTCTTTGTGCCAGTCTCAAGCCTGGATAAATGGGGAGGGTTATGTTAGGAAGGGCATCCGATCCGGTGTAAAAGTTTGCCAGATCAACATGCGGACAACAATACAGATTTCCATACCAGATCGGTCGAGTCCTGGGTTAACAATGACCGCCACCAGTATTGTTAGCCAACCTGGTGCTGGCGGAAATTAAGCTACTGTTGGCCGAAGAAAGAGAAGAACGGGGGGGAGACGTGTCTGGAGGAAAGAGGAGAGGAGGAATATAAAGAGAATGGAAGTGAGGTTAGGAACTTTGAATGTTAGCAGTATGACTGGTAAGGGGAGAAAGTTATCCGATATGATGGAGAGAAGGAAGGTTGATATATTGTGCGTGCAAGAGACTAAATGGAAGGGAAGTAAGGCCAGGTGTATCAGAGGTGGATTCAAAATGTTCTGTCATGGTGTGGATGGGAGGAGAAATGGGATAGGGGTTTTTCTGAAGGAACAGTATGTCAAGAATGTTTTGGAAGTGAAAAGCGTTTTAGACAGAGTAATAATTATGAAGCTGGATATTGGAGGTGTGATGATGAATGTTGCATATGCCAAGCAAGTTGGGTGTGCGATGGATGAGAAAAAAAGATTTCTGGAGTGAGTTGGATGGAGTTATGGACAGTGTACCCAAGGGACAGAAAGTGGTGATAAGAGCAGATTTCAATGGACTACAGGGGGATAAGACTGATTAGTCACTGCATGAAGTTATGGGAAAGAATAGTGGAAGCTAAGTTAAGAAGTGAGGTGATGATTAGTGAGCAGCAGTATGGTTTCATGCCAAGAAAGAACACAACAGATGCAATGTTTGCTGTTGAGGGTGTTGATGGAGAAGTATAGAGAAGGCCAGAAGGAGTTGCATTGTGTCTTTGTGGACCTGGAGAAAACATATGACAGGGTGCCTTGAGAGGAGTTGTAGTATTGTATGAGGAAGTTGGGAGTGGCAGAGAAGTATGTAAAAGTTGTACCGGATATGTACGAAGGAAGATTGACAGTGGTGAGGTCTGCGGTAGGAGTGACGGATGCATTCAGCGTGGAGGTCAAATTACATCAGGGATTGGCTCTGAGCCCTTTCTTATTTGCAATGGTGATGGACAGGTTGACAGACGAGATTAGACAAGAGTCCCCGTGGACTATGATGTTTGCTGATGACATTGTGATCTGTAGTGAGATTAGGGAGCAGGTTGAGGAGACCCTGGAGAGGTGGAGATATGCTCTAGAGAGGATCAAGAATGAAGGTCAGTAGGAACAAGACAGAATACATGTTTATGAATGAGAGGAAGGTCAATGGAATGGTGAGGATGCAGGGAGTATAATTGGCAAAGGTGGATGAGTTTAAATACTTGGGATCAGCAGTACAGAGTAGCGGGGATTGTGGAAGAGAGGTGAAAAAGAGAGTGCAGGCAGGATGGAATGGGTGGAGAAGAATGTCAGGAGCAATTTTGTGACAGACAGTTATCAGCAAGTGTGAAAGGGAAGATCTACAGGATGTTGGTGAGACCAGCTTTGTCATATGGGTTGGAGACGGTGGCACTGACCAGAAAGCCGAAGACCGAGCTGGAAGTGGCAGAGTTAAAAGATGCTAAGATTTGCATTGGGTGCGACTAGGATGGACATGATTAGAAATGAATGTATTAGAGGGTCGACTGAGGTTGGACAGTTGGGAGACAAAATCAGAGGGGCGAGATTGCGTTGGTTTGGACATGTTAAAGATAGAGCTGCCTTACAAGATTAAAAGACGAAGGCCTAAGAGAAGGCTTATGGATGTGGTGAGAGAGAACATGCACGTGATGGGTGTGACAGAGCAAGATGTAGAGCACAGGAAGATATGAAACAAGATGATCTGGGATAACGGGAGCAGCCGAAAGAAATAGATAATGTGTATTTTAGGATTTACGTTTTTTTTGTTAAAGTTCACTATCATTTGTGTTGAATATCCTCTATTGTTTGTTAAGTATCTATATTTAAGGATTTAAGTGAATTTAATTTACTCCTTGAAATTTTAAGTGTTAAAGGCTAGAGGAGGACCCTAGATAAATAGGACTGTTGGGGAAAGTAGTTTGTGTTTTTTACTTCCATTAGGAATGCCGTGGGCTTCTTGAATGGCTTGACTTTTAAATGTTTGTATATGTAAGGTTTTCTTAGTTTAAATTTAGGTAAACAAACACTGGAACTACCAACCAGTTGGAAGTTATTTCCTTGGAAAATATGTTATCCAAAAATTAAAAAAGAGTTTTTCACAATTAAGTTGGCAGTGGAAACATTAAAGTATTATTTGTCTGGCTGAGAATTTGTTCTGGAAGCAGACCATCCAGCTTTTCAATGTCTTGACAAAATGTGAGAGATTATTCCCTACATAACTAGATGGTGCTTATCCATGTAGTCTTTTTGGTTTACAGTAAGGTACTGTTTTACAGCCAAAAACTAGAGCTGACCTCCAGTTTCATTCTATTTCCTGTGAATATTCAGAAATGTGGAGGACTAAGTCTCCATACAAAGTAGAACTATTGAGCTCTTTTTTTCCCTTTGGAAATTATTTATTTTGTGAATCTTTAAGTTAGAACGTAACTGTGTAAATTGAATGAATTTGAGTATTTAAAATGTTTATGTTAAGTTTTCTTTGTTGAATAAATAAGTAAATATTAACTTTTTTTTAAATCTAAAGGTTTTTTTTTTTTGTGTTTGATTTGAAATTGTACCAATTCACATTGTATTTTTTGATTGTGAGCTCCCCAGGCCCTGATTCACAGAAAAGTAGCCTCAAAATATCATTTTTCCACCACTGTGCTTTACAGTTAGTATCAGGTTGATTTTTGATTTAGTATCAGATTCTTGTGGTGAAATGCTGCATTTCATTTTTGACAAAGATGTCTTCTGGAACTGTGGCCAAATAATTCTTATCTTTGTCTCATCTGTTCAGAGCATATATGTTCTTTGACTAGGTGTTCATGGGCAAATATTACTCTTGCCCTGATTTTCTTTCTGGGGAGCAAAGATTTTCCCCTGGCACACGTCATGTAAACTTAATGTGTGTACCCTCTTTCTAATGGTAGACTTTTTTTAATAGTGGCAAGTGCTATATGTAGGTCCCATGATTACTGTGTAGATGATTTTCTGTACAAGGGAATAGTTGATTTCCAATTGTTTCAAGATCTTTTTAAATCTATTCCCAGACTTGCAGGCACTTATAACTTTCTTTCTGAAGTCCTCCGAGAGCTCTTTTGATCTAGGCACAGTGGTAACAGACACTTTAACAAAGAGCAAAGCAAACTAAATGTCCGAGGTTTACACAAGACAAGTTCCTCCAAGATCCTCTCTAATAATGATGCCTTTTGACAGCCCCCCAGCCTTGACTCTTTAAGAAGACCAGGAAAAACTCCCCAAAAACAAACCCTAGTAGGAACAAAAAATGGAAGAAACCTTGGGAAAGGCAGTTCAATGAGAGACCCCTTTCCAGGTAGATTGGGGATGCAGTGGGTGTCAAAAAGAAGGGGGGCAATACAATACAAAACACAAGTAATCCTCAATACAGTATAATAGTAAATTAAACATATTACAAGTACACAGCAGAATTTGACAGTATAGTTGTATACTAGTTGTCTACAAAATGTAAATGCGGCTTGATGTTTGTTCTACTATGTTTCCCTGAAAATAAGGCCGGGTCTTATATTATTTTTTATTCCAAAAGATGCACTAGGGCTTATTTTCAGGGGATATCTTATATTTATTCATGTACAACAATATACATTTATCCAAATACAGTCGTATCATCTTCTTCTGAAATATCGTCATAACTCTCCATATTTAAACCCTGAATTTCTTGCTACTCCAGCCGCTTTTAGGATCCTCCAGGATCGATGTGCGTGCTTCGATGTTTGATGAATGGTTCAATGCCGACATACAAATGTATTCATGTTACCTTTATATTCAGGCGTTGCATATTCCCCAAAGTAATGACAAGATATATTTTAAAAGTCTCACATACCATCTTCTGTGCCATCTAATTTTTTTTTTTTTGTACCTTACAATACCATCAGAATCTACGGCAGCGTATTTGAGCCACAGAGAGAAAAAAAAATGACATAATGAAAATGTCTGTTTTGTGATTAAGGTGGAAATTTCGGCTTTAAACTCGAATTGTCCACTTTATCCTGTAGTTTACTTTATCAGTTAAAGTAGACTATCGTAAATGTCATCTTAAAACCGACCCAGTTCTTAATCACAACGCGCTTCTGGGGCTTCCTGCTGACCTGACAGCAGCGGCAAGCGGCAATAGATCACCACACAGAACACATTAAATTTATAATATTCCAGCTCTCTGCACATTTAGAATTCTTAGATTATACTTGGTATCACTTTCATGATGAAATGCATTAAACTATGTATGTTACATTTACAGATAAATCGTTAACTTTGTTTAAATAATGAATACTGTTAATAGTTACACATATGGGGTAACAGAGTGGTAGCGCTGCTGTCTCGCAGGGAGTCACGTCCCTTGTGATCCCTGCCTGGAGTTTGCATGTTTTCCTAGTGGGTTTCCACAGTGTGCTCAGTTTTCCATCCAAAGACATGAAGGTTTGGGGATTTGGTGAAGCTACAATGACGTTAGTGTATGTGTGTGCTTGTTTTCACCTTGTGATGAGCTGATGCCTCGTCCAGGGATTTTGTTTCTGTCTTGCGCTGATGCTGCTGGAATGGGAACATCCCCAGATTTATGGATGTAATCATTAAATATCCTTTTCAGAGATATTGTGGCAAGGTGTCCTTGGAATTTAATGGATGTTTCGGGCACATGCATCACATCACGTGAAGTATAAACCTGGCCTTAGGCGCCTTACTTTTCAGCTGACGATCTTGACTAGGGCTTATTTTTGGGGTAGGGCTTATATTACAGAGCAGCCTGATAATCATTCTAGGGCTTATTTTTGGAATAGGTCCTATTTTCAGGGAAACATGGTTTTATATAACCTTTATCTTCAAATACTGTTTTCAATGCAACTCAGTAATCTTTTATGAAATTACATATTATTAGCATGTTCTTGAGTCTTTACATTTGTGATACATGACCGTGAGAATTTTGCTTTGGTATTACGTCATATTTAAAGCCAAGTGAAACAGGAAGTCATGGTTGACCACTTGCATGTTTCCACTCTTTCAGATAAACTGAATAATGTAAAATATGAATGAGACTAATTTATGTTTGACTCCTGTTTACTCATGACTCTCAAGGGGTGATAATAAATGTGATACACATATGTTTGAGAAAAACATTTGTTTTATACTGAGAATCTTTTTCCTTTCATTTATTTTTTAGTTTTGTTAATATTTGAATGAAAGATCAAGAGGTTAAACAACAATGACACTTTTTTGACAAACCATTTTGCTTTTACTTATCAAGGGTTGCCAGTACTAATAAGTTTGTATATACTGTGTGTTTATAATAGAGAAAAATTGGAGCAATCCTGTATTGGAGAACTTTTCGTTATGATATGAAGGACACGTACAAGGATTTTTTATTTATGGAAATGTAGAAGCAGTTCAGTTTATTGGTACATGTATAAGAAAATGCATCACTTGTATATTAACAGAGACATTTTGTTGTGGTCATGTCAGTTATGCGAGTTAGCTTGGAAACAACAGAACAAAGGCTCTTTCATAAGACTTTTGAAGTAATGATCTTAAGTTGACGACTTTCATCTCACTGAGGTAGTATTTAAAGTTATGTCAACACTGTTAGAGCTTAGGTCCTGCTTAACTGTGTGATACACATGAGTCAACTGCACAGCTGTTAACTGGAGGGGAGAAATCGTTAATTAGATTGAAGATAAGTATAGATTAGGCTTTTAAATAGCAAAGAATAGACTGAAAAAAAATTATAAATATATATCTAATAAGGATGTTTATTTAGATGGTTTAAATTGCCCATTGTCATAGAATGAATCATTTATGAATTATCAAATGAGTCTATCTTAGCCTTCATCCCAAATGGATACAAATATTAGCATGATCAATATGCACCGATTATTGCCTAGTTTTATTGCTTACAGTATAATATAGGCTAATGTAAGTTCTAATGTAAGCTATAGCACGTAACATGCAATTAAACAGCAGCAACATACTATGTCTGGGTTGGGGGAAGTGTGGATGAAATATAAGGAATTGAGTAAATTCACTTATTGTCGTCTGCTCAGACATGAGTAGCACCTACACCATGTTGTTTCAGCCCAGATATCCCTCTATGGGTGACCGAAAAAGTCCCACAGTAAATGTATTTGTTGCCAGAGACAGGGCTGACCCACTCAGTACTATATACCTTGACCATCTTTGACATTTTAAGGCTGAACTTACATTAGTAGACACCATTGTGTGTTTCGTCTTGCTCTGAACATTCCACTATACTGTGCAATGTGATTTTTAATTTTTTTTTACGTTAATATATGAATTCAGCATAATGACAAGGATGGAGTTGATCTCCGCAGTCTCATTCAGTGTGCAATGTTTGTCTGTCCACACTGTTAGCACTGCATGAAAATGAAACTCGTTCACTCTGCTTGTATAACTGGTTTGATTTTAATTGATCTCATTTTATTCTATGCAATTTGAAGAGGTAGTGTATATATGAAATAATGTGTACGAAAATATTGGTGAAAATGTGTCCCTTCCTGATTCAATATGGTACACTGTGTTTTATGTTCCAATATGGGATGATCCTGCATTACAAGAGACAAGTGGTGACACTTAATGGTCTTCATCCAGACATACAATATCAAGAAACAACACAGGAAACTGTAAAGCACTATTAATTAACTTGGATTCATTTGGCACTGTTTCATAAAGTCTGAAGTGTAGCCAAATTGACCAGATTGAAACTAATAGTTGTCAGGGTTGCATTACAAAATTTAACTGCAGAAAATTGTAACACATTAATCATACCCATTAACAGCAATTAATCAGCAACTCTGATTTTAAGCCATGTTTATTTTCAAGGTACTGGAGAAAAAATGTCAGAGTTAAATTTAGTGTATGCATATTGGTGCAACAACATGCTATTAGCACATTCTCCCCACCTTATGCACATTAGACATACAGTATATTAAGAAAAGACCTGTGTGTGCGTGCGTGCATACATACATACATACATATATGGAGCAGTCCGCTCTGCTTACACTCAACGACAACTACGAGAGTTGGTGTGAATTCTCTTGAAGATGTAGAAGCTTATACAAGTGTGACTTGCACTTGGTGAGATGGCGCATGTATGCACTTCTACATTTTTTCGGTGCTTGCATGCACCTCACTTCTCATTCAATCCAAGCTGACAAACTCCGCTTTGTGGTACACGCACGCTGTATGTTCACACAACGAGCTACTATACGTTTTACAGTTTGTGCCACAGCTGCACTTGACTACACTTCCTTCTCAGACAAGATATGACCTGTCCCTGGCCCACTTAGTTGACACCTCTGTAAGTTCACCAATATAGTAAAACTGCTAGGAGTTGTTTAAATACAGTAATCCCTCGCTATATCACGCTTCGACTTTCGCGGCTTCACTTTATCTAGGATTTTATATTTAAGCATATTTAAATATATATTGCAGATTTTTTGCTGGACAATGGGTCTTTTAATTTCTGGTACATGCTTCCTCAGTTGGTTTGCCCAGTTGATTTCATACAAGGGACACTATTGGCAGATGGCTGAGAAGCTGCCCAACCAGAGCGCATATTACGTATTAAATAAAACTCCTCAAATATATTGTGAGCACGGGGGCTGTTCACACCCCTAGAGGATACGGCCGCTCCTCTAAAAACGCTGAAAGATTACCTTCACATTGCTCCCTTCCTTACTGGGCTTACATGTGGCTGCTTTGTCAAGCGATATGCTTCCCGCATAGTGCTTCGCATACTTAAAAGATCAAACAGCACGTATTGATTTTTGATTGTTTGCTTTTCTCTCTCTATCTCTCTTGCTCTGACATTCTCTGCTCCTGACGGAGGGGGTGTGAGCAGGGGGGCTGTTCGCACCCCTAGACGATACGGACGCTCATCTAAAAATGCTGAAAGATTATCTTCACATTGCTCCCTTCTGTGCAGCTGCTTTGTCAAGCGACATGCTTCCCGCACGGTGCTTTGCATACTTAAAAGATCAAACAGCACGTATTGATTTTTGATTGTTTGTTTTTCTCTGTCTCTCTCGGACATTCTCTGCTCCTGATGTGTACTCCTTTGAAGAGGAAGATATGCTTGCATTCTTTTAATTGTGAGATGGAACTGTCATCTCTGTCTTGTCATGGAGCACAGTTTAAACTTTTGAAAAAGAGACAAATGTTTGTTTGCAGTGTATGAATAAAGTTCCTGTCTCTCTACAACCTCCTGTGTTTCTGTGCAAATCTGTGACCCAAGCATGACAATATAAAAATAACCATATAAACATATGGTTTCTACTTCGCGGATTTTCACCTTTTGCGGGGGGTTCTGGAACGCAACCCCGTGATCGAGGAGGGATTACTGTACACCAGGTATTCTATGATGGTTACATCATTCTTTATATACTGTTCACTGAAATCCTTACCAAGCCAATAAAATAGCCTCACGTTTGTTGTTAAATTGGGGGAAAGTCCCCCTTTCTGTGGCACATTCAGTTTAAGCTGTGGGTAATTTGCAATCATTTTCATTTGAAAATTAAGTACTCTTGTATATTGCAGACAAGGATGGTCTCTCCTCCCCATCTAAAGACTACTAGTTTATGCTGAATTTTTAATTTTGTAAATATTCAAAATGAAAGAGAATTTTATATAGAAAAAACTCTGCTACAATCATTTGTTACTTTCAGCTGCAGTGTTCAGTGTACCCATGTTTTGCATTTTTAAACTCTGAAATGACTGGCTAAATTTTACGTACCAACTAAATCTAGCCTGAGATACAGAAAACGCTAAAGCCTTGAAGTCCTTTTTCCATAATTGAATTAAACTTTTGTCAGTATTTGAGAATAGAGCAATGTTCCATGTATATTATAGAGTTAATAATAATAATAATAATTCATTACATTTATATAGCGCTTTTCTCAGTACTCAAAGCGCTGTCCACACAGGGAGGAACCGGGAAGCGAACCCACAATCTTCCACTGTGTCACCTGTGAGTAGGGATGGGAATTGATAAGATTTTCACGATTCCAATTCCATTTTCGATTCTGTTTAACAATTCTATTCTTTATCGATTCTCCTATCGATTCTTATTTTTAAAAAAGGAGAACACATAGGTCGATTAGCTTAGAACTTTGTTTTATATCTTATCTTTGAACAAGATAGAAATTTAGGAGTAGCATGACCTTACAAACCCAACAGTGAGATCTTAAGAGATCCACAGCCTACGGCTCCTCGATGGGGTGCCACGGGGTCCCCAGAAAAAAATGTGTAAATGTAAAATAATAATAAAATAAATATTCTTCTGTAGCAATAACAAAGTATAACATAAATTATTCTGTGGCAATTACACAAGAATGTCCAGTAACATTTACACTCTCCTTTTTAAAAGTATATATGAGCTGAGCACTCAAAAATAAAACTACATCAGCCAGCAACAAATACAATCAACTCAAGTCCAATGGAACTGTGCACTGTGCAATTCTGCAACCATCAACTATTTTGACAGCTACATCCATGTTGGCCGCAATATCAACAGTGGCTGCCACAACCTTGTCTTTGATACCATACTCCTCCAAGATCTCATCAATCTCCTCTGTTACAGCTGTCCCTGTCTGTGCCCGGTACACTGGTTTGGTTTTGAGGACTTTTTCTTGTGCCTGGCCATTCCTGACATAATGCAGCATTACTGTGAGGTAATGATCTTGACTAAAACTTGTCCATCCATCTGCAGTGACGGCTGCCTTCAACACATGTTTCAGCTCAGAAATCAGATTTGCCTTTTCGACCGAATACCAAACAGGGATCAAGTGGTTGGTTAAACTGTCTCTGTTTGGGGTTTTGTACTTAGGGTTCAGAGTCTTTGTCATTTCTCTAAAAGATATATAAATGGAAACAGATGAAACATCTGGTAAGAGGAGAACATGCAATTTTGACATTCCCTGACTTAGCCTACAATTAAACACATTCACTTACCGAAAATTGGGGGCATCTACTGTGGCAAATGGGTGCAAGCCTTTTACCACAAACTTAGTCACTGCTCGGTGACATTCGTCTATCCTGGCCTGTGTCATTTTACTTTTCCCCGCCTCTGTGAAAGGAGAAGCTACCGGTAGACTGCAGCGAGAACTGCCAGCATCTGAGACAGCCAGACTCTGTCTGTCTCTCTCGTCATGGTCATCTAAATGCAATGCACAGTAATAGCAGGTTTTTGCAATAAGGCAAATCGCGCTAACATAATATGTAATGTTAGTTGATTAGTTACCTGCCGTATTAACGGGAGAGGATGTGCAAACGTTACCGCTGCTGCAGGGTTGAGATTCACTAGTCCGGAGCGGATCAAAAATACGACATTCATTTAAGGTTATCGCGAGTTTTGTGAGTAAATGCTTTTGCATATTCGTAGTGTTTCCTCCCTTTGATGAAATATCTACTTTGCAAGTATTGCAAGTTGCCCTGTTGTCATCCTTTCTCGTAAAGTATAACCAAACTTTTGACCGTTTGTGCCGCTTAGGCGCCATGTTTCCTGCTGGGTAAATGACGCTACGCAACGTGGTGACGTCATTCGAGGCAACTGGAATCGATAGGGGAATCGTTTGCAAAAATGGCAAACAATTCCAAGGAATTGAAACAGTGGGAACCGGTTCTCAACAAGAACCGGTTTTCGATTCCCATCCCTACCTGTGAGGACAATAAATTTATTGGAGGAACACACCGCCTGAGTGGTCGAGTAATATGTACCACATAAGGTTTTTTAAAAGTAAAACATTCCATTCTCACTTATTGGCTGATGGCCCTGCTACATATTCAAAGACTTAGCCTACAAGAAGTCACCTTTTGGTTGGGCTAGACAGTGTATCAGTTTATATTGTGTGCTATAATTGAGTGCTGTATCAGAGTATAAATTTTTATGTTAATGTGTATTATGTTTCTTGTTAGTGAAAAAAAGAATGAGATTCTGTCTCCCAAATATTCAATGAAAAAAGATTAACGTTTTTATGATATTTGCATATATTCAATGACCAATGTCTGAATCTTCTTATATAATATGGTACTGTGGCTGTTCATTTGTCTGTCCAGACAAATTTTGTTTAAATCACCTGTAGCTCGCAAACCGTTTGAACTATTGACTCTGAAATTTGGGACACGTATACTATGTGACGTCTAATATCTGCTTTCGGGGTGATGATTGACCTCCAAGGTTATTCCTCTTTTATTTTTATTTTTTTTTTATTGTAGAATCAACTCTCAGCATCCCATGCAGCGCATGTGTACGGCACCATTCCCATCCCTACCACCTTCACCGTCACTTCCTCTACCTCTTCATATCTTAAATCATTCTTAAGTTTTCAATCTGCCTCAAGTGCCAGCTTAAGTGAACAATTAAGGAAAACATACTGAGTAATTGCAACATAAACACCTACTTAATCAGTTTTAACGTGAAAAGATGCCAACGAAAGAAGAGAAGTGGGCTGCTAGGGTGGAGAAAAGAAGAGCTGCTCAGGAAGCAGCAAGCGCATCAACCTCTGAGGAAACGCATGCTAAATGTACAGAGAAAGAGTCTGCAAACTAGGGATGCTCAAGTCAAGTGTATTCACTGCACGTTACTAGTTTTTAAATAAAAGCATTGTGTGGATGTAGCCTCAGATGAGCACCTGTACCTGTATAGTATTTTTAGAGGGAGATGGCAAAACAAATCTTCTTGATCTTCCATTTCTTAAACATTTGCTCCTATTTTTCAGCATTATTTCCTTTTTTAGAGGTCCGAATAATATCAGGTAGTGGAATTACCACAACTTTTTCACTTGAAGTTAACAACTAGAAGAGAGTTTGAGTGAAATTTTTCCACTTGCAAGCTTACATATGCATATAAGCAAAACATTAAAATGTTAATCGCTAGAGCTCAGCCCTTTTCTTTTGCACATTCACAGTCTTTTATTTGATCAGGTTTATAAAAATTTAAACTGCTTTTCTTGCAAATGCAATTTTCCCATTCACTACAAAGTAAATTTGGTAATATCTTTTTGTTTTTGGAGGTACATATTAAATTAATCAAGATGATATTTTTGTCCATATCAAGCAACCCTGGTCTAAACATGCTGCATCTGTGGAAGAAACAGGGATGGTATGTTATTACTTAATTTTAAGAAAGCACCATTTTGTTTTACTTTAAATAGATTGGTAGGATATGTTATTTTTAATGTTCATGTAGCTTAGTATTACTGTGACAAACACACACAGTTTAATTCCCCCAAACCCCTCAAATAACAAGTAGTTTATTTACTAGACTCCTATTGTCGAGTTTCTGGAGCTTCCACTTGTAGCATTTCAATTCTCCACTTCATTGTGTTCACGTTAATTTACAGTTGGAATTTTGGGAGAATTATGTTACTGCTGATTTGTTACTTGATCTGGTCTTCAAAAAAGCAATTAAAAATGATCATTTTCCTGAAAATCAAGAGCAAAAATATTAAGGGTATTGCTTATTGCTGAAAATGCAGTTTGACCACAAAAATGTCATTTCTAGTTAACCAGAATGTCTTTTTTTTTAATTTTATACAAATGACTGCGGTGAAATGTCAGTGTTATATCACAATTTTGGTAGCATTAGTTTTTCTTAGATTGTCTGACTTGGAGTTCTGACTTTGAAGGGAGCTCAAATGAAATTTGCAACTGGAAAACTGTGTGATAGCATGTGACCACAGCATAATAATCAGGGGCTTCATGTGGCAGCCATCTAACATACTTATGACAATTCCCTTATCACAGTACCAGATTTTTAACCTTCCCAGAGATCCCATTGAGTTCTCAAACTCAGAATTATAATCTAAGTACAGCCTAAGCAAATTACTGAGCAACTTCATAAACTGTTTTCAGTTTGCGCATTACACTCAAGACATGATTACAAAATCTATGTATTATATGGATACAGATTGTCTGATAAATTAATTTTTTTGTTTGTCTGCGCAATCCAACTGGAACCAATTGATGGAACGCCTATGTAAATAAGTGGCTGAGGCACCTGAAGTTAAACACTTGCTTTAATGTTGTAAAAGCAGCTAAATAACTGCTTTTAGTTACATTGCAAAAAGATTATAAAGAATATTATTTTTAACACACATTAGTTATTCAATGAATACTTTTCAGTGTTAAAGCTCTGTGATAATCTGTGTTCGCACATGTTCTTGGCTTTACTAAACAGAATATACCTCTGACGTGAGTTCAGTGACTTTTATAAAAGGTTAGACTTTGTTGCCATGTCGAACACTGGGATTTGCCTTGCAGCTAATGTTGGAATAAAATGCTTTTGCCACCACAATGCTGAATTTAGTTATGGTGAGTTTGAGAATGGAACAATGGCTAGATGAATGTTTCAAGTGTCATATATTTCTATTGCTATTCTGTGAAAGATCACTATACATTGCTCAAAGCATGCACAGAAAATGCTGATAAAAAGACAGGGTTTCTTTCTCTATCGTAATAGCCAAGATGGTGCTGGTTTTAGATTTGAGTTCTTGTGTTCTCAGTGTTGTAGTTTTTTTTAGTGTTATTGGTATTATTTGAAGAAAACAAATTCTGTGCAATCATGTCAAACTTAACAAACCATAATAAGTTCTTTTTTTAATTACTTAAATGAGCAAGAGTAGTTTGTAACTTTTTTTAAAACCTGCAGAGTTTAAACTATCTAGTCTAGCTACATATCTCTACTGTCAGAGCCTTGAGCAAGGTGCAGGAACCTTCAGTTCAGCAGGACATTGTGGTTAACCTGTGCTGAAGCAGTAAGCATGTGTGCTTAATACCAAGGGGCTGCATTAGTGTTTCTCTCCAATTGAGTGATTTTCAATTGTTCCTTTGTAAGTCTTTGTGGAAGAATATTTTCCTGCTGTGCCTTTATTGTATTTAAAGTGTTATTTGTAAAATAAAATATTTTAATTTTATAGTATTTTCATATCAAATGGATTTTTTCTTTAATCCAATTTATTTTGACTGTGCTTGTTTTATTTGCAGCTCGCCCTAGCAATAGCTGATCTTGCTCTGCAAATGGCATCTTGGAAGGGGTGCGTTCAAACTCTCATAGAAAAGTAAGTTTCTTCTAAAGTGATTCCTTTTATTAAAAAAAAAAAAGAATAGCAGTTGTTATTTTGTTGTTTATTAACTATTCAGAAAATACTGTTTTATTTTCTTATTTGCATAGAATTTTTTTTTACCGTAAACATAAATGAGCTATTGTATTGTTTTTAGTTGTCTACATAACATAAAGTACCTCAAACTGCAATTGATCATTTTGTTCCAGCTGCTGTTGAATTTCAGACCCTTTTATCATAATATTTGATCGGAGGGAAAGAATGTATTTCCCTTAATCGGCATACCATAACATAGCTTTGATTAATTAAAAGGAACTTCTAATTTGCTTTAAATTATTATGGTTTTGTTAGCAAATATGTTTTTGAACTAGAATTCTTGAACACACATTGTCTCTTTGATATGATTGGACTCTAAATATATTTTGAAACGTATTTGTTTCTGCTTAGCTTCTCACAAATTCAAACCATTTTAAATAGGCATCATTTTGAAAGTTACCTATAGCCATAATAGAAAAATGCACCCCTGGACTAATGTAGTAATAGCAATATTCATCTGTTTCTTGTCTCTGGAGGCATCTTTACAACTTCACCACATGTACAGTTGTGTTTAACAAATTAAGCAGTAGGTAAAACAAATGTTGAAACATTTTAAATACCTGTAAATAGTATTTCTCCCTCAATGGAAACTTAGGGACGATCCTAAATAGCTAGTAATCTTGAAGGGAAAAGTTATGGGTACAAATGTTTTGCATTTTTAACAGTATAATTTTCAAGTTTATAAACGTGTTTTGCGTTAACTTATTTGGCTATCATGTTAGGATAGGACGATATGGCTAAAAATTGATACTTTGTCAGGATTACATTTTCTGAAGGTTTCTGGACAATACAGTATAATGTGTTTTATATATACTTTTCAAATTCACACATGAGCATGTCTGACCTATTAACCCTTATTACTGGTGCCGAGCAGGGATGTGTCCTTTTCTCACTGCTCTTCTCATTATATACAAATGACTGTACCTCTGGTGATTTGTCTGTCAAACTTCTTAAATTTGCTGATGACATCACACTAATCAGCCTCATTTTAAACAATGAAGAGTCCATATACATACAAGAGGCAGAACATCTGACACTGTGATGCTACCGTAATAATTTGGACTTTAGCATTCTCCTGCTCTCCTATCACTTGATATAAAAGGCTCTGCCATCGAATCGTTTACGTTTCTGGGCACTGTGCTGTCACAAAACCGTAAGTGGGACAATAACATCACATTTATTATTAAGGAATCCATCAGAGAATTCTTTTAGCACCAGCTGAGGAAATTCATTTTCTCTCAAGCAAGTTATACACAGCCATCATTGAGTCCATTCTGACCTCTGCTATGATTTTCTGGTTCAGTGCTGCCTCTGTTCAGGCTAAGGCCAATCTTACCTTACATTCAACTCCTGTATGTGTCCACGGTAAGGAAGTGGACTGATCTGACTCACCCAAGGTATCGCCTATTCCAAAGACTTCCCTCCAGCAAACACCTATGTGCAGTGAAAGGTAAAACAGCAAGTCATCTAAACATTTTTTTCCACATGCAGTTATTCTAACTAATCAGATTTGAGCTTTTACTCAGTATCTAGAGTATGTATACCAGTACACTAGACTACTGGACATTATAATCCTACTTTATCTCTTTATTTTGTTTATTGCCCTTGTGTGATGCATCATATTTTATTATTTTATCTTTTTATATTTATCTATATTTAGCACCAATACAGTCAAGACAAATTCCATTGTACATTTTAGTGTACCTGCCCAATAAAGTGAATTCTGATTCTTAAATTGAAACATACTGGTTGTTTGTTACAAAATATGCACAGGCATGTCTGTTACATATTGAAATATTTGTTAACTCTCTGCTCCTCAAATGGATTTGATATTTAGCAGGTATTGATCTCTCATGAACCAATAAAATTATAGTTTCCTACGTGGTCATTCACATTGCTGGTACACTAACCTAACACAAGGCTTGGCCTTTTCCTGTCCATGTCTTCTTATTTGCATCACCTCACATGTCAGGTTGAACTGCACATCTCATTGAATGACATTTCTGTTTTCCTTTTGAATGCACAGATTTGCACTTTACTGGGATTGGGTTGTGTTTAAATCTGTTCAAGTTTTTGTACTAATTTTAACGTATCATTAAAAAAGTTTTTTTTTGAATTGCATACCACAAGAACAACTTCATCCTGTATCCTAGATGAAGCTGTTTATTGCCTACTCCTACTAGCTTATAATAAAACATGTTATCTTTTTCATTTTTCTCTCTGTGCACTTAACATCATACATAATCCCTCAGTCTACAGGATAGAGTTTTATTTTTAAATTTAGAAAAAATAAGTTTAAACGTTTTAATTAAAAGTGTAACAGTGTTCTTATTTGTGTTCCATTAATTGTGAAAAGTGCTTTGTTAGCATCTGTGCATTTGAAGAACAGTAGTTTTGTATGTAAAGTTCTTTCCATCACTCACAAAATACTTTACTTTATTCTGCAGTTGTATTTCATTATTTAACTGCTATTTTTATCATACATGGATTGCAGCAGACATTTTTAAGGCTGGGTCATTCTGTCACCAACTTCTTTTAGTTCTGTTTTACTAGACGCTGGAGGGGTGGTAACCTTATTTACTTTTGTGATCTGGGGTTAGTATCAGTGAAGGTAATCTCACAGTATTGCTTGGTTGTGGGCAATCTTTTCATAAGGGACTTGAAGAAAAGCAAGAGGAAATATGCACTGATGGTGAATGTCTGCATGTTGAAGCAAGACGGTGTAAGAAGAAAATTTACATTGTTGGAAAGAGCAAATGAGATATCAGGAGCATCATTTGAAGCAATGAAGAATATTTTGTACAGTTTGATTAAGGATCAGCCAAGTCACAAGGAGACATAGTGATGCAGTGCAGTTAAAATTATCAGTTGATGAAACTAGCAGAAGCTATAAAAAGTGACAGAAAACAAAGGCAGAATGTGACCAAGAAGTCTGTAAAGCCTCAAAGGCAGTTGTTAGAGTGCAAGAAACCAAGAGACGAGTTTGTAAGTGTGCTGTGAAATGAAACAGTTAAGAGAAATATATTCGGGATTATGAAATGAATGGCAAAAGGAAGGAATGATGTGGTAGGTGTGAATCGCTTGAAAAATGCTGAAACAGACATTGTGATTCATATTAAAAGGATTAAGGACATTTGGAAGAAGTACATAGAGGAGTTAATGAATTATGAGAATGAATATGATAATGATATTCAAAGTAGTAAAACAGGACCATTCTATAAGTAGGAAAGTTCTACCTAGGTAACAGGTTGAGGGCAGACGGAAAAGGCAAAGTGATAGAGCCATGTTGAGAGATTTTGCCATCCCCTATTCTGGAGTTGAAGTCTTAATTTTATGAAAGCTGTGTGGAATGTAGTGTTCTCTGTGGGAGAGGTATCTGACCAATGAAGGTGGAATTGAGACAAAGGCAGGAAGAGCAGAAAAAATAATCAGTTGAATTTGTGGAATATAAGGGAGAGGAAGATGAATATATGGTTAAGAAATTAGATTTTGGATTTTAGTGGCAAGGTACTTATTTATGAAATTGTTTACAATATTGATTTAAATCATTAACTTAAATAAACACATGCAAGTACAATTTCCTGAATCTGACATTTCAGGAATCAGTTTTAGGTTTTTAAACAAGAAGCTTAAAATAGAGCAACTAGACATCTTTTTAATATATAGTGAATCTTAATAGCTGCTAACACTTGTCTGTACTGTTTGCTGTCCCTCTTTTGTTTTTCTTTTAGATACAGCAATGAAGTCTCCTCACTCATGTTTCTAATTGAAATATTAACTGTTCTGCCCGAAGAAGTGCACAGTCGTTCTTTGAGAATCGGTGCCAACCGCCGTACAGAGATCATTGAAGAACTTGCCTATTACTCTAGCACTGTTATAAGCCTACTGGTAAATAATGATCAGCTTCAGTTGTATATTCCATTTTGTCATTTTATTTTTGTGCAAGTATAATCTAGTAATTCTTTATTTCATATCATTGTTATTTATTCCTTATAAAGAAAACACATTTTAATTTTTAAATGATCAGTTTAATTACATAATGCAGTCCTCTTTCTAATTTTACTGCTTTTACATGCACATATAAAATGAGTACAATATTATATGCGGACATATAACCCATTTGTGTATTAAATATTAAGAATCCACTTGTCTGTTTTTTTATAGTAGTGAGAGACTGATGTAGAAGATGCAATTTATCCCACAAACCTTCTACTTCAATCCATGCTTTTTCCACAGTCTGTTTTTCTTCCCCACACTACAAAGTCTGAGTGTTAGATTGATGATTTATTAATTGGTTCAGCTTGAGCTTTGCCCTGTTGGGTATAGACGTGGAGGTTCTTTTTTTAGCTGATGCCCATTGTTAGGGGAGCAGCTGTGTCTCCCCATGACACTGTGCAACTTGCATAAAACATTAACTAGGCCTTCTTCTATAACCCAGTTCATATATTTTTTTTATATTGCTTTGTTACATGGTGTACTAATGCATACTGACAGACATCTAGTCCTTACCACTGTTATACAGGGCCAGAGCAGAGGTTATGAAAACCAACCTGATTTGTAGTACAAAAAATTGAGAAATGCCACTGCCAATAGATGCGCAAGTATCCTACATGAATAAGAAATTTAAAGACAGGCCCAGTTTTTGTTAGTTCTGTGCACCTCAAAGTAACTAAACATTCTAGGACTAAAGGACATGTTCTCTTAAATTTTTCGAGTGGAGAGAGTTTCATGTGAGCCTATTACAAGTCTTCAAAAACTTTATAGCAATTGATAAAACGGATCCAGTAGCATTCTTTCAGATAAAATAGTAAATCACGTGAAGAGACCAGCAGAAAATTAAGAGGAAACAATTAATAATGTAACTAGAAGGGATTTCTTCACAAAAAGTGTTGTGAGAATCCGAAACTTAATTGCTAAGGTTTCCTAGCACTGAATACTTCTAAAAAGTACCTTGAGGAGATATTATGGCATCTTAGCTACTGTATAGACCACTTTCACAGGTATCTGTGATGACTTCCTGCCAGTTTCATGCTGGGATAATCAACTTCCTGTTGAATGGAGGTCGGCAAACACAATGGAGCAATCAGGACTGTTCAGTTGTTTTCTCAAACATTTTCCCAAACTGACCATAGCATTCTGTATATTACACAATTAGTGGAGCACAACTTGAAAAGTGATGCAGATGTTTTTATAAAATTTGTATCTTTTCAACTGTGAAGGTAAGTACTCTCTTGTTAATACTGTTTTCCTAGCTAGCATCATATGCCATGCTAATAATATATGAATGGAGCAATTTTCATTTTCTTTTGTTTTTTATACATGATTAGGATTAAACGTGTTGAATATGGAGGTAGTAGTAAGATGTAGGTGTGACAGATTTTTTATATTTGTGTTTTGATATTTTCTGCTGTTGTAATAATTGGTGTTATTGAGTACAAATATTGAATATCAGTATTAGATTTACATTAGCGCTTCATTTCTGATTCTTTATTAGTCACATAAGTGGTACAGTGAAGTTTTCTTAAAGATTACATTAAAAATCATTATATTAAAACACGTAAGCATACCTGATGAAGGAAGACCCACATAATAGTGGTCTGTCAACATATCCGTTTCACACACTTTTTCCATGTCCGTCTCTTGCATTTCAAGTGGCACATCACAAACAACTGTAAATGACAGCAAAAACATTCTACACATAGGGGACACAATGTCTTAAAATGCCAGACGTTTGGAGGAACTTGTAGTGACTTTTTTACTTTCATTTTTCATGTTCCTTGAACACTCTTGTTATGTTTATGTTTGTTATTGAACTAAAACGTGTGGTATTTTTGCTTCAACTGGGTCTTCCATATTTTCAGTTTGATATATGTGTTAGTTTACTTGTCTATTTGGCTTCTTTGCTGTATTGAAGTGAGGAGATAATGACAGGCAAACGCTGATCTGTGAAACAAAGTTTTAAAATTGTTGGAAACTTGGTAAATGGAGAGAGATATACAAATTTGATTATATGCTGTTTAATTTATTCTGTTTCTCTGTGAAATGTGTGTTAAATGTTAATGTATACTTCTACCACCTTCTTAATCCAACTCTTCATTAACTTGTCTTTAAATACTGAATCAATTAAAAATGAACATACAAAATATAAGTTAAATCTTTAAATAAATATTTTTCTGTTATAGTATTTTAGCAAAATATTCAAAAAAAAATACAGAGGAGAGCCCATATAGGCAAGAGTACGTTATGTATGTATTTTTTTATTTATATATACTGTTTTGTAAATTACATAGATTTAAAGCTTAAGGGTTTCAGGAGTCTTTCTCCACTCTAAGGAGCTTCTGCCTTCATGCAGATTTTCAGCAAACTTTTTTCTCCCCTATTCTGTTTTTTCATGCAAGTAATGTAAAGCAGAAGCAGAACTTCAATTTCATCATCAGATTCTGAGCCTTACATATTTTATTTTAAAATGAAACAGAGTACATACATATACATATACATATACATATGTATATTTTTCTTATATATAAACGTCTGCGTGTGGAAGTGTGTGTGTCTGTCCAGCCCGGAAGTTTTGTTTCACAGATTGCTGCAACTCAGCATGCACAACAGTATTCAGTGATGATATTACGATTTAGAGGTGATTCATTCCAACATCATTTAAAATTGAAAAAATCAAGAGGGTGTATTAGTACAAAACTCTAAAATTAGATCTACCTTACCATAAAAAGGATTCGAACAAATGTCTGCCAATATGAAAGTAGAAATTACTCATTTTACTCACTCAAACATGGCATCCTCAGTAGTTTTATTTCTACCATCTTCTTGTCAAAAAAGCAACTCGTCATGCATTATAGAAAAAAAAAAAAATTCTTTGTTGTTTCGTAGTGGCTCAGCTATAAAACATATTTTGCCTCTTCTTAAAGTTGTGTGATAGCGACATGGTATAAAAAGTACATAATGCTGAGTGTTGATTGGCACTGCAGGCGCTTAATTTTCAGTGTGCGTGCAGGAGGACAATAGCACTGACTTTTAATTAAAAAAAAAAATGTAAGGGACTGGCTTTGATATGTGGTGTGATCAGTTTGTGTCAAATTTAATATCTTGTATACACAGTGCAGTTATATTCCTGTTATTATTCCTGCCAGCAAGCAGTACTTGAAGTGGATCCACATTACTGGCAGTACTCTGTTTAATAAGTATCTTTTTCGTCCTCCCAATTCTTTATTACTTTGAGTATTACTTGCAGTTTGCAGTATGTGTGCATATTAGTACATGATATGACAGGGTTAAGGGTCCCCTTCGATTTAAGAGTGCCACTGGTACCAGTCAATTTAGGCACTGCCCATGAGACCAAACAAGCACCACCACGTCGCCAGTGTAACGGCAGAGGAACAATAGGCATTAGAAGTCTGCAAGTTACGTAGCTGTATGATGATATAAATATACTTGCACTCTTCCCATTCATACTTTGTGTTTGACACACTGATCAGACTGCCTTCCCAAAGCTAGAGTGCACTTCTGCTCAACTAGCATTTCACATGAATCTCACATGCCACCTGCTTAGAGTATGACTGCCTGATAGCTTTGTGAAGCACACAAGATTTTTTTTTTTTTTTTTTTTTTTAAAGTGATGTTGGCCATTTTGCATTTTGAGGAATTTTCTGTAAATATTTGGAGATAATTTATGATTTTTATTTACAGTTGTGCTCATATGTTTATATATTCTGGCAGAATTTGTGAAATATTGACCATTGTTTGGAAAATACAAGTAATCATGCAGAAAGCTTTCCTTTTAATTAGGGAGTTTGCTGTGGCAAGGCAATTTATTATCGCTTTATTGTGTGTGCTCTTTTTAAATTATAATAATAACTGAAATTACCTAAATGGGCCTGATTAAAAATTTATATACCCTTTAATGTCGGGGCTGATAATATACACACAAGTTGACACACAGGTTCCAATTAAGGGTAATGAAGGGAGAATGTCCACACCTGTAACCTCTTTGACTATAATCAATGTCTGTCTATAAATAGTCAATTTAAATATATGCAGAGCTGCACTGACTTTGCTGGATACCAAGCCATGGGGAAAGCATAAAGCTTGTTGCTTTGTATAAATCAGTAAGAGGATATAAAAAGATACATAGTTTAGAGATCTGAAAATATCTTTTAGCAGTGTTCAAAGTCTGATAACAAAGTGGAAATTTAGGGCCTCTGTTATTAACAAGCCACGCTCAGGTAGACCAACCAAGATTTCAGCCACAACTGCCAGGATCATTTGTCGAGCTGCCAAGAAAAATATACAAGCCATTTCAGCTGAGACCACCAAGTAAGTGGCGTTGCTGTTTCAAGATGCACAATAAGGAAGTACTTGAACAAAAATGGGCTCCACAGTCGAGTTGCAAGAAAAGAAGACTTTGCTGTGACAATGCCACAAAACCACATACTTAAAATATGCCAAACAACATCTAGACAAGCCTCAAAACTTCTGGAGCAGAGTCCTTTGGAGTGATGAAACCAAAATTGAACTTTATGGTCCTAACCATAAATGCTGTGTTTGGAGAAGATGCAACAAGTCCCTTGATGACAAGTACATCATCATTACTGTGAAGCATAGAGATGGATCTCTGATATTCTGGGTGTGTGTGTGAGCTACAGCGGCACAGGTAACTTAGTAAAAATTGATGACAAGACGAATGCATTATGTTACTGGAAAATATTGGAGGGCAGCTTGCATTCATTAGTCTTGAAGCTGCACATTGGATGCCCTTGGATCTTCCAACACAACAATATTCCAAAACGCAAAGCCAAGTTGACCCTTCGGTGGGTGCAGTAGAGAAAAGTGAAGGTGCTGGACTGGCCATCACCATCTGACTTTAGTGACTTCAGTGTCATTAAGCCACTTTGGGGAGATGTGAAATATGTGCCATTCATGCGAAACAACCCAAGAAATCACCGGACCTGGATGCTTTTTTCCAAGAAGAATGGGCAGCTCTACCATCTGAGAAAATCAAGGGCCTCATCCACAACTATCACGAAAGACTGCATGACATCATTGATTCTCAAGGAGGCAATAAACAATAGTAAGAAGTAAAGGTATACAAAAGTTTCAACAGGGACAATTTCATTGTTTTCCTTATTACTATGTTTTGTTTAATTCTGTGATTCCTTATAGTTGGATTTGGATTCCATTAAAAGTAAATGTCTTCTTTTCTTTAAAGTATGGTACACATCTTAGGCTGGGTTTATACTTCACACGACGTATGTGCCTCAGACACTACTGCTACACATGTGTTGTACTGTTTATACTTGCACTTGTTCTTTACGTAAACTGGAGGATTCCACCAGGTGGCAGAACAAGATGTCGTCATGGTTAGAAGACAACGTTTGGCTTCTCTGTGTTGTGAATTGTCCAAAACATCAATTAAATTCCAAGGACACCTTGCCACAATATCTCCCAAAAGGATGGATATTTAATGATTACACCCATCAATCCAGGGATGTGCCTATTCTAGCAAACATCGGCCGCAAGGCAGGAACAATCCCTGTTTGGGGCATCAGCTCATCTCAAGGTGAAACAAGCACATACATACACTAGCATCATTTTAGAATCACCAAATTCCCAAACCTGCTTGTCCTTGGAAGGAAAGCGGAGCACACTGTGGAAACCCACCAGGAAAACATGCAAACTTGAGGCAAGGAACTGTACCGTTCCACAACTGTGTCTCCCCCACATGTGTCGTTACTAACAGTATTCATTATTTAAATGACGTTAACAATTTATCTGTAAAATACAATATGCATACTTTAATGCATTTTATCATGAAAGTAATATCAAATATAAATCTAAGGGTTCTAAATGTGCAGAGGACTGGAATATCATAAATTTAATGTGTTCTGTGTGGCGACTGCTGCCTGCCGTTGCAGTCAGCCCAGGAGGAAGCCCCAGTAGCACGTAGCGATTATTAACTGGGCTGGTTTTAAAGTGATGTTTACGACGGTCTACTTTAATGACAAAATAAACTACGAGATGCACATATAAATGTAGTTCCGTGCAACAAACCCTCGCTAAATGAAATATTTAGTTGACATTTGATGTTAAAAAAAAATAAATAAAAAAAATAAATTGTTATAAAAAAAATGTGACAACTGCAAATACAACAACATTTATTTATATACCACATTTTCATACAAAAAAGTAGCTCAAAGTGCTTTACATAATGAAGAAAAGAAAAATAAAAGACAAAGTAAGAAATTAAAATAAGACAACATTAGTTAACACAGAATAAGAGTAAGGTCCAATGGCCAGGGAGGACAGAAAAAACAAAAAAAAAACTCCAGACGGCTGGAGAAATAAATAAAATCTGCAGGGGTTCCAGGCCACGAGACCGCCCAGTCCCCTCTGGGCATTCTACCTAACAAAAATGAAATAGTCCTCTTTGTATTTAAGGTTCTCACGGAAGGACTTGATGATGATGGTCATGCAGACTTCTGGCTTTAATCCATCAATGTTGGAACATCACGGTGCTTTGAGTAGATGGTGGTGGTGTAAGCAGCCACCACAAAGAAACCGGAAAAAGAAACAGAAGAGAGAGTAGGGGTTAGTACGGATTTTAGAGCCACCTTGAATAGTTATTATAATGAATTGGATATACAGAGTATCAGGATTAAATTAAAGTGAAGTTATGAGAAAGCCATGTTAAAATAATGTGTTTTTAGCAGTTTTTTAAAATGCTCCACCGTATTAGCTTGGCGAATTCCTACTGGCAGGCTATTCCAGATTTTAGGTGCATAACAGGAGAAGGCCGCCTCACCACTTCTTTTAAGTTTTGCTCTTAGAATTCTAAGGAGAAACTCATTTGAAGATCTAAGGTTACAATTTGGAATATAAGGTGTCAGACATTCTGATATATAAGATGGAGCGAGATTGTTTAAGGCTTTATAAACCATAAGCAGAATTTTAAAGTCAATCCTGAATGACACAGGTAACCAGTGTAGTGACATCAAAACTGGAGAAATGTGCTTGGATTTTCTTTTCCTAGTTAGGATTCTAAGAGCTGCATTCTGCACTAGTTGCAAACGATTTATCTTTTTTGGGTAGTCCTGAGAAGAGTGCGTTACAGTAATCTAGTCGACTGAAAACAAACGCATGAACTAATTTCTCAGCATCTTTCAATGATATAAGAGGTCGAACTTTTGCTATGTTTCTTAAGTGAAAAAATGCTCTCCTAGTGGTCTGATGAATATGCGATTTAAAATTCAGATTACAGTCAACAGTTACCCCTAAGCTTTTTACCTCCGTCTTGACTTTTAATCCTAATGCATCCAGTTTGTTTCTAATAGCCTCATTGTATCCATTATTGCCAATCACTAAAATTTCTGTTTTCTTTTTATTTAGCTTTAGAAAATTACTATTCATCCATTCAGAAATACAAGTAAGACATTGTGTTAGTGAATCAAGAGAATCGGGGTCATCAGGTGCTATTGATAAATACAGCTGTGTGTTATCAGCATAGCTGTGGTAGCTCATGTTGTGCCCTGAGATAATCTGACCTAACGGAAGCATGTAGATTGAGAAAAGCAGGGGACCCAGAATAGAGCCTTGTGGAACACCATATAGGATATCATGTGTCTTTGTTTGAGTGGGCACCATTTCAGTTGTAATGTCTCAGAGCTTGTTAGGTTATTAGTCTGACTTGGCTTGTTAGGTGTTAGTCTGGTTAAGAATTGTCATTGGTAATTGTCAGCAGATGACAATTCCAGAGCCTAATAAATTCTTTGGCTCTTCAAACATTGTGCAACACTCAACAACCATGGGCTTTTCTAAGCTACTGACTGCAGATCTGAAAATAAAACAAACTGATTCCCAAAAGCAGGGTAAAGCTATAGAAAGTATTGAATTGTTTCCAGATACCAATTTACAGTCTGAAATGTCATTAAGTTACGTCAGTTAAGGACAGGTCAAGACAAACTGACAGAACAGTTTGCATACTATGGAGGATGACAAAGCAAAACCCCAATATATCTTCAAAGGACAGGTGGTACTGTACTGTACTGTGCGTTACTTCATGGAAGAACCTTCAGAAGGCAACCTTATATGAGATCTAATCCCAAAAAGAATGTCTTACCAATTGTTACGTCCAGGGATTAATCTATTATGATTTGGGGTTGTTTGGCAGTAAAAAACACAGCAGACATTGTGCAAATACAGGGAGGAATGGATTCTGCTAAATATAAACAAATCCTTGGTAAGAATGTCAAACAGTCAGTCAGTAAACTGAAGCTAAAAAAAGGATGGGTTCTACAGTAAGACGACCATCCTAAACACTTCAAAATATACTATGAATGACCTCAAGAGCACAATGGGAAGGATTTGGAATGGCCCTTACAGTGCCCAGACCTAAACATCATTGAAAATCTGTGGGAGGGATCTCAAATGTGTTGTACATACAAGACAGGCCAAGAATCTCTCTAAGCTGGAAGTGATTTGCAAGGAAGAACAGGAAGACCTTTCCAAAACAAGAATTTAAAGACACAAAAAAAAAAACAAACCTCTGCAAGCTCTCATTTTTGCCAAAGGGCTTGTTAATAAGTACTCACATAGTAGGGCGCCCAAACTTTTGCAAGTACCATATTTACTCATACACATTTTTTAGCTAATCTAATACATCATGCATGTACTATATATTAACATTTTCTTAAAAATTGTTAATATATAGTGCAAAAAACTGTTAGCATTGAGTTACTCCAGACTCCACATGCAAAGCTGCAGAATTTTACAAATCTGCTTCATTACCACGATTAGCCTTTTGGTAATTTTAAATGGTTAGCTTGTTATCTTCATTTGTACAATTTACAACCAGACCCCATCACAACGTAGATTATTTTTTTCTTTCTGTCCTACTACTCTGTTAATCTCCTTGGTGTTAACCCAGAATGTGACTTGCACTTGAAATTCTGTGTTATTACAATTAATTCAGAGTAAGACTCGGGTTAATGTTTAATTATCCACTTTCCACTTTATACATCTTGCCTGAAGAAGGGGCCTGAGTTGCCTCGAAAGCTTGCATATTGTAATCTTTTTAGTTAGCCAATAAAAGGTGTCATTTTGCTTGGCTTTTCTCTATATAATGTAGAAAATTATAATGACTTTCAAGGGGATTGAATACTTTTGCACGTCACTGTGTGTATGTGTGCGTGTGTATTTAATTTGTTTGTTTATATACACACACACACACACATAAGGAACATACATATAAAATGTAATAACTTTAAACAAAAAACATGTTTTATACATTACCGGTCAAAAGTTTTATTACGCCTCAGTTTTTCCAAGTTTGTCTTCAACTCTAATCAGTTGAACTGCAATGAATGATCTAAGATTGTGAAAAGGTAAGCAGTAAACTGCCAGGGGTTGAAATTTAAAGTTTAGGTTAGCAAAAAATGAAATAAAAGAAATTTCAGAATATTACAAATGGGCATTCTTCAGGGAACAACTAATAGGTTACAACCTACAGATGTTCTGCAGAAATTAAAGGTAATTAAGTCTTGCAAACTGAAGCAAGCAGTTTGCACAGGTGTCCCAAACTCTGCTGATTACTTAAAAACCTTCTGTTGTAAAGCAGAGTAGGAACAGACTGTGTTACTACACCCTCTGAAGTACTACTTGGACAATATTATAGTGTAGAAAGTTGTAAATTCCAGTGTTAATGGCAAGAAAAGTCAACTAACAAATTAAATGAATCACAGCATTATTATACATAGAAGTGTAGCCCTTTCATTTGGAGAAATTGCAAAAAAAATAAAAATGTCACTGTGTATGGTGTCCTATGCAGTCCAAAGGCAATTGGGAACTGGAAGAGATCTGGCAGACCCAAAGTCACAGCCCAATCAGAAGACAAGTTTCTGAGGGTCACCAGCTTGCATGATAGGTGCCTCACAGAAAAGCAGTTTCAAGCACTGCTCAACAGTGGTCAAACAAAGCAAGTCTCAGTTTCTAGAAGTAATAGGAGGCTTTGTGCCACAGGTTTGACAGGGCTAATTGGGAGTAAGAAAGCAATTCCTTAAAGGTCAAAATATAGCCTTGAAATACTGGCAGTGGACTACTGCAGACTGGAAGAAAGTCTTATGGACTGATGCTTCACAATTAGAAATCTTCAGTTCATCACGTGCAGGGTGTTTGTATGCTGTTGAGTTGGTGAATGGATGGTTCCTCAGTCTGACACCAACTGTTAAACATGGAGAAGGTGTGATAGGTTGGGGTTCTTTTGCTGTAGGCAGAGTTGGTGACTTGTACAAAATAACTGGCATTCTGAATCATAAGGTTTATCATAGTTTGGCTGTTATATCGGCAAAAAGCAGCTGCTTTGATGAATCAAAAGTTTGAATAAAACTTTGTACACTTAATGACTTTTTGACTTATTATTTTATTTGCCATTGTTTATTTGTTCTATGCCTTGATTTCACAAAACATTAAGACATTAAACTATGTACAGTTCCATAAAACCTGAAAAAACTAAGCTGTTCTGAAATGTTTGGCTGGTAGTGTATACCCTAGGTTCTTGTCTATAAGCCGGACTCATGTATAAGCCGGAGACCAAAAATCATACGAATTTTTAAAATAAAATCGTATCATAGATAAGCCGGACTCATGGATAAGCCGAACGTACTATAACCTATAACTAATAGAAGGGAGGGAGGTCAGTGGTCTCACTCGCACCCATTTAATTTCTTTAAGGGGGGAGAGAGTGTGAGATATTGGCGTCTCTCTCACTCCCCGCATGGCGCGGTTGGAGCGGCCGGAGCACGTTCTTTCTGCTCTGGGCGTCGCCGAGTCAACACGCGCGCATAGCGGTCATTTAAATTGTGATTTTATATATAAGCATATTTAAATATATATCGCGCATTTTTGCTGGTTCGCGGATTTCTGCGGACAATGGGTCTTTTAATTTCTGGTACATGCTTCCTCAGTTGGTTTGCCCAGTTGATTTCATACAAGGGACGCTATTGGCAGATGGCTGAGAAGCTACCCAGCTTACTTTTCTCTGTCTCTCTTGCGCTGACTTTCTCTGATCCTGACGTAGGGGGATTGAGCAGGGGGGCTGTTTGCACACCTAGACGATACGGACGCTCGTCTAAAAATGCTGAAAGATTATCTTCACGTTGCTATCTTTTGTAAAGCTGATTCCTGAAAAGACATGCTGCACAGTGCTTCGCATACTTAAAAGCTCAAAGGGCACGTATTGATTTTTTTATCTGTCTCTCTCTATCTCTCTCTAACTCACTCTCTCTCTCTCTCTCTGCTCCTGACGGAGGGGGTGTGAGCTGCCGCCTTCAACAGCTTTGTGCCGTGGTGCTTCGCATACTTAAAAGCCAAACAGACATATTGATTTGTTTGCTTCACTCCTTTGAAGAGGAAGATATGTTTGCATTCTTTTAATTGTGAGACAGAACTGTCATCTCTGTCTTGTCATGGAGCACAGTTTAAACTTTTGAAAAAGAGACAAATGTTTGTTTGCAGTGTTTGAATCACGTTCCTGTCTCTCTACAACCTCCTGTGTTTCTGCGCAAATCTGTGACCCAAGCATGACAATATAAAAATAACCATATAAACATATGGTTTCTACTTCGCGGATTTTCTTATTTTGCGGGTGGCTCTGGAACGCCATCCCCGCGATGGATGTATAAGCCGGACTTATGTATAAGCCGATATTCTATTTTTTCATTTTCACAACTTTTTTCCTTAGATAAGCCGCGGCTTATAGACAAGAACTTAGGGTACTATTATAAAGTAATTGAGTAACTTGTAATTTTTTTCTCATTTCTGTTGTTAGAAATCTAGCATAATTTTCTTTTGTAACAAAAGTATTTGAATTAGTTGTCCATAATGGCCTATACTGTTAAAACTGTACTCTGGATCAGTATTGACCATCCAAAAATATCTGTGTAACCCTAGATCGCAGCATGCCAACCAACTGCTTCTCTCTACACAGTTTTGTTTCAGTCATATACAGTACAAGGAATCATTTAAGGAATTATTTATAATCCGTTCTTAAAACAGCAGTAATCTTATAGATGTCTATTTAATGAAATGTTAATTTAGGATTAAATTATAACTGTTGTCCTCTGTAACCTTTTCATGATTCATCTTAAAGTAGTAAATATAGGTTTATATATTTTATGGTGTGGTTATAGACATCTATATTACTAAACGACAGTTTAATATATGCACGGACGCAGGACGCACCGAGGCGCATGCGCACAGTGCCTCAGTGCCCCAGAGTCAAACCCAGCGGCTTCCCAGAGTCAGTAGGTGGCACCCAAACAACACAACCTGTAAACTAAACTTGCTCTAATCCACTGTGCCAGCAGTCAGTGTGGCATATTTGAATCACATAACGGTAATTCAGGATTAAAAGTAAATTGGATTATGATTCCTAACAGTAAACGACTTCTACCTAACGACACAGCCACAGAACAACAAAGACGAGACCGCATGGATAAAAGCAATACATGGAGGCTCCTACAACGCGCTTCAGAAACACCAGAAGCAAAGACATCACGTCTCCACGATGAAAGAGCTCAACTAACGGAAATACAAAACGAGCCCGTATGGATAAACACAATGAACGAAGGCGCCCACAACGCGCTTCTGACACAGCGGAGACAAAGGAGTCACGGCTCTAATTGGAAAGAGCTCAACGCTTTGTAATACAAAACAGAGCCCGTACTTCCCAGAGTCAGTACGTGGTGCCCAAACAACACAAACTGTAAACTAAACTTGCTGTAATCCACTGTGCCAGCAGTCAGTGTGGCATATTTGAATCACATGACGGTAATTCAGTATTAAATGTAAGTTGGATTATGATTCCTAACAGTAAATGACTTCTACCTAACGACACAGCCACAGAACAACAAAGACGAGACCGTATGGATAAAAACAATACACGGAGGCTCCTACAACGCGCTTCAGACACACCAGAAGTGAAGACGTCACGGCTCCACAATGAAACAGCTCGACGATTGGTAATACAAACACGATCCCGTATGGCTATGATCTGTAAACGAGCCCGTATGGATAAAAATAATGAACGAAGGCGCCCACACAAAGAAACCGCTTTAGTACAAATATGTTTATTTAATTAAATGAAATCTTTTCCAGGATGTTCCCACCCTCCATCATTTTTCATTCCTCCACAGATCGGAGGGAATAGAAACTGATTGCCATTATTGCATTTGCGATTCTTTAGAGAATCGGGGGTTTACTGGTTTTCCCTAAGGTGTGTTTGGTTAAGCTATGTCCTTGTGAAACTGGAATAACAGTGTTCCCTTTTCATCACCACTTTCTGTTTACCTTCTTTTGGTAATGATAAATATATTAATCGGATCTCTGTAGCTTGTTTCCTAGTTACATTTACTACACATTCATGCAGGGTCTATACTCATTTATATCTCTGCCTTTATGAAACTAAGTGAAATGCACTGTTCAAGGATCTTATTGATGTCTATCATTTGTTAATATTATTTACAGTATCTCACAAAAGTGAGTACACCCCTCACATTTTTGTAAATATTTTATTATATGCTTTTCATGGGACAACACTGCAGATATGACACTTTGATACAATGTAGTCAGTGTACAGCTTGTATAACAGTGTAAATTTGCTGTCCCCTCAAAATAACTCAACACACAGCGATTAATGTCTAAACCGTTGTCAACAAAAGTGAGTACACCCCTAAATGAAAAATGTCCAAATTGTGCCCAAAGTGTCAACATTTTGTGTGGCTATCATTATTTTCTAGCACTGTCTTAACTCTCTTGGGCATGGAGTTCACTAGAACTTCACAGGTTGCCACTGGAATCCTCTTCCACTCCTCCATGACGACATCATGGAGCTGGTGGATGTTAGAGACCTTGCACTCCTCCACCTTCCGTTTGAGGATGCCCCACAGATGCTCAATAGGGTTTAGGTCTGGAGATGTGCTTGGCCAGTCCAGCACCTTTACCCTCAGTTTCTTTAGCAAGGCAGTGGTCGTCTTGGAGGTGTGTTTGGTGTCGTTATCATGTTGGAATACTGCCCTGCGGCCCAGTTTCCGAAGGGAGGGGATCATGCTCTGCTTCAGTATGTCACAGTTCATGTTGGCATTCATGGTTCCCTCAATGAACTGTAACTCCCCAGTGCCAGCAGCACTCATGCAGCCCCTACCCATGACACTCACACCACCATGCTTGATTATAGGCAAGACACACTTGTCTTTGTACTCCTCACCTAGTTGCCGCCACACATGCTTGACACCATCTGAACCAAATAAGTTTATCTTGGTCTCATCAGACCACAGGACATGGTTCCAGTAATCCATGTCCTTAGTCTGCTTGTCTTCAGAAAACTGTTTATGGGCTTTCTTGTGCATAATCTTTTGAAGAGGCTTCCTTTTGGGATGACAGCCATGGAGACCAATTTGATGCAGTGTGCGGCATATGGTGTGAGCACTGACAGGCTGACCCCCCACCCCTTCAACCTCTGCAGCAATGCTGGCAGCACTCATATGTCTATTTTCAAAAGATAGCCTCTGGATATGACGCTGAGCACGTGCACTCAACTTCTTTGGTTGACCATGGCGAGGCCTGTTCTGAGTGGAGCCTGTCCTGTTAAACTGCTGTATGGTCTTGGCCACCGTGCTGCAGCTCAGTTTCAGAGTGTTGGCAATCTTCTTATAGCCTAGGCCATCTTTATTTTCAGATCCTCAGAGAGTTCTTTGCCATGAGGTGCCATGTTGAACTTCCAGTGACCAGTATGAGAGAGTGTGAGAGCGATAACACCAAATTTAAAACACTTGCTTCCCATTCACACCTGAGACCTTGTAACACTAACGAGTCACATGACACCGGGGAGGGAAAATGGCTAATTGGGCACAATTTGGACATTTTTCACTTACGGGTGTACTCACTTTTGTTTCCAGCGGTTTAGACATTAATGGCTGTGTGTTGAGTTATTTTGAGGGGACAGCAAATTTACAGTTATATGAGCTGTACACTGACTACTTTACATTGTATCAAAGTGTCATATCTTCAGTGTTGTCCCATGAAAATATAAAATATTTACAAAAATGCGAGGGGTGTACTCACTTTTTTGAGATACTGTATATTATAAAAATATTTCATATTTCATTTTTTAGCATTGTATCAGTTTTTAGAAGCTGTTCATATAGTTTTGTTTCCTGCCATATTTATGGATTGAACTCTGCATGACACAATTGAGCTACCTTTTGTCCACCTACCTAGATTTAATCATATCAATGCAAATTTAAAAAGCACGGCTTTATTTTGAGGTTTGTTCAGTGCATGTGCCACATATGTCAATATCTATATGGCTAGTGATATTAATCAAAAAGAAATGCAACCCTAACCTCTATGAAGCGAACTTTGGCCAAGGTTTCGATAAAGCAGACCACACCCAAATATTAATTTTATTCTGATCGGATACAAACTCTACTCTGCCCTACGCCACTATATTTCCCTGTGACATTTGTTGTATTTGAATTATCTTTTAGTTTGACTTGTTATATAGTGTTCCTTTGTATTCTTTTTTTGTTTTGTTAAGTCTTTATCTATTTTTGAGCCTGCTTCATCCAGCTGAATGTTGCTAAGAATCTGGACCTTATTTTAGTTGCATTGTGTGCAAGGAAGGAACCAAACCCGGATAGGGTGCCAGTCCTTCACAGTCCATCTTCATTCAACACACCCCATATTCATTGACACTGGGTCAATTTAAAGTCACCAAACAGCTTAATATGTATGTATTTTAGATTGTTGGTGGAGCAGGAAAAATCTACAGCATATATGATGAAAACCTGCAAAGTTCCACTTGCAGCTACAAGGCATCAGCTCTAACAATCACACCAGAGTGCCATATTAAGACTACCACATATTTGTTTTTAAATTCTCGTGTAAACCCTTTTTTCCTCCATTTTTGCAGATGTCTTGTGTGCAGAAGACTGGAAATGATGAAAAGATGCTGATTAAGGTGTTTCGCTGCCTTGGAAGCTGGTTCAATCTTGGTGTACTGGATAGCAACTTCATGGCGAATAACCAACTATTAATGATACTCTTCCAAGTCCTGGTGAGCATGTATCTTTTCTTTTTTTCTTTAAGCTTTTTAACTCATAAGCTCTTTTCACATGAGACATTTGAACCCAGTTTTTATTCCAGCAATGTCACCACTGATACTAAACCAGTTCAATTTTGTAGTGTCCGAACTGGGATAACCTAATTATTACAACAGAAAGCTGAGGTGGCAGACTTCGAAATATAGTGCCTTGAAAAATATAACACTTAATATGCTTTTTTTCCCACATTTAAGAGTCTCACTGCCTAGAATGTTGATGCACGAGATTTGTAAATTTTTTACAACTGCAGTTTGCTGACCTGTTTCTGTTGATTAGACCCTGTCCACACGGATATCTGAACTGAGCGTTTTGCTGCTATCTGTAGCGTCAGGTGAGCACAGGTTGAACTCAAGAGTGTTTTTCTGCTCGTTGCAGCAACCATCCATACGGGGTTTCTCCTTTGTACTTGGTCAGATGGGCATTCGGATGGCATCAAAAAAATGTTGCATGCAGCTTTTTCTTGGCTTCAATTTCTGCAAAAATCTAGATGAGTGTGAAGAAAACGTCTGTATCGCGTTTACATGTCATTCATTTAACGTTCTAGAGAACCGTACGTGTCCCATGATTACGTGTAGACACACACACATTTACACACTTTGAAGAATTCTAAACAGTTTGTAGGTTTGTGCTAATGATGTAACTTTAGCTATTAATGGGTTATTAATGCTGGTGGGTGAGTACATACGCAAGTACCCAAGAAGGTCAATGTTCAAGTCTAATAAAATCAATTGATTCCTTATTTCGCGATTCCAATAAAGGATGAACCTCAAACCCCACAGGTTAAAAACACTCTGTATTACCTGATAACTGCCCACCCCCACAGGCAAACACACAAAACTACAATCTGAGCTGCAGGTTGGTGTTTACCAGAGGCAAACGAACATGAATGTAATGTCATATTGATGTCAATTAAGCGCCACTACAAAACGCAACTTGAAACGCCTAGGTCTCTCAGAGTGCATTCATTTAACCAAGATTTGAGTGCCCATGTGGACAGGGCCTTAGTGTTGCATCTCCTCGACCATCAGAACATTATAGTTATTGTAAATGTGGCAAATTTATTGACATGATGCTGAAATTTTTTTGGCACATTTAGCCCAGACTATACATTATTCTACCGTGTTTGTAGTCCTGCATAAAATACCAGCCAGTTAATGTTTAACAAGTAATCATTGGCTTTAGAAGGCTTAGCTAGAATGGATATGAGATTGTCTCACCTTAGCTAGTTAACATTTTTGTTTTGCATGCCTATTAGCCGTCATCTTTTTCTGCTGCTCAGTTGGTCTATATTTAGAACTATTTCTTGCTTGTCAATTTGGTTGTGTCTTGTCTTCTTATGGGTGAGAGTTGTGTGACCCAATAAAAAGTTTGATGTAAACCACAATATGTTCTAAGTGTAATTGTCGGCATTAATTTCTTCACCTTTGTTGTTCTTGCATTCTGTATCCCACACTTGATGTTCCGAAGATGGCACTGCTCTTATTCTTCCTAGTATGGTGCTCTTAGTCATGTAATTGGCCTCTATGATTTGCTTAATACTTAGGACATGTCACCATTCTTGTTTCTTTTCATTCTGCCATATCACTTTGCTTAGTTATCATTTTACCATTACAAACACATCACGGCAGGGCATTTTGCTGTGGTTGCTGTTACTTGAAATTTCCGATTCTTTGAGGATGGCGTTACTTTGAATTTCGTAAGCTTTCAAATAGCACCATGGTCAAGACTGACATTTTGTGCTTATGTGTATGTATGTATATATAAATAGACAGATAGATAGATCTTTAGTTATTTTTGTCATATTCTTTTGTATGCCTACTCCTGGTGGTTGTCTGCTTTTTGTGTTTTATGTTTGGAACATAAGGATTAGCATGTATTGTTTATGTTAATCATAAAATTTAAAATACAGGTAAAATTCCATTATAACGAATATCTGTACAACGAAATTTTTATTACAACGAAGTATTTTTATGGTCCTGACAGCTTCCCCATATGACAAGAGTCTATAGAACTCTTGTTACTACGAAGTACATTCAGCAGATACTTTCATTATAACAAAGTGCACAAAAGACCTTGAAATGCCTGAATGAATGATCCACAGAGCAGTTAGTTATGTGGCCGCAGCTCAGTTGTGCTCAACGATCCCCAAACAGAAACACTGTCATTTGTTTTCTTTCTTCGAACTTTCCTTGTACTGTTTTTTTTTTTTTGCCTTTTTTGTTTCCTGCAGTTTTCAGTGATATGTTTTACTTTTTGCTCGTCAACATTTGAAAAACATCCATTGGAATTTAACTCATTGTCAGCCTCCTATAGAAACGGCAGACACGGAAAAACGATAACAGTTCATATTAGAAAATTTTTTTATTTTTTGCAGCTCTCGATTGCTGCAAAAAGAAAAAAGACGTCAGTGAATTCGGAATTTCACCATTGACACTTGAAAGACAGCAAAAAAAAAGTAGAAAAATCTCGGGTTGCAAAAATATGTGAACTGCTGCATTTGAAGACGTAGAAAAAGCCGTTTTTATGTGGTTCAGTGATGCTCGTTCAAGAAACATTCCTATTAATGCGGCACTCATTCAACAAAATGTGAGGTTTGTAAACTCTCTCTTGGGACCTCCCCCAACAAGACAGCAAGCCGAAGAGTGTCCCAAAGTGCGATCTCCGCGTCTGTACGGGGAAATAGCAGGCTCCCAGATATGCTGCGTCTCTCCGCCATAGTAAACAGAAAAGATCTCGATGGGTGATGCAAGGTTAGGAGCACGTAAATTGTAAATGCAGATAACAGGATTACCTGATTACTGACCTGCACAACCCTGCCTGACTGCTATGTATAGCAGAGTGGCAGATCACACTACAATAAATAACTGTGCTGTTCCTGTTTCAAGCGGAATAAAGCTGGTTTTGGTAAAGTACTGAGACTAAGCCTCATGTTTTGGGGTGCAAGACAGGGACTTAGAGCGCGACCCCGATCTTTTATGATTTGCTTCTGTGGAGCTTCACTGCAGCGCTGTGAGCCTCCTATTGCCCTGCTCCAGCAACGGACAAACAATCTTCCACAGACGCTGCAATCGCGCTTCAGGACGCACTTCAGCATGTCATTCCTGTTGGGTGGGGAGTGGGGGGTCTCAAAAGAGTTCAGAAACCTCACAATATGAAGAAGAAATAATGATTCGGCTCCTGACTGATACAGTCATGGCCGAAATTATTGCCACCCCTGGAATTTTCCTTGAAAATGCACCATTTCTCCCAGAAAATTGTTGCAATTACAAATGTTTTGGTATACACGTTTATTTCCTTTATGTGCATTGGAACAACACAAAAAAACAGAGAAAAAAAGCCAAATCTGACATCATTTCACACAAAACTCAAAAACTGGGCTGGACAAAATTATTGGCACCCTCTACTTAATATTTGGTTGCCCGCCCTTTGGAGAAAATAACTGAAATCAAGCGCTTCCTATAACCATCAACAAGTTACTTGTTACACCTCTCAACTGGAATTTCCAACCACTCTTCTTTTGCAAACTGCTCAAGGTTTCTCAGATTTGAAGGGAGCCTTCTCCCAACAGCAATTTTGAGATCTCTCCATAAGTGTTCAATCGAATTTAGATCCGGACTCATTGCTGGCCAATTCAGAACTCTCCAGCGCTTTGTCTTCAACCATTTCTGGGTGCTTTTAGAGGTATGTTTGGGGTCATTATCCTGCTGGAACACCCATGACCTCTGACGCAGACCCAGCTTTCTGACACTGGGCCCTACATTGCGCCCCAGTATTTTTTGGTAGTCTTCAGATTTCATGATGCCTTGCACACAGTTGAGGCATCCAGTGCCAGAGGCAGCAAAATGTCCCCAAAACATCTTAGAACCTCCACCATGTTTGACTGTAGGCACTGTGTTCTTTTCTTCGTAGGTCTCATTCCGTTTTCTGTAAACAGTAGAGTGATGAGCTTTACCAAAAAGCTCTACCTTGGTCTCATCTGTCCACAAGATGTTCGCCCAGAAGGATTTTGGCTTCCTCAAGTACATTTTGGCAAACTCCAGTCTGGCTTTTTTATGTTTCTGTGTCAGCAGTGGGTCCTCCTGGCTCTCCTGCCATAGCGTTTCATTTCGTTCAGATGTCGATGGATAGTTCGAGCTGACACTGTTGCACCCTGAGTCTGCAGAACAGATTGAATATGTTTTGAAGTTGACTGGGGTTGTTTATCCACCATTCGGACTATCCTTCGTTGCAGTCTTTTATCAATTTTTCTCTTCCGTCCACGTCTAGGGAGATTAGCTACAGTGCCATGTGTTGTGAACTTCTTGATTATGTTGCGCACAGTGGACAAAGGAACATGAAGATCTCTTGAGATGGACTTATAGCCTTGAGATTGTTGATATTTTTCCACAATTTTTGTTCTCAAGTCCTCAGACAATTTTCTGCTCTTCTTTCTGTTTGCCATGCTTAGTGTGGCACACTCAGATACACAACAGAAAGGTTGAGTCAACTTTTCTCCATTTTAACTGGCTTCAGGTGTGATTGCTATATTGCCAGCACCTGTTTCTTGCCACAGGTGAGTTCAAACGAGCATCATATGTTTGAAATAAAACGATTTACCCACAATTTTGAAAGGGTGCCAATAATTTTGTCTGGCCCATTTTTGGAGTTCTGTGTGACATGATGTCAGATTTGGCTTTTTTTCTCTGTTTTTTTTGTGTTGTTCCAATGCATATAAAAGAAATAAACATGTATATACAAAAACATTTGTAATTGCAATAATTTTCTGGGAGAAATGGTGCATTTTCTGGGAAAATTCCAGGGGTGCCGATAATTTCGGCCATGACTGTAACTGTGCTGCCCACAACATGCTTCCACATTCAGATAATGTTCTCTTTGAATACCTCCCACCCAATTGCAAAGCAGCGCTTCAGCCATTGGATTTGGGCATCATTCGCACCCTGAAAGTGTATTATCGCAAGGAAATGCTGAGAAAAATTCTCGTCAGCATAACTTGTAGGCAGGAGGAGATTTCAGACAGTAATTTCAACACACATCTTTTTAGTAATATCAAAAAGGCAAGTTTACAGGGAGATATTATAATCATGGGGGACTTTAATTATCCAAATATTAACTGGGATAACCTTACAGATGGCGGAGTACAAGAGCAGGAGTTTTTAGAAGTAATCAATGACTGTTTTTTAACACAGCATGTTAAAGCACCAACACGGGGTGAAGCCTGTCTGGATTTAGTATTTTGTAATAATCAGGATAGAATTGAGGGTGTAGAGGTGATTGAACCACTAGGGTCAAGTGACCATAATGTAATACAATTCTCAGTATTTTGTAAGAGTACAGATGCAAAGACTAACATTGTTAAGTTGAACTTTGGTAGGGCTAATTTTGAGCAGATGCGACAAAGTCTAAGTAGGATACACTGGGATAAGCTTTTAAGTGTGGAGACAGTTGAGGAGCAGTGGAACAGGTTTAAAAATGTTTTACATGTAATGCAGGACAGATACATACCTAAATTTGGAATTAATAGGAAACTAAAAAAAACTCCACGGTGGATTAATAAAGATTTAAAAAAGAAGTTGCAAAGGAAAAAAATGCTTTTTAAGGCATATAAGACTAATGACTACAAAGTGAATTGTAGAGCGTATGAGAACATGAGGGCAATCATTAAGAAGGATATCAGGAAGGCTAAAAGACAGTTGGAGAGGAATATAGCAGATAAGGTGAAAGAAGACCCTAAGAGATTCTTTCAAGTATTTTAGTAGTAAAAGAACAGTCAAGGAGGAGGTCAAGTGCATCAGGAATAGTAAAGGGGAATTAAAAGATACAGACAGTGAAATAGCGGATTCCTTAAACTTACATTTTTCTGAGGTGTTTACAAGTGAGCAAGTGGATAACCTCCCAGAGGTAAACGCGACTACTAAGGAGGTACTGAGGGATTTGGAAATTGTAGAGGGAGAAGTACTGCTCAGATTAAATAAGCTGAAATCGAACAAATCACCAGGACCAGATATTTATCCTCGTGTTCTTAAGGAGGCTAGTGAGTACATATATAAACCCTTGACGCATATTTTTAGGAAGTCACTGCGCACTGGAGAGATTCAGAAGGACTGGAAAATGGCAAATATCATCCCATTATATAAAAAGGGTGACAGGGCAGATCCAAGCAACTATACGCCAGTAAGCTTAACATGCATCACAGGAAAATTAATGGAAGGAATTATTAAGGATAAGATCGCGCAACACCTGGCAAGGACAGGAGTTATTCTAAGCAGTCAGCATGGGTTCAGAAGAGGGAGGTTGTGTTTTACTAACATGCTGGAATTCTATGAGGAGGCAACAAAAGTATACGATCAAAGTGGAGCTTATGATATTATTTATCTGGACTTTCAGAAAGCATTTGATAAGGTGCCACATGAGAGGTTGGTCACCAAATTAAAAGAGGTGGGAATTCAGGGTGATATTTTTAGATGGGTGCAGAATTGGCTCAGACAACAGAAGCAGAGGGTGATGGTGCGAGGAACCTCATCAGAACTGGCCGATGTTAAGAGTGGTGTTCCACAGGGGTCAGTGCTAGGGCCGCTGCTATTTTTAATATATGTAAATGATTTAGATAGGAATATAAGTAACATGCTGGTTAAGTTTGCAGATGATACCAAGATAGGTGGATTAGCAGATAATTTGGAATCCGTTATATCATTACAGAAGGACTTGGATAGCATACAGGCTTGGGCAGCTTTGTGGCAGATGAAATTTAATGTCAGTAAATGTAAAGTATTACACATTGGAAGTAAAAATGTTAGGTTTGACAATGGGCGGTCGGAAAATCGAGAGTACACCTTATGAGAAGGATTTAGGAGTCATAGTGGACTCTAAGCTATCGACTTCCCGACAGTGTTCAGAAGCCATTAAGAAGGCTAACAGAATGTTAGGATATATAGCACGATGTGTGGAGTACAAGTCCAAGGAGGTTATGCTCAACCTTTATAATGCACTGGTGATGCCTCATCTTGAGTACTGTGTGCAGTTTTTTTCTCCAGGCTACAAAAAGGACATAGTAGCGCTAGAAAAGGTCCAGAGTAGAGCGACTAGGCTGATTCCAGGGCTACAGGGGTTGAATTATGAGGAAAGTTTAAAAGAGCTGAGCCTTTACAGTTTAAGCAAAAGAAGATTAAGAGGTGACATGATTGAAGTGTTTAAAATTATGAAGGGAATTAGTGCAGTGGATCGAGACTTATTTTAAAATGAGTTCATCAAGAACACGGGGACACAGTTGGAAACTTGTTAAGGGTAAATTTCGCACAAACATTAGGAAGTTTTTCTTTACACAAAGAACGATAGAAACTTGGAATAAGCTACCAAGTAGTGTGGTTAGACAGTAAGACGTTAGGGTCTTTCAAAACTCGACTTGATGTTTTCTTGGAAGAAATAAGTGGATAGTACTGGCGAGCTTTGTTGGGCTGAATGGCCTGTTCTCGTCTAGAATGTTCTAATGTTCTAAAAAGTAACGCAAAAGAAGCTATTGAAATGATTGCAAATGCCTGGATACAAGTTAAAGAAAGCACTATAGTAACAAATACAAAATCTCATTACAACAAAATATTCATTACAGTAAAATATTTTTTAGGTCCCTGGGAGTTTGTTATAATGGAATTTTACCTGTATTTACTTATATTGTTATATTCATTATTCTGTGAACCCCACAAGATTGACTTCTTTGTGCTGTAAATTCACTTAACATAATGGCAATACCAATATACTTTATGGCAAGAATGGCACAACATGGCTGTTGTTCAGTGTTTGTTTTGCACCACATGTGATCTCTAACATTCGAGAGAAAATGTTTGCATTTAGTCTTATCAAACTACAAGACTTATTTCCACTTGTATGAAGTGACCTCTAGATGATATTTTATAATACTACAAAAGTACAGATATGTTGACCCCCAAAGCTTCTTTCATGACACTTTCTTATAAATGCCTTCCTTTGAACAACACCTTTAGTTTCACTCAAATCCAGTACCTTATAATTTAGAGAGCATGTTCCATATTTTAGGACCTTGCAGGTAATTTATGTACATGAATTGATTTTATTTAGGTGAGACAGAATCCATCAAGCTATGTGAGTTGTAGAAGTGATATAGCACATACAAGCACTTTAGGTACACCAAAGCATTCCAAAATCCAATACTGTAAAATATGAAAATGTGTTGAGGATTGAATACTTTTTCAAGGCACTATACAAGACTGACATGGTTGATCTCAACTTTGGCAATAGGTAGTTTTCCATAGTGCCTCAGACAATGAAGCAAGATTTACAGTGCTTTGTGAAAGTATTCATCCCCCTCGGTGTTAGTGATGTTTTGTTGCATTATAACCTGGAATTAAAATGGAATTTTGGGGGGGTTAGCACCATTTGATTTACTTAACATGTCTGCCACCTTGAAGGTGAAACATAGTTTAAATTGTGACACAAACAGTAATTAAGGAAAAAAAACAGAAAACATAAGTGTGCATAGTCAATACTTTGTGGAACCACCTTTAGCAGCAATTAGAGCAGCAAATATCTTGTGGAATGTCTCAATTAGCTTAGCACATCTGTCCGCTGGGATTTTGCCCATTCCATCAAGGTACTGTAGATCTGGGTTGCATTAGTGTACAGCATTATTCAAGTCTTGTCACAGATTCTAAATTGGATTGAGGTCTGGGCTTTAACTAGGCCATTCCAGTTGTAGTATGTTTTGTGTTATTGTCCTTCTGAAAGGTCAACCTTCATCCCAGTCTCAAATCTCTGATAGACTGAAACAAGTTTTCCTCCAGAATTGTCCTGTATTTATTGCTATCCATCTTTCCTTCAATCCTGTCCAGTTTTCCTGTCCCTGCTGATGGAAAAACAACCACCACTATGGGAATGTTGTTCTTGGGGTGATGTGAAGTGTTGGATCCTATTGACGAATGATCCCATCTCCACTGTGGATCTTGGTAGCTCCTACAGTGTTAATCCTTGATGTCTTTGTTGCATCATTGATTAATGTTGTCACTGCCTGGGCTGTGAGTTTTGGTGGGTGGCCTTCTCTTGTCAGGTTTATAGTGATGCATTTTTTTTTCCATTTTATTATAATGGATTTAATAGTGTTTTGTGGGATATTCAAAGTTTGGGATTTTTTTTTATAGCTCAACCCTGATCTATACTTCTCCACAACTTTGTCTTTAACCTGTTTGGAGTGCTCCTTGGTCTTCATGTTGTTTGCTTAGTGGTGTTGTAAGAACCGGTCTTTTTAAACAGACATCATGTGACACTTTGATTGCACTCGGGTGGACCCTAATAAAGTAATTGCGACCTCTGAAGTCAATTGTTTGAACGAGACCTTATTTAGGGATTTCATAGCAAAGGGGGTGAATACGTACTGTATGCACTCACAAATATAGATACACAAGATATTTTATTTTTATTCTACTTCAACAATGTGAACTATATTGCTAAGTGCATTAATTCCAGAATGTAATGTGACAAAACAGGCAAAGCGGCAAAGGGGATGAATACTTTCACAAGGCACTGTATATCACTTTGTGCCTGGGATAACACAAAGCTAAACAAATTGCGTTTTCTCTGCAGAGAACAAAATTTCAAACAGTGGCTTGATGGTTTTTTATCTTGCTTTGTCTTTGGGCATTTAAATATTTTGTTTTTTTAGCCTGGCTTTCTATTGACTTTAAAGTCACGTTAATTATAATGGATTTGGTTATTCTCGTAGTACATTCTTAGCATACTAAAATTTTTCATTAACTAATAGAGCTGTCATTAGGCTTCATTTATCCAAGTTAACAAACCAGGGGTGGGGGTGATCAAAAAGTTTTGAGTCCGAACCTGAAAGGGGTATTCTAAGTGGCCAAAAAACTTGCTCCAGTATACTAAAAGATGTAAATTACAATTTTCTAGCATTTGTGGTTTATAGTGTGTTTCTTGTTTCAGAACCAAGTGAACATGGATGCTGAAAACCGCATAATCAGGTATCGGGCTATTATTGAATTTATAAAGCTAGAGAACAGTATGGCATCAGAAATTAATTCTTGCCCTGTTAAGATGCATCAGGACCACTCCAATTAACATGCCACCGTCAAGAGATGGGCTGTAGAATTTCATTGTGACAGCATGTATCTTAAAGATGACTCGAGATTGGCTCAGCTTTCAACCTTGACAGCAGAAGAAAATATTGTCATGGAGTGAGTTGTAATGGAGAATCGAAGAAATGAAATAGCAAGAACTATATGGATCAATTATGGGTCTATTCTTCATGTGCATTTCAAGATGACAGAGGCCTTTGCAAGTTGAGTGCCAGTAATATTAACTGCAGTGAAACATCATCATCGTGTGTTCCAAGGAGAATTTTGAACTAATGAATTCTGGGATAATTTTAAGAAGCGTTTCATAATAAAGGATATGTATGGACATGCCTCTCTAACCCAGAGTCTAAACATATGTCGAAATAATGGAAGCTTGGTGGTTGTTTGAAGTAGTTGATGGATCAAACCAGTGCCAGCAAGATCAAGGACACAGTTTTGTGATGTTGAGGTTGTTATTTATATTGATTGCATGACAAAAAATGCCCACGTAATTGGGCAACAATTTCCTTGCCATGTTCAACATTCAATCTTGAAATTATTTTTTTGGGAACAAAGCCATTGACTCTTTCCCTTCTGTTTCATAAATCATCTGGCCGTACTGTATAAAGTTGTGAAGACTGCTGTGGATTTGAAGATGTGCTACATCTACCTAATTTTCCATACCTAGTCCCCAACTACTTCCCAGCCTTAAGGATCTCAAGTCAGCTACAGAAGAGTAGTTGCACAACAAGATAAAAAGTTTTTTGTGATTGAAGTAGCAAAGCTTTGTGAATATAACTAAATTACTGTTCACTGGGAGAAGGTAAAAACAAAACATTTTTGGTTTTACTGGTGTTCCTCTTAATATGTAACGGCTCAAAACTTTTCGATCGCCCCCTTTACATTCAAATGTGAGTTAAAGATAGACTGGTTTAATCATTTCCTTTGTAGCAAACCTAGTAGATACTTCTGATGCTGCATAAGGTTATAGCCTTAATAAAAATGAAATAAAAATTCGAGGCTAATTGTAAGTGTACAGATTCCTTTATATTTTCTCGGTATCCTACTACAATGGGAGGGATCTTTTGTTGTTGAGTTAGGGAATAGCTTGAAGTTCATTTGGAAGAACTTTCTGGGTGTTTTTGAAGTTCAGGCTTTCATTTGTCGTTGTCTATTATGTGTTTATAAATATATTCTGTATTGTTATAGCATTAATGTTTGTTTTTCTTTTCTTAGCTAGTGACATAATATTTTACAATTTCCCTGCTAGAGTAATGTTATGTTATAATGTGTAATTATAGGTTGCTAATTTTAGATAAAAGTAACCATGTGTGACACAGTTGCTTACTTTGACTTTAGCAATATTTTTGTTGATTTGCACAAATGTCATAACTATGTTTTTGAATTTTAGCAAAGGGACGAAACTTCCACCAACCTCCATGAGGCTGCCTCAGACTGTGTGTGCTCAGCTTTATATGCCATTGAGAATGTAGATAACAACATGCCGCTTGCACTGCAACTGTTTCAAGGTGTCCTGACCCTGGAAACTGCATATCACATGGCTGTTGCACGGGAAGACTTGGACAAGTAATGCAAAAACTCAATAAGTGTTTGACATAGAAGTAATTTTTGTTCGTGTTTTAAAATTTCCAAGCAAGTGTTTTCTGTTAATACTTTTATTATGTTTATTTTTTTGCCAACTTCTTGTAATGCCCTTAAAATGTATTTATTACAGATCAATGGGTAATATTGCACCCCCAGCACTTTATCCTCTTTTCTGAGGTGTGTTTGTTGTGTTTTTCCTGCCCGCATGCCATATACACTACATTTTTTTAATTTGTATTTGTTAAAATTCCAGAATTCTAAAAGAAAAAACTGCTAAGATTAGCCATACTGCTAAGCACTTCAGTGTCATTTTAGTTTAGGGACTGAAATATTTCTATTATTGCCAGTTTTTGCCTCAAGGTATTTTCTGCTTTGCATTGGCTTAGGCAGAATATTTTTTGGCTAAATATCAGCTGAAAAACCTAACTGTCCCTACAGGTAACATATTTACAAATTGAAAATGATCATGTGAAGGATGATCTTATGGCTCTGTGCATCTGTTTTTCCTTTATTTGAAGTGACCACACAGTTATTTGCATTCAAGCACAGAAATGAATACAGTAAAACCTCGATTAACTTTCAGAGGTCATGACTTAGGCTGTTATGGATAAGAGAAAAGACAGATAACAGAACAGCTACTTTAAAAATGATATGCTGTAGATTAGCGAATAATCATTATTTACAAAACAAAATACAGCATTAACAAAATGAATTAAGTTGTTTAATAATGTAATGACCAGTGTAATAATGAAACACAACTTGGATGTACTGGAGTTTTCTGTGTTTTACTTGGAGTCTTCGTTCTGTAACAAATGGTGCCCTGTTTTATACACCATTATCTAGGTTACAGAGCACACCTCCAAAACAACAAAAGAAAGCTTTCCCTTCCAATCAGCATATCTCCTGCCACTCATGTTCCTTCATTCTCTACTGCTTATTGCCTCCTGACTCTCTTCTCCTAACTTCTCCTGTCATTCAAGCCCTTCACCCAGTCCTATCACTTACAGCATTCATTACACACTTACTGCTCCCCAACAGCACGTCACAATATATTAACAAAACATAATATAACAGAATTTAAAAAGAAAATTACAGTCCAAGAGAACATTAACATTAATGCGTTAACTTTACCATCACTAGTTTCCATTTTCAACATGTTTTTCAATTTTGTCGGCATCATGCTTTATATCGTTTAAGGTTGTTCTTCCTACTCCAGAAATTGAAGCAATACTTTAAGCACTTTTTTTCCGTTTTGTAAATGTTTAATAATTTCAGTTTTTTGTGGCAATTTTTACACCACATGCTTACATTTATCAATCCTAACAATGTATAGTAGATAAATTATAATAAAAGAGAAAAGCTACAAAACGCTATTAAAACTAAAGATGCATAACTGACACTGATTTCAAAATGCAGCCTGACAAGTGGTGCTGGGGATGAACACTATGCACTAGCAGAAGGGTGAGTTGTTTCAATGTGCAGAGCTCAAAGTGTATGCATGGCAGCAGTAGTACTATAAGTAGTAGTACAATAAGTAGGTGCTGGAGTGCACTTTTTTTTTTTTTTGACAGGTAATCAAGGTTTTACTGTACTCTGTTTAAAATTACCACTTTCATATCTTGCCATTGGCAGTAGTGGGTAGTTTAAACACTTAAACGTCTTTATAAAATACAAACCATTGTAGTGTAAATAATGGTAAATTTAACCTGCATCTTATATTACTGTCCTGCTGCCCTGGGTTTGTCAAGCCCAGTTACAGTGTTATGAAAAAGTGTTTTCCCCCATCCTAATGTCCTCGGTTTTTCTGTATTTGTCACAATGAATGGCTTCAGATCTTTAAACAAAACAAATGTAAACTTATAACAGCATTTCTTTCTAAATTACTTTTTAATATATTTAAGCAATACATTTACTCAACACATGTATTGTGCATATGAAAAGGTAATTTCTCCTTGAGTTACTCACTGAAAACTGGTGACCAAAGTTAATTGATAATTAGACTCAGAGTATATATAGTCAGCCCTATTAAATCTAAGACTCGTCCTATATTGAATGCCCCTAGCAAAGGAGAGAAAAAAGGAGAGAAAAAAATATTAAAACTTGCCAATCAGCAAAGGATTATATAGGTCTGGTACTCTACCGCGCTATACTGAGAGCCATTATTTCCAAATAGGGAACATTTGGAACAGGAATGGCCTGCCTGCCTGCCAATATCCTCTCAAGTGCACATCAACGACTCATTCAAGAAGTCGCAGCAAATCTCAGAAGGACATCTTTGCATTCACAAAAGAACAACTGGATGACCCCCCAGCTTTTTGGAATAATGTTTCATGTTTTATGGACAAATAAGTCAAAAGTAGAACTCTTTGGACAACACAGGTCCCACTGTGTCTGACATAGTGTTAGGTTGTTACTAAAATTTTGACTTTAGTATTGATACCAGCTTTTGGACCTCAGCACCAGTACCAAAATCTTTCTAAATCGAATAATGAATAACTCTAAAACCACCCATCTTATTCTAGCCTTTGTGGTGCACTGCACAATTGCTTGTCTCCCTGGTGTGCCACACTACTCACGTTTTTTGTGTTGATTGCCTTGAAGTCCCAGTTGCGTTGAAGCAATAAGGATACCCCCATTAATTCCAGATCATGTTGAAGGTATAAGGTTATCCTCGTAAAGTCCAGACCGCATCTGAGCAATGGGAGGGACGGGTCCCCCGTGAAGACCCAATGGCCTTGAAGCAATAAGGGCATCCACTGCGAAGTTCCGATCACATCAAAGCAATAAGGATATGCCCTGTGAAATCCAGATTGTGTTCAAGTAATGTCGGGGTGTAGGGTGTTCTTTTCATGTTGAAGTGATGGAAATGTGAATTTTTCAAAAAACACAATAGCAAGTGTTGAGGGAAGGTGTAGCAGGGGATTGAGAGGAAAGTTGATGTTTACTTCCAGTAGTGAAAATCCTTAAATGCTGTTTTTTGTGGTACATAAAGCTAATCTTATATCTGGCATAAAGCTAATCTTACAGTAAGAACATCATACCTCCAATAAAATGTGTGTTGTAGTGTAATGGTGTGGGAATGCTTTGCTGCCTCAGGACCTGGAAGGATTTCCATTATTGGAGCCATGAATTCTGCATTTTACTATTCTTAAGAAAAATGTGTGGTCATCTGTTCATGACCTGAATTTGAAGCTTAATTAAGTTATGTAGCAGAAAAATGACGCAAAATGGAAAAGCACGTCTTCAACTGGGTGACTCCTAAGAAACAAAATTAAAGTTTTGGAATAGCCTAGTCAATGTCCGGACTTGAACCCAATAGAGATCCTGTGACAAGACCTGAACCTACCTGTTTCTCTGAATTGAGGTAGTTGTTGAAAGAAGAATGAACTAAAAGTCTTCAAAGACACTGTGAAAAATTTATGTAAAAATATAGAAAGTGTTTAGTTGCGAGTGTTGCTGCCAAAGGTGTTGAAGCTATGAAATGATAGGCGCCCTGGACAATTTTGTTCCTTAAATAGAGTAATAATTTAAAAATTGTATAGTGTGTTCACTCAGGTTCCCTAACTCTTGCATTTCAATTGTCTAAAGGAGTAAGGTAATTCATTGTGTAAAATATGCAAAAATAAGATCTTAGGAAGGGGTCAATTACTTTCTCACAGCAGTGTAAAGGGGACTTTCTGTATTCATTGTTAATAGCCATTGGGCATGTGAAGGACTTAATCATTGATTTCCCTCTTAGGAAAAGTAAGGGGACATCAGGAAATAAGCCTGCATTTACCCCTCTTTTAAATTCCAGTTACTCTGTTTGAGTTATTATCTTTCTGTCTGTCTGTCTGTCTGTCTGTCTGTGTGTGTCTCTCTCTCTCTCTCCCTCTCCACACTTTGTATCATATCAGTTTGTACATAATTGGCATGGTTTTGTGTATAAAGAACTGCCATATGACAGAAAAGTCATGTGGTCATAATTTAAATTAATATTAAAAGCTAGCAGCTTGTAAGAAAGAACAAAATCCTAACTCATATTTAAGTCTAACCAAACTGGTTTTATGTGTAATGGTAAATCTGCTCTCCTTTTTTATTATTTAATATTTTAGAGTTTTGAATTATTGTCGGATTTTTACTGAACTCTGTGAGACATTCCTAGAGGCAATTGTGAGGAATCCTGGACAGGGAATGGGAAATTTACGAACACTTGAGTTGCTGCTGATCTGTGCTGGTCACCCACAATATGAAGTAAGGATATTTTTAACAGAAAAAATACAGTTTATCATGTAATATCTCTTATTTTGATTAAACTTTTAAAACCATTTTTTTAAAATTATTATAGTTTTGTCTTCTATCATTTATTTGTTGATATTTCTTATTAGCGTTTTTTTGCATAATTGGTTATTTAATTATTAGTTAAAGTAATTTAATTGTAGTATTTTAATCCAAGGTGTTCAGATTTTTAGTGAAAGAAGCAGGCATGTTTATTTAAGTTCAATGAGATGTAAAGATGAAACTTAGCTTTATAGTATGCATTTACTAAGGGCAACAAAAAATAGAATTTACTTTGTAGCAGAAAAGAAATGTGATTGTTGTTAGAATTTTTATATGAGTAAATACCATTTACTCTATGAATGGTTCAATTAGTAAGAAGTCTCATTTGCAATATAAGATGTTGGTTATCCTGTTCTATTGAAAAGCAGTTTAGATTTTGAAATTGTTTTTAACTCCTAAAGTCACACTTTTGAGGTGGATTCAAGAACTCCTGTATGATTATTGTTGGACAGATTCTTGTTTGTTTGATGTGTTTATGTGTCAAATCAGGTTTGAATACAGCACACAAAAGTGGGAGAGATATTGAATTACAAGAAAGTAGGTTGAAATGGTATGGGCATGTAATGAGGAGAAACAATGAATATGTGAAGAAAAGAGTAATGGGATCCTGCGGTGGGTTGGCACCCTGCCCAGGATTGTTTCCTGCCTTGTGCCCTGTGTTGGCTGGGATTGGCTCCAGCAGACCCCCGTGACCCTGTGTTCGGATTCAGCGGGTTGGAAAATGGATGGATGGATGGAAGAGTAATGGGAATAGAACTATAGGGGAAAAGAAAGTGAGGGAGAGCAAAATGGAGGTGGATGAATAAAGTAAAAGGAGATCTGAAGGAAAAGGGTTTGACTCAGGAGGAGGTGTAGGACTGTGTTGATGAAGGTTAATCAAGCACATTGACCCCACATAGAAGTAGGAAAAGATGAAGAAAAAGTTCAACTACTTAAATAAATACTGAAAAATAGAGTCCATAAGCCTGCCAACTTGATTTTGCACCCAGACAAATCTGAATGTTTTCTTGAGAAGGTAGCTGCTGAGGATGCTGGGATGTTAATGCATTCATGTTAATGCACACAACATTGCACCTACTAATTCACCCTGAACTGTGAACTGGAACTTGGTTGCATATATTATGCTTATACACTTCAACTCAGCGTACAGTAATCCCTCGCAATATCACGCTTAAATTTTCGCGGCTTCACTCTATCGCAGATTTTATATGTAAGCATATTTAAATATATATCTCAGATTTTTCGCTGGTTCGTGGGTTTCAGTGGACAATGGGTCTTTTAGTTTCTGGTACATGCTTCCTCAGTTGGTTTGCCCAGTTGATTTCATTCAAGAGACGCTATTGGCAGATGGCTGAGAAGCTACCCAATCAGAGCACGTATTACGTAATAAATATCCATCCATCCATTTTCCAACCCGCTGAATCCGAACACAGGGTCACGGGGGTCTGCACGTATTAAATAAAACTCCTCAAATATATTGTGAGCAGGGGGGCTGTCTGCACCCTTAGAGGATACGGTCGCTCCTCAAAAAAACGCTGAAAGACTACCTTCACATTGCTCCCTTCCTTGCTGGGCTTACTTGTGGCTGCTTTGTTGCGCTATACAGTGGGTACGGAAAGTATTCAGATCCCCTTCAATTTTTCACTCTTTGTCATATTGCAGCCATTTGCTAAAATCATTTAAATTAATTTTTTCCCTCATTAATGTACACACAGCACCCCATATTGACAGACAAAAAAAAATAATTTTTGAAATTGTTGCAGATTTATTAAAAAAGAAAAACTGAAATATCACATGGTCCTAAGTATTCAGACCCTTTGCTCAGTATTTAGTAGAAGCACCCTTTTGAGCTAATACAGCCATGAGTCTTCTTGGGAAAGATGCAACAAGTTTTTCACACCTGGATTTGGGGATCCTCTGCCATTCCTCCTTTCAGATCCTTTCCAGTTCTGTCAGTTTGGATGGTAAACGTTGGTGGACAGCCATTTTTAGGTCTCTCCAGAGATGCTCAATTGGGTTTAAGTCAGGGCTCTGGCTGGGCCATTCAAGAACAGTCACAGAGTTGTTGTGAAGCCACTCCTTCGTTATTTTAGCTGTGTGCTTAGGGTCATTGTCTTGTTGGAAGGTAAACCTTCGGCCCAGTCTGAGGTCCTTAGCACTCTGGAGAAGGTTTTTGTCCAGGATATCCCTGTACTTGGCCGCATTCATCTTTCCCTCGATTACAACCAGTCGTCCTGTCCCTGCAGCTGAAAAACACCCCCACAGCATGATGCTGCCACCGCCATGCTTCACTGTGGGGACTGTATTGGACAAGTGATGAGCAGTGCCTGGTTGTCTCCACACATACCTCAGTGCAAGACACATGACAGCCCGCATGGAGTTTGCTAAAAGGCACCTGAAGGACTCTGAGATGGTGAGAAATAAGATTCTCTGGTCTAATGAGACCAAGATAGAACTTTTTGGCCTTAATTCTAAGCGGTATGTGTGGAGACAACCAGGCACTGCTCATCACTTGTCCAATACAGTCCCCACAGTGAAGCATGGCGGTAGCAGCATCATGCTGTGGGGGTGTTTTTCAGCTGCAGGGACAGGACGACTGGTTGCAATCGAGGGAAAGATGAATGCGGCCAAGTACAGGGATATCCTGGACAAAAACCTTCTCCAGAGTGCTAAGGACCTCAGACTGGGCCGAAGGTTTACCTTCCAACAAGACAATGACCCTAAGCACACAGCTAAAATAACGAAGGAGTGGCTTCACAACAACTCTGTGACTGTTCTTGAATGGCCCAGCCAGAGCCCTGACTTAAACCCAATTGAGCATCTCTGGAGAGACCTAAAAATGGCTGTCCACCAACGTTTACCATCCAAACTGACAGAACTGGAAAGGATCTGAAAGGAGGAATGGCAGAGGATCCCCAAATCCAGGTGTGAAAAACTTGTTGCATCTTTCCCAAGAAGACTCATGGCTGTATTAGCTCAAAAGGGTGCTTCTGCTAAATACTGAGCAAAGGGTCTGAATACATAGGACCATGTGATATTTCAGTTTTTCTTTTTTAATAAATCTGCAACAATTTCAAAAATTATTTTTTTTGTCTGTCAATATGGGGTGCTGTGTGTACATTAATGAGGGAAAAAATTAATTTAAATGATTTTAGCAAATGGCTGCAATATGACAAAGAGTGAAAAATTGAAGGGGGTCTGAATACTTTCCGTACCCACTGTATGCTTCCCGCACGGTGCTTCGCATACTTAAAAGCCCGAACAGCACCTATTGATTTTTGATTGTTTGCTTTTCTCTCTCTTGCTCTGACATTCTCTGCTCCTGACGGAGGGGGTATGAGCAGGGGGGCTGTTTGCACCCCTAGAGGATACGGACGCTCATCTAAAAAATGCTGAAAGACTACCTTCACATTGTTCCCTTCCTTGCTGGGCATACTTGCGGCTGGTTTGTCAAGCGATATGCTTCCAGCATGGTGCCTAGCATACTTAAAAGCTCGAAACAGCACCTATCAATTTTTGATTGTTTGCTTTTCTCTCTCTCTCTCTCTCTCTCTCTCCGACATTCATATTTAAAAACCCAAACAGCACCTATTGATTTTTGATTGTTTCCTTTTCTCTCTCTCTCTGATATTCTCTGCTCCTGACGGGCACTCCTTGAGGGAGGAAGATATGTTTGCATTCTTTTAATTGTGAGACGGAACTGTCATCTGTCTTGTCATGGAGCATGTTTAAACTTTTGAAAAAGAGACAAATGTTTGTTTGCAGTGTTTGAATAAAGTTCCTGTCTCTCTACAACCTCCTGTGTTTCTGTGCAAATCTGTGACCCAAGCGTGACAATATAAAAATAACCATATAAACATGGTTTTGCGGATTTTCACCTTTCATGGGGGGTTCTGGAACGCAACCCCCACGATCAAGGAGGGATCACTGTATATGACACATTTGACATGCACATATCTTGGCTATGGTGAAAGTCAACAGGTTACCCAAGCAACAACATACACAAAGCAGTATATATACATATAAACACGTGTTCGGTTGTTAAGCCACTATGCTGTATTTCTGTCGTTTTCAGCAGTAATTTGTAAAATTACACTTGGAATTGACACTTTTCTTGTTGAGTACCTCGAATATGCACAGATATGAAGCATAAATTCCACCTGATAATGCTTTCACTCTCTTTTGTTTCCTAATTGCTCACCTCTACAGTGTTAATATCACAGGAAGTGCTTGAGTGGGGAGTCAAATCTTCAATTCAAACTCTTGTTCTTTTTTGAACATGTTCCCCAGCTGTTCATAAGGATTTTTGGAAGTAGTTTTTCTTATAATATGTTAGCCAAAATGCATGTTTGGGATTTTGTGAGCATACAACTGGATATCTGACATATGTATTATGCAAACATAAGTAAATTAATTTTTTCCCTATTGATATTTTCATAATGCCATTTTTTCAGCATTGGTCACCATAGCAGCCTATTGTGTCAGGAACTTTATCTCCATTTTCCATAAAAACATGAGATTGCTTTTTTTCTTCTTCAGCCATTACAAGAAACAACACGGGCTAAATTATAGATTAAAAAGGATAATTTTTCTGTTTAATATTTCTTTTCAGTATTCTCCTGTTCCTAAACAAAAGTATGTTGAATGTTTTTTGTACTGTAAAGATGCTTAATGTTAAAACAAATTCTTGCCTGCATAATCATAGAGAAAACATTTTCCTGGAAAATTATTCTGTATTATTGTCTCTGTCATTAAGCAAGGTTTATATTTTAATAATTGGTAGTTATTAATTGATCAAAGGGATTTGATTGAACACAACAAAATGGAATGCCGTGGTATTTTTCCATTGTAATAGTTAAAATATTCATATGCACTTTATAAATTATTTCATATGCTTAAATATTAATAAAGTGGGAAATATTAAGCTAATACCAGCCAGTGCGAGAGCAGAGAATATTAAAACTACACTTTGTACAGACTCTGTCATCACTTGGTCAGCAGGCATCTCATTGGGAACTCCAACAATGCACCATGTTGCAGTCAATTACCAGTAGCAAAAGCAAAATATGAAGATGGATGTTATTTCTGTATCTTCTGAGGGTGTGCCCTTTTTAATGTTCCAGTAGTGCACTATGTTAAAATGGTTGGGGTATAGCTTTACTATTTGCAGAGGCAGTTTGCTCATCTGTATTATTGAGTAGTTGGACATTTAAGACTAGGTATTCCATATTTAAAGGTTTTTTTTTTTTTTAGGAGACCCTTATCTGGAGATTATAGTGAACAGTCCTGTATATGGGCACTGTGTAAGTTAAGGGGGAGCCTGTGTGGGTTGGGGGCTGTTTGCAACTTTTCTATTATGGAGAGATATTTAGGAGTAGTTGGAGATTTAGGAAGAATATGCAGATGGCATACATACGGTGACAATGCTTGGATTCAGAGCCTGTCTCCTGGAAGTGGGAAACAATAGTAGTTAACACTGAACCACTAAATGAAAATAGCTTAGCTGGAGAATGTCATCTTTCCCATTTCCTTAGAGTATCAGTCCCATATTAGGTCATGGTGGGTTTTTAAGCAGTGAAAGTAAGGGTCTGGGGACTAAATTAGCAAAATATATATACAAGATAGTTTTTCATCCAGAATTAATTTCTTCTCACAATGAGTATCTCATATAAGGCAATAGCTGGCCATTGAGAGATTAAACATTTAAGTACTTCCATTTTTTAACTCACTTGTGTATTTTTTCCCCTTATTTGCTGTGTTATATACTATGAGACATAGTGATGAAGGTGGGTAGTGTTGCTGCCTTATAGCACTTAAACCCTGTTTGTCTTCCCAGTTGGGGTGCCTCAACATGCATTTTGCATATTATTTGCTGGGTGTCGTCCCCCCCCCCCCCCCCCAACCCCCCAGGTGAAGTCCAGTTTAATTGAAAAGTCTAAATACTTGCAATCGGATTGAACAAGCAGGTAACGCCACCCTGAATAACTAGGTTATGTGTATTCACCGTTCAGTTATTTCTTATAGTACTGTGAATATATATTTTTTTTCCCTCAAAGACTTTTGCTGGACATTTTAATTTATTTTCTTCATTTATCAAAATCTTTTGATTGTAAGATCTGATATCTACCCTCGTGTGTGTGGGGGGGGTTTGGGGGGGTTGAGTGGGTTCTACTACATACACAGGTGTTGTTCCCATATGCTAAAACTGTTTGTGTTAGGTTAATTGGTTATTCCAAATTAAACATGTGTGGAGATGTGTGTGAGTTGTTCCTCCAGTGGCTTGGTGCCTGTTCCAGGGCTGTTTTTTGTCTTCTTGCTGAAGCTGCTAGGCTTGGCTCAGGGATCCCGTTAAAGGATAAGTTTGGTATTTTTTAAGTTGAAGTTATTTCTTCACAAATATGATATATATGCATTTGCTGCATGAAACTGTGTTCCAAAGTCCAGCATTTCTTATATCTTGCCCACACTGGTGCTTTAGAATTAACGGGGCATGAAGGTGTTGAATATTGATAGAGCGGTTCTTCAGCACTTGTAGTCTTCCACATTAACCTTTCAGGTTTTATTTTGTCTTTACTCCTACAGTGCATCCATCCAGAAAGTATTCACAGCGCATCACTTTTTCCACATTTTGTTATGTTACAGCCTTATTCCAAAATAGATTAAATTCATTTTTTTCCTCAGAATTCTACACACAACACCCCATAATGACAACATGAAAAAAGTTTACTTGAGATTTTTGCAAATTTATTAAAAATAAAATAACTGAGAAATCACATGTACATAAGTATTCACAGCCTTTGCTCAATACTTTGTCGATGCACCTTTGGCAGCAATTACAGCCTCAAGTCTTTTTGAATATGATGCCACAAGCTTGGTAAACCTATCCTTGGCCAGTTTCACCCATTCCTCTTTGCAGCATCTCTCAAGCTCCATCAGGTTGGATGGGAAGCATCGGTGCACAGCCATTTAAAGATCTCTCCAGAGATGTTCATTCAGATTCAAGTCTGGGCTCTGGCTGGGCCACTCAAGGACATTCACAGAGTTGTCCTGAAGCCACTCCTTTGATATCTTGGCTGTGTGCTTAGGGTCGTTGTCCTGCTGAAAGATGAACCGTCGCCCCAATCTGAGGTCAAGAGCGCTCTGGAGCAGGTTTTCATCCAGGATGTCTCTGTACATTGCTGCAGTCATCTTTCCCTTTATCCTGACTAGTCTCCCAGTCCCTGCCACTGAAAAACATCCCCACAGCATGATGCTGCCACCACCATGCTTCACTGTAGGGATGGTATTGGCCTGGTGATGAGCGGTGCCTGGTTTCCTCCAAACGTGACGCCTGGCATTCACACCAAAGAATTCAATCTTTGTCTCATCAGACCAGAGAATTTTCTTTCTCATGGTCTGAGAGTCCTTCAGGTGCCTTTTGGCAAACTCCAGGCAGGCTGCCAGGTGCCTTTTACTAAGGAGTGGCTTCCGTCTGGCCACTCTACCATACGGGCCTGATTGGTGGATTGCTGCAGAGATGGTTGTCCTTCTGGAAGGTTCTCCTCTCTCCACAGAGGACCAAGGATCCGGTTCTTGGTCACCTCCCTGACTAAGGCCCTTCTCCCCCGATCGCTCAGTTTAGATGGCCGGTCAGCTCTAGGAAGAGTCCTGGTGGTTTCGAACTTCTTCCACTTACGGATGATGGAGGCCACTGTTCTCTTTGGGACCTTCAAAGCAGCAGAAATGATATGTGCCTCGAGACAATCCTGTCTCGGAGGTCTACAGACAATTCCTTTGACTTCATGCTTGGTTTGTGCTCTGACATGAACTGTCAACTGTGGGACCTTAGATAGACAGGTGTGTGCCTTTCCAAATCATGTCCAATCAACTGAATTTACCACAGGTGGACTCCAATTAAGCTGCAGAAACATCTCAAGGATGATCAGGGGAAACAGGATGCACCTGAGCTCAATTTTGAGCTTCATGGCAAAGGCTGTGAATACTTATGTACATGTGCTTTCTCAGATTTTTTTTTTTTTTTAATAAATTTGCAAAAATCTCAAACTTTTTTCACATTGTCATTATGGGGTGTTGTGTGTTGAATTCTGAGGAAAAAAATGAATTTAATCCATTTTGGAATAAGGCTGTAACATAACAAAATGTGGAAAAAGTGATGTGCTGTGAATACTTTCCGGATGCACTGTATATTTATGTGAGAACTCACACAAATGAACAGAAAACGTACCTTTACCTTGAACTGAATAGCTCCAGGAATATGAAATAAAATTATTTTTTGATCCTGTTTGTTGTCACAAATATGTATCAAAAACACTGTAGGCATAGGTTCTTTTATTGATGCTGAAAGAGGACATATTTGGTGTGTGTTCAGCTTTTCCAGTGGTGCTTAATGCCCTGTTGCCTCTATTATAAAGTGCAAGTTTGGGCAAGATGTTTTTTTTTTTAATTTATAGAAAATGTTGGGCCATGGAACACAATTTTGCAAGGCAAATGCATATATTCAGTGCATATATGAAATGCTTATATACATTTTAAATATGTTAAAACATTATGATGACATGTGAGAGGAAAGTGCTGGAAGTTATACCGTTATGTGCAAACACCTTTTTTTCCTATTTACTTAGTATACTAGTTATGTGAAAATCCTGAAATGTAATGTATATTTATAAAACTAAGACAGTAAGTGAAAGTTAAGTGTTTTGAGCTCTTTTCTTTTCTATTTGCAGGTTGTAGAAATATCTTTTAATTTCTGGTATAGATTAGGAGAGCACCTGTATAAAATTAATGATGCAGTACTTCATGGCATTTTTCGGCCCTATATCCAAAGATTGTTGCATGCCCTTGCAAGGCATTGTCAATTGGACCCTGACCATGTAAGTTATTTTTTTTCTTCTTCTGTATGTTTAAGGTGAATGCAGTTCTGTAATGGGGTTGGAAATTGCCTACAATAAGCAAAAAGAATTAAATGTGTGACAGTTGTCTTGCAGACATAAGTCAGCAGAGTGAAAATATATTTTTTACTGTGGTTTACATTTGAAGAATTTCTCAACTTGCCATTATGAAAAATAAAACTTTAAACTACAATGTATGTTTAGATAACTGATAGAAAATTTGATAAGATGTGTATTTTTAAACTTACTACTTTGATTAAAAATAATATTTTAGTATATTAAATAAAACTTAATGGTACATTTAATAAAAGAAACTTCCATCTGTAATGAAACGCATCCTTAAAATGAATATCAAAAAGTTGGAAGAAATTGGCATTTTACACAACGACAGTTTGTACAGAGAAAAAAATCTTGTTATCCTTTAGAGTTAATATTTTTATTTAAAAATGTCCATTACCCTATTTTGCACTGTTACTGGAAAGGATTTTTATTTAACAGCTTGTTCTCCGTAAGTAACTTTAATAGGTCCCAGTCAAAGACCTAGGTTCACACCCAAGTGTCTAAGATATGTAGTAAGATATTTCTTAGCATTCTGGGAAGCTGTAGAACAATAATTTAGGTATGAAAGGATTTAGTTGCCTAATTTGTTTTGTAAGTGCCAAGAGGTGTGCCCATGCAAATATGTATTATTGTGTAAAGTATGTACCACACAAGGCATAGAATTTAAAACCGCCCCCAGTGTCACCTGATAGTGCTGCTGCTTCACAACACATTGACCTTATGTCTGCTCTGGCTGAAATGCCTTCTGTACTCCCCTGATGTTGGTTCCTTTGGCAAATAAATAAAAATGGGCTGTGAAAAATGTATTATTTATCCTCCAGGTCTTTCATTTAAAATGTTAACAAAAAATCACATTTATTTAAAGTAAAATAGTTGAAAGGTAAAACAAATATTTTCTTTGATAATTGTGTTCCACAATTATTAGCACATCTTCTTTTAATACTTCATGCAGCTCCCCTTTGCCAAGATAACAGGTCACACAAGGCAACAGGTCGTAATCATCTGCTATAATGCTCAATGAGAAAGCATGGCAAGAAATCTGAGACCATTCCTCCATGCAAAATCTTCCTAAATCCTTCTAAATTTGAGGTCCACGCTAATGGACTGTCCTCTTCAGCTCACCCCAGAAGTTTTTACTGAGATGTAGGTCAGAGGACTAGGATGGCCATGGTTAAACCTTGATTTGTTTGGTCACTGAACCATTTTTTTTTTTTTGATTTTAAGGTATGCTTTAGATCATTGTCCAGCTGGGAGACCCAGCCATGACCCAAATTTAGCTTCTAGGCTGAGGCAATAGGGTTTTGATTTAATATCTTCTGATGCTTGATGGAGTCAATGATACCATGTATCCTAGCACGTTGTCCACTGACTTTGGCAGTAAACTAGCCCCACAGTATCAAAGATCCACTATCCTGCTTCACAGAGGGGATGAGGTATTTTTCTGCATGCCTATTATTCCCTCTGTGCCAAACACATCTCCTGTGTCTGTTGCTAAAAATCTTAATTTTTGTTTTATCTAACCATAGAATATGGTCCCATTCAAAGTTAAGGACCATTTGCAAAATTGTAAGTGCTTGAGTTTGTTGTTTGATGACAGCAGGGGCTTTTTTTCTGGAAATGCTCCCAGGCAACTTTCATTTATATACAGTAGGTGGTATATCTGATGGCAGTTTTGAAGACTTTCTGACTCTAAAACTGAACTGATGTATGTAGTTTCCCAGCTGTGATCATTGGAGACCTTTCTCCACTCTAATCATCCTCCTCACTATGTATAGGGACTATTTCTTAACATCCCCAGTAGCTTTAAACATTTTATTTATAGCACTTATAGTGCAATGTGCTTTTTTCATCCGTGTAGCTATTTCCTTGTAGCCTTTTCTTGATTTGTGTGGGTCAACAACCTTTTGTCATTTATCATTACTGTGTTTTTGGGTCTCTACCATTGCGATGGATGATTAAGAGATTTTTTCCTGTGTGTCACCTCATGTTTTATACCCCAGTGAAACAGAAAGTCATAGCTGGTCACTTAATTGTTCCTACTCACTCAGATGAGCTTAAAAATGTAAAATATGACTAGGATTTTACTTCACTCATATGACTTTCTAGGGGTGCCAATAATTATGACACATACATAATTTAGGAAAATAATTTTACTTCAATTAAAGGTTACATTTTTTATAATATTTTGAAAGACAAATCAAGAGAAGATATTTTTTCACAGCCAACTTTGTTGTTGTTTACCAAGGCTGTCAATATTAGTGGAGGGCAAAACTCTCTGTGATCTGACTACCTTTTACCTCGCTGAGGTTTTTGGTCCACTGTCAGCTTCAAGATATGTAAGGTTTTCAAGGTAGTCACTTCTGACTATTTCACCTTCTCATCTGAAATCAAAGGGAGATGATTCCACTGAAAAGCTATGGTCTTCCTTTGTTTATAACAACTGTTTCTTTAAGACCCGGCTCAAGGCCTGCTTGTATTGTAAGGCTTATTTTGGTTCTTGAGCCCCTTTTTTAATTCATGTGATTTTGTTTCCATGCATTCAATTTTACTTTGTTTCAAATGCTGGAATTTTATATTGTTGGGATTTTTTTGTTTTTTTTATACGATGCTGTGCAGCATTTTGGTTTAACATTGAGTTTTGAAAAATGCTATAAAAATACATTCATATTGACATTGAGTTTCCTGTTTTTCACCTGATACTACCAGGATAGGCTGATGGTACCCTTTCCAGCTATTGGCAAAATGGGTTATGAAAATTGGAAATTTTCATTTAACCTCAATACAAGTCATGCTAAATATTTTTATTAACAAACAGCAGTGAAAATTATTAACTATTGAAACTATTTTTCTTGATTCTTTTCCATAGTTTGGTTTAGTATAAAATAAATTATTAGTACTCTTTCAATGTAGGAAGGAATACCTGAGGATACTGATGATTTTGGGGAGTTCCGTATGAGAGTCTCAGATCTTGTAAAGGACCTCATTTTTTTGGTTGGATCCATGGAATGTTTCTCTCAGGTATGGTACATTCAGTCTTTTTGGTACATCTAAGTCTTTCTGCTGTCTGTAAAGGTCTGTATGGAAATGTTTATTGCAAAATAAAGATAATAGTGCTTGTTCATGAATTGTGTTTTCTTTAATGGTCTTTTCTCAATTTGAAGTTTCTGATTCACGTTGTAAAGGGCCCGAAAACAACTTAGCTCTATCCTGTCCCAGATCAAGACACATTGAGTATGCTTTAATTGTATTGAAGAAGAATACATTTAGTTTTATCAATCTATCTTAATCCCTTTCTTTGCAGTATACATACAGTCATGGGCGAAATTTTCGGCACCACTGGAATTTTCCCAGAAAATGCACCATTTCTTCCAGAAAATTGTTGCAATTACAAATGTTTTGGTATACACGTTTATTTCTTTTTTGTGCATTGGAACAACACAAAAAAAACAGAAAAAAGCCAAATCTGACATCATTTCACACAGAACTCAAAAACCGGGCTGGACAAAATTATTGGCACCCTCAACTTAATATTTGGTTGCACGCCCTTTGGAAAAAATAACTGAAATCAAGCGCTTCCTATAACCATCAACAAGTTACTTGTTACACCTCTCAACTGGAATTTCCAACCACTCTTCTTTTGCAAACTGCTCAAGGTTTCTCAGATTTGAAGGGCACCTTCTCCCAACAGCAATTTTGAGATCTCTCCATAAGTGTTCAATCGGATTTAGATCCGGACTCATTGCTGGCCACTTCAGAACTCTCCAGCGCTTTGTCTTCAACCATTTCTGGGTGCTTTTAGAGGTATTTTTGGGGTCATTGTTCTGCTGGAACACCCATGACCTCTGACGCAGACCCAGCTTTCTGACACTGGGCCCTACATTGCGCCCCAATATCTTTTGCTAGTCTTCAGATTTCATGATGCCTGGCACACAGTCAAGGCATCCAGTGCTAGAGGCAGCAAAACATCCCCAAAGCATCTTAGAACCTGCACCATGTTTGACTGTAGGTACTGTGTTCTTTTCTTCGTAGGCCTCATTCCGTTTTCTGTAAACAGTAGAATGATGAGCTTTACCAAAAATCTCTACCTTGATCTTATCTGTCCTCAAGACGTTCGCCCAGAAGGATTTTGGCTTCCTCAAGTACATTTTGGCAAACTCCAGTCTGGCTTTTTTATGTTTCTGTGTCAGCAGTGGAGTCCTCCTGGCTCTCCTGCCATAGCATTTCATTTCGTTCAAATGTCGATGAATAGTTCGAGCTGACACTGTTGCACCCTGAGTCTGCAGAACAGCTTGAATATGTTTTGAAGTTGATTGGGGCTGTTTATCCACCATTCGGACTATCCTTCGTTGCAGTCTTTTATCAGTTGTTCTCTTCCGTCCACGTCCAGGGAGATTAGCTACAGTGCCATGTGTTGTGAACTTCTTGATTATGTTGCGTACAGTGGACAAAGGAACATGAAGATCTCTGGAGATGGACTTGTAGCCTTGAGACTGTTGATATTTTTCCACAATTTTTGTTCTCAAGTCCTCAGACAATTTTCTGCTCTTCTTTCTGTTTGCCATGCTTAGTGTGGCACACTCAGATACACAACAGAAAGGTTGAGTCAACTTTTCTCCATTTTAACTGGCTTCAGGTGTGATTGCTATATTGCCAGCACCTGTTTCTTGCCACAGGTCAGTTCAAACGAGCATCATATGCTTGAAATAAAACAATTTACCCACAATTTTGAAAAGGTGCCAATTATTTTGTCCGGCCCATTTTTGGAGTTCTGTGTGACATGATGTCAGATTTAGCTTTTTTTCTCTGTTTTTTTTGTGTTGTTCCAATGCACGTAAAGGAAATAAACAGGTGTATACCAAAACATTTGTAATTGCAACAATTTTCCTGGAGAAATGGTGCATTTTCTGTGAAAATTCCAGGGGTGCTTATAATTTCGGCCATGATTGTATACAAACATTTACAAATATATACAAATATTGTGGATCATTGAACCTATGTTGTTATGATTAACACAACATACAAATGTAATATATCACTTTAGCTCATATCTTTACAAGATACAAATACTGTACACATGTGCATTATTTGAGCATCAGTAGAACTAGTGTATAGTCACACAAAAACTTAGTTTGGGTTATTAACTAACATCAAGCCCCATACAAACTACGACTTCAAAACAGTAAGTTGATTTAAAAAAAAAAAAAAAATGTTTTTAACATGACTACATTGAAGGACAGTAGTAGAAAAAGGTTCATTATACAACAAGATATTTGTAAAACGGTCAGAAAAAATTTACACAGTTCTGAGACTGTACAACTGAAATGGTGTCCAAGCCTTTGCTATTGTCACATTTACTCTTTTACTTTTTTTTTTTACATTTTTTTCAGTTCATCAAATAAATCACAACTGTGCATAAATATTTTCATAAAAATGGCATTATTGTTATTGAAGTGGTATTTAGTATCTTTTACTTCAAATATCAACAAAATATGCAATTGTCCAAACTTTAACATGGAACTGTAGCTGTGCAGTTTCACAGTGCAAAATACAGTGAATTATAAGTTTTTGGACAGTGATATCATTAGCAGAGTGGCTGTCTACCCAAGCATACTGATATTGAAATTAAGCTAATAATGCAAGCTTTTAGGGGAAAAAAAAGTGAATGATATGGGAATTACAGAACTTCTTATATGTACTCTCGTCTATTTTAAGGAACCAGAAGTAACTGGATAATTGTTCCTTGGCCAGATGTGTATTATTGTTTCATCGGATCATGCACAATTAACGAGAAAAGTCCTACAGTTGATTCTAAGTGTGGTATTTTCATTTAGAAGCTGTTGCTAATGTTATTCCACATGAGGACCAAAGAAATGTCAATACCACCTTGAGGCTGGAAAGTCGTAAATAAAACAATCCAAGAACTAGAAAACTTTAGATTTGATAAAATCAACTGTTTGGTACATCATTAAATAGCAAGAGTGTACTGGTAAGCCCAGGAATTCCATTTAGCCTGCTAGACCAAGGAAGACTACTGCAGTGAATGACATAAGAATAATTTTAATAGCAAAGAAAAATCCCTTTTCAACTGTGGGTCAGATCAGAAACACTTCCCAGGATGTAGCTGTAGCTGTGTCCAAGGCCCCTATAAAAAGAGCATCATCGCATGCTTTAAGAAATTTAATCCAAGATTATAGTTTTGCTAAGAAGTACTAAGAAAATCTATACAGTTTTGGAACAACGCCTTAGGAAAGAAAAATGTGTGGAGAAACAAGGAAAAGGATAGCTCATGATCCTAACAAAACCACCTCCTCCGCTAAACGTGGTGGAGGTAGTGTTATGCATTGGTCTTTTATGGGTGTGCCACTGAAACTGGTTCCCTTGTATTTATTGGTGATATACTAGTGGTAAAAACAGGAAGAATACTGCAGTGCACAGAGACATCTGCTCAGATTATAACCCAAATCATACTCTTGAAACAACTAGACTTCATAACCAAAAGATGTTTTTGAATGGCTGAGTTAATCTCCTGAACTAAATCCAATTGAACATGCATTTCACCTGCTTAAGACAAAAGACAATAAGTCCTCAAAATAAGTGGGAAATAAGATGGAAGCAGAACAGGTCTAGGAGAGCATCGCCAAGTAAAAAAAATTAAATGGCTGGTGATCTCTGTGTGTTGTAGACTTCAGACTACTATTGACTGCAAGGACTTGCAACCAAGTATTAAGTATGACAGTTTAAAAAAGTTTATTTAAGATAATATTAATTTGTCCAGTTACTTTTTGATCCTTAAAATAGGGGGAACTATATACGGAGCCTATAGAAATCATACCTGTTTGAAATATTCAGTTTTTTATCATACAGCCTGACATCAGAACCCATTAAAAAAATCTTCTTTCAGCTTTACTTACACATTTTGAATCGCAATATTTTAGTAATGAATAAAGGCCACAGTTCTGAAAATCAATTAAAAAAATGAAAACTAGACCAACAGGGTTGGAAAAGTGACAGTCCCTTGATTTACTAGCTACATTGTGCTTTAATGACAGACATCAATCTGTCTGGATATGCCTATACCAGCTTTGTGCACCTAGATTGGGAAATGTTTTACCCTTTCCTCTTTGCAGAATTGTTAGAGGTCCATCATATTTTGTGGTTAGCAGAAATGAACTGCTCTCTTTAAGTCCATCCACAGATTTTTTCAAGTCAGGACTCTGACTTGGCCACTCAAGGATCATCACCTTGCTGTTATTAAGCCATTTCATTGTTTTTGGTGGTGTGTTTTAGGTCATTGTTGTGCTGCATGGTGAACTACCTGCCCATCTTCAACTGTCTGGCAGAGAGCCGCAGGTTTTTCTCAAGAGTTTGGGTTGAATTGGCAGCACTTTCCCATAAAACCTGACCACCCCCAGTCCCCACTAAAGAGAAAACCCCCACAAAATAATGTTTCCACCACCATGCTTCACAGTAGGTAGGCTTCATTGTTCAACAGTTAATTAATAGACAGATATTGTTGATGTTCATTTATGTTCATTAGTGTGTTCCTGTATGTTTAAACAAATCTGTGTCTTTATTTTCTGCCGTTCTACCGACTAAGAGTTAAAGATACTGATTTTTGTCTTAGTTAAGCTTTTTGATTTTGTTCTCTGTTGCTTTTGATGCTTGCACCTTATTGCTCTTGTACTCGCTCTAGGATGAAAGCATTTGATAAATAAAATAAATAATATTTGTACTAATTTTGTGTTTAGTACTTTGTAAAATTTATGCTTGTATTTTACCTGAGAACTTGTCACAGCGCTGTGGGCCTGTACTTGGTGAAGAGCACTGCACAAGAATAAACTGAATTGAATGAAAAAACTTAATTTTGTGTGGTGTGTTGCATTGTATTTTTTTTTTTTGCCAAACATTGCTGTTGGAATTAGGTCTAAAAAGTTTGTTCTTGGTCTCAACTGACCATAAAATCCTTTACCACTAGACATCAGACTCTTCCAAGTGTGTTTTTTTTCCTCCAAAGTGCAAACAAGACTGTGTGATACTTTTTTTGAAGAGTATTCTTTTTTTGCCAACCTGCCATATAGGTAAGTTTGTGTAAAGCTTGTGAGATTGTTGTCACATGCATAGACCGACCAATCTGAGCCATGAATATTTGTAAGTTCTTCAAAGTTGTCGTTGGGTTCTTAGTAGCTTTCCTATTCAATATTTTCCTGGCTCATGTTTCCATTTTGGATTGATGGCCAAGTCTGGGCAAGATGATGGTGTTGCTATATGTTTTTCACTTCTTAATAGTGCTCTAAAACATAATCGGAGGGATAGTGAAAACCTTAGAAACCTTTTTATATCCTCCTGCTCATTTGTGCCTTTCCACAACTTTATCCTGGAACTTTCTTGAAAGAACTTTTCCAACCGTGATGATTTGTTTGGATTGCCATGGAATCTTCAAGGAACGGCCATTTATCCTGAAGTAATCAGGAATACTTCAGTTGATGCTAGTTGGGGGCCAATTAGCTTGGTGTGTGATCTACAAGGGGATTGGTTAAACCTGTGTAGGTTGATAATTGTTACTCTAAGGGGCTGATCACTTATCCAAACCAGCTGTTTCGCGGATTAAATTCTAATAATTGTTGTTGAATTTTTAAAATATTTTCACTTTGATATTACAGGTTGTAATGTGTAAACACACCTGGGAATAGATACATTTATGTAATAGTTATGTTTAATTTTCATTATCATGGTTTAATTTCACAAAAAGTAGGTTATGATGATTTTCTAGAGGGAATATATAAGAAGTGTTTTAATTCCTGTACCATTCATTAAAAGCTCATATCATGTGTTTCAGTATGCTTGAGTAGAGAGCTTAACTATAACAATTGTGTTTAAAGAATTGTCTCATTCAATTAAAAATGTCAAAGAAAAAGACTAACAAGTACTGAGGGTAGCGTAGGGAGGACTTTTTTAGGCGGGGATGGGGAGGGGGGTAAAGCCCTTTTTATTTTGAGCCTCTTGAGTGTTATCTCTTTGAATATTGGTTAATTTTCTATTGTATGTTAAGTGTTTATCCTCTTCTGCATACAATTTTGATTTGATATCATACTTTGCATAAGGTAGAGTGAAATTTAGTTTTTGATTGATATTGTTTATTGTTTTCAGCTTTATTCCACATTAAAAGATGGAAATCCATCGTGGGAAGTAACCGAAGCAGTTCTTTTTATAATGGCATCAATAGCAAAAAGTGTAGATCCGTAAGTTTATTAATTTGTTATTTATCATTTCATATATATATTTAAATTTTTTGAAACTTAATTCATGTATTTAAATGTTTTTAATGTCCACAGTGAAAATAACCCTCCTTTAACAGAAGTCCTGGAGGCAGTAGTTCAGCTCCCGCAGACGGTACATATTGCTGTCAGATATACCAGCATTGAGTTAGTTGGCGAGATGAGTGAAGTTGTTGACAGGAATCCTCATTTTTTAGGTATTCACATTTTTGGATTTGCATTTTTGAAAGATTTTTGTTTTGTTCTGGTACATTTTATCAATGGAGAGCGGACTTAACAGATATCTTTTTTTTTTGTAATTCTTCATTTTAAATTTGTTTCCTTATGATTAGCCTTCTCACTTTTTTTTTTTTTTTTTGGAAATCTATTGCAGATCCAGTGCTAAATTATTTGATGAAGGGGTTGAGGGAGAAACCCCTGGCATCAGTAGCTGCTAAAGCAATCCATAATATCTGCTCTGTGTGCCGAGATCACATGGCTCAACACTTTCAGGGGCTTTTGGATATTGCTCGTTCCCTCGACTCATTTGCACTGTCTCCTGAGGCAGCTGTAGGACTTCTTAAAGGTATATGTCAAACTTACTGATAAATGTCTTAACTTTAGATGTGAAGTTCACTATCAGATTTTATATCGGTACTTACTCACAATCTGTGAAATTCTTCCACACTAATTTGGTGAATATGTTTTCTAAAATGTGTTTTTGTTAAATTAGTGTTTCAGGGCTGCAAGGGATTATGATTACAGTTGTCCTTCTGCTATATTTTTCTATTGTTTTATTTGATTTGGTGTCACCAAGTGAAATTGCATGAAAATCACATTCTGGCAATAACGTAAAGATACTGTATTCCGCAGTGTGACTCTTAAAGTTTATTTATTGGAGTTAGTGTAGATGTGAGTGTGAATGTGGATCTCAAAAAGGGTTAGTCTGAAACTCGTGTTCACTACTGTTGGAATAGGTTTCTGCCTCCCACAGCCCTACACGGAAAATTCAGAAAATAAATGAAGGAATGAATGACAGTTGCGTATTCTTTGCCAAAGCAGTTATGTTTGTATTGCATTAGTTTAGATAAGTTAACTTTAATCATTATTGATGAAATACCTTCAATATTATATCTGTTTTAGGCACAGCGTTAGTTTTAGCTCGGCTTCCTCTAGAGAAGATAGCTGAATGCTTAAGTGACTTGTGTGCAGTACAAGTTATAGCCCTTAAAAAGGTAAGTGCTGTTTAATACACTTTCAATGCCTTATTATGACATAAGAATTATGTTTATATAAAAACACATGCTGTGTTTAAAATCTGCAATAGGGTAGATTTCAGATAAAACCAAACGCCACTGACTGACATTTTACACAAATCTTCAAAAACCTATAATATCTTGGGATAACTGTTAGCTGGTTATACACATTTCTGTTTTTATTTTTTGTTTTTTTATTAGTTTACTAAGTTATACATTTTTGAAATCCGTTTTGTAAATTCAAACTAAAATAAATGGGAGTTCAAGGTGTAGTGTATTGAAACTAAAAAAAGTGAAAATTCGAGGCACATTGTTTTCAAACTAAATGAAGTGAAAATTCAAGAAGCAGTATGTTCAAACTAATAGAAGTGGTAATTCAAGCCACAGTGTGGCTCAAACACAGTAATTAAAGGGGTGAGGGGAACGTTTTCAGAATTAGGTGATGTTAAAAGTGGTGTCCCTCAAGGATCAGTGCTGAGGATAAAAATAAAAGCTATAAGCTAGTTAGGTTTTCAGATGATACCAAGCTAGGTGGAAGGGCAGATAATGTTCTATAGGCTAAATTGTTATAGAGAGAATTCTACAGCATACAGGCTTAGACAGATTTGAGCCAGGTGGAATTTAATGTAATAAAAAAATATTACAAGTAGAAATGTTAGATTTGAATACACAATAGTAGGTTTGAGACTAGAAAGAACACCTTATGAGAAGGACCGATGATTCATAATGAATTCATCAGTATCTACAACAAGACAGTATAAAGAAGCGATCACGAAAGCTAAAAGAACATTAGGTTATACAGTGGAACCTCGGTTCACGACCATAATTCGTTCCAAAACTCTGGTCGTAAACCGAGTTGGTCGTGAACCGAAGCAATTTCTCCCATAGGATTGTATGCAAGTACAATTAATCCGTTCCAGACCGTACGAACTGTATGTAAATATATATATTTTTTAGTTTTTAAGCACAAATATAGTTAACTATACCATAGAATGCACAGCGTAATGGTAAACTAAATGTAAAAACATTGAATAACAATGAGAAAACCTTGAACAACAGAGAAAACTAACACTGCAATAGTTCGCACTATAGCGCAAGGAACCGCTCGTTAAAAACGCTTTTTTTTTAATGAGTTTTAAGCACAGGGAAAAAAATGAACATTTGAAAAATCCATAATTTAATAAACCACCAAGAAAAGTAACATTGCAACAATGCAGGCTACGAACCGATCACTGTAAATAGAACTGAAAAAAAAACAAGCCTTCTCTACTTTATGCATCCCTCCCTTGCTCTCTCTCTCGCGCCTGTGTGTGTGTGCACGTGCGTCTCTCTTTTGCGAGCCTGGAACGCCTGTGTGTGTGTGTCTCTCTAGCGCGCGCGCCTCTCTCTCCCGCGCCTGTGTGTGTGTGCCTGCGTCTCTCTTTTGTGAGCCTGGAGCGCTTGTGTGTGTGAATCTCTAGCGCGCTCCTGTGTGTGTGCGCGCCTCTGTCTCCAGCGCCTGTGTGTGTGTGCATGCGTGTGTCTCTCTTTTGCGAGCCTGGAGCGCCTGTGTGTGTGTCTCTCTAGAGCGCTCCTGTGTGTGTGTGCGCGCGCGCCTCTCTCGCACATGCTCCTGTGTGTGTGCACGGCTCTCTCTGTCTCGCGCTGCCTGTGTGTGTGCCTATTTCTCTCGCACTGCCTCTGTGTGTGTGTGTGCGCGTGCGTGCGTGCGTGTGTGTGTGTGTGTGTGTCGCGCTCTCTCTCTTGCTCGCTGCACAGGAAATGCACAGGGAGAGACTGAACATGTACAAACCGAAAGGGAACCTGGCTTGTTCGTATACCGAGTGTGTGGTCGTGAACCGAGGCAAAAGTTTGGCGAACTTTTTGGTCATAAACCGAGTTGTACGTGTACCGAGACATTCGTGAACCGAGGTTCCACTGTATACAGTTAGGTCCATAAATTTTTGGACAGATACAACTTTTTTCTAATTTTGGTTGCATAAAAATGTGAGGCAACTAAAGCATTTTTTTAACACAATCCCTTCGTTTCAGAGGCTCAAAAGTAATTGGACAATTGACTCAAAGGCTATTTCATGGGCAGGTGTGGGCAAGTCCGTCGTTATGTCATTATCAATTAAGTAGATAAAAGGCCTGGAGTTGATCTGATGTGTGGTGCTTGCATGTGGAAGATTTTGCTGTGAACAGACAACATGCTGTCAAAGGAGCTCTCCATGCAGGTGAAGGAAGCCATCCTTATGTTGCAAAAACAGAAAAAACCCATCTGAGAAATTGCTACAATATTACAAGTGGCAAAATCTACAGTTTGGTACATCCTGAGAAAGAAAGCAAGCACTGGTGAACTCAATTAACGGGAAAAAAAATGTTCATTTCTAATACTTGGTTGAAAACTCTTTGCTGGCAATGACAGCCTGAATTCTTGAACTCATGGACATCACCAGATGCTGGGTTTCCTCCTTTTTAATGCTCTGCCAGGCCTTTATTGCAGCGGCTTTCAGTTGCTGTTTGTTTATGGGCCTTTCTGTCTGAAGTTTAGTCTTCAACAAGTGAAATGCATGCTCAATTAGGTTAAGATCAGGTGACTGACTTGGCCATTCAATAATTTTCCTCTTCTTTGCTTTATTAACCCTTTAACCGCCAACTCCCTAAATATTCCCCACGCCAGGCGAAATCTGAACAATTTTTGTTTTTTTACTTTTTTACATTTTTTTTACATTTTTTACATTTATTCAAGCAGTATTGACCACTAAATGTTGTGCAAGTTGCCAGTGTATACACGAAATCTATAAATGTAACCTGAATTCTCAGCTAAGCAAAACATCTTGATACCAAACCGTGCCCTTTTCAATGGTAGATACTGTCGAAACTGTAAGCGGCCCTTCCACGACAATAAACTTTCATCAACTGCAACTGACGGTCCTGGCATGTAGGGCAACTGAAATGCTTCAAATAAATGATCAATCAAAGGACGTAGCTTGAACAAGTGGTCGCGGTTTGGATCTTTCTTATCTGGCTCGTTTCTGTTGTCATTCAAATGAAAGAATTTCAGCAGCAAAGAGAATCGGTTACGTGTCATGACAGCTGCAAAAATAGGTGTTGCATACATAGGATCTGTAGACCAGTACATCTCAATATCTGGTTTTCTGATTATTCCCATCAACATCAAAATCCCAATGAATTTTTTCATTTCGTTTTCATCAGTGTCAAACCAAACACGAACATGGGAATGTGGAGGTAAATTGGGATTTTTCTCAATAAACTGTGCTGCATACAGATTTGTCTGATGAACAAAATGTCTAATCAAATCAGGTGACACAAACAGCTCATAAAACTGCTCAGCAGTGTAATTGTTTACATCAACAATAAAGCCACACGTTCCCTCAAACGAATGCAGAAAAGGTAGTTCACCTCGGGCAGCAGCCCAGCTGAGATGCTGGGGATACACCCACTCAGCGCCGTCATCCGATGCGTCTTCATTCACAATATCATGCAGCGCACGTTGCTGCTCATCACTGTCACTAAAATCTTCTTCAGAACTGCTACAATCATGATCAGAACTGTCCAAAATCGCCTGCAAAGCCTCACTTGAAGTCAGTTTACGTTTCGCCATATTCACAGCTGTTACATGCGAATCACGTCACATGACCGGCCAAAACAACCACAGACTTGTCGAAATACAACGTAGTAATAATACCCACGCCAAACCGTCAGTTATACTACTTGCCAGGCATTCATATAACCACAGGCAAATGTGCCGGATAATTCCGGCAGTATGGCGTTAGCATTAAAACAACGGTGCCGGATATATCCGGCAGAGGGCGGTGAAGGGGTTAAACTCCTGGGTTGCTTTGGCTGTATGTTTTGGGTCATTGTCCATCTGTATCATGAAACGCCGCCCAATCAATTTGACTGCATTTAGCTGGATTTGAGCAGACAGTATGTCTCTGAACACCTCAGAATTAATTCGGCTGCTTCTGTCCTGTGTCACATCATCAATAAACACTAGTGTCCCAGTGCCACTGGCAGCCATGCACGCCCAAGCCATCACACTGCCTCCACCGTGTTTTACAGATGATGTGGTATGCTTTGGATAATGAGCTGTTCCACGCCTTCTCCATACATTTTTCTTGACATCATTCTGGTAGAGGTTGATCTTGGTTTCATCTGTCCAAAGAATGTTTTTCCAGAACTGTGCTGGCTTTTTTAGATGTTCTTTAGCAAAGTCCAATCTAGCCTTTCTATTCTTGAGGCTTATGAGTGGCTTGTACCTTGCAGTGTACCCTCTGTATTTACTTTCATGCAGTCTTCTCTTTATGGTAGACTTGGATATCGATACACCTACCCCCTGGAGAGTGTTGTTTGGCTGGTTGGCTGTTGTGAAGGGGTTTCTCTTCACCATGGAAATTATTCTAAGATCATCCACCACTGTTGTCTTCCATGAACGTCCAGGTCTTTTTGCATTGCTGAGTTCACCAGTGCTTGCTTTCTTTCTCAGGATGTACCAAACTGTAGATTTTGCCACTCGTAATATTGTAGCAATTTCTCAGATGGGTTTTTTCTGATTTCGCAGCTTAAGGATGGCTTCTTTCACCTGCATGGAGAGCTCCTTTGACTGCATGTTGTCTGTTCACAGCAAAATCTTCCACATGCAAGCACCACACATCAAATCAACTCCAGGCCTTTTATCTGCTTAATTGATAATGACATAATGACGGACTTGCCCACACCTGCCCATGAAATAGCCTTTGAGTCAATTGTCCAATTACTTTTGAGCCCCTGAAATGAAGGGATTGTGTTAAAAAATGCTTTAGTTGCCTCACATTTTTATGCAATCGTTTTGTTCACCCCACTGAATTAAAGCTGAAAGTCTGCACTTCAACTGCATCTGAGTTGTTTCTTTTAAAATTCATTGTGGTAATGTACAGAACCAAAATTAGAAAAAAGTTGTCTCTGTCCAAATATTTATGGACCTAACTGTATATCATGATATGTGGAGTACAAGTCAAGGAAAATTATGTGTAGTAGTGAAGTTCTCTCCTTGATTATTGTGTACAGTTTTGGTCTCCATGTTATAAAAAAAGACAAAGCCGTACAAGAGCAGCTCAGAGAAGATAAACTAGGCTGATTCTGGGACTGAGTTATGAGCTATGAGGAGAGACTAAAGGAGTTGAACGTGTTCAGTTTGAGCAAACAGAGATGTAGAAGTTTCATGATTGAACTTTTTAAATTATGAAGTGAATTTGTATACTTTAAAATAAATTCTGCAACAAGAACACAGGTACACAGTATTCATGCAAAAACCAGAGACACATTGAATACATTACAAAGTAATATGGTACAGAATAATACTATAGTGACCTTCTATTCACAACTTTATTTTAGGCAATCTAGGTCAATTGATGGGCAGACTTATTAGGGTGGTCTGTTCTTGTCAATGGTGTTCTAATTCTTTGAACACTGGGGAATCTCTCACAAAAATAATCTCTTCTTAACCCTGAACATTCTTTCACAACAGGTCACATTACAGGAAATATTAATTAGTGGAGTTTCTTTTGTTTGTTTGTTTTGTTTTCACCCAAACCTATTCCATCCATCCGTCCATCCTCTTCCGCTTATCCGAGATCGGGTCGCGGGGGCAGCAGCTTGAGCAGAGATGCCCAGACTTCCCTCTCCCCGGCCACTTCTTCTAGTTCTTCCGGAAGAATCCTAAGGCGTTCCCAGGCCAGCCGAGAGACATAGTCCCTCCAGCATGTCCTGGGTCTTCCCCGGGGCCTCCTCCTAGTTAGACGTGCCCGGAACACCTCACCAGGGAGGCATCCAGGAGGCATCCTGATCAGATGCTCGAGCCACCTCATCTGACTCCACTCGATCCGGAGGAGCAGCGGCTCTACTCTGAGTCCCTCCTGGATGACTGAGCTTCTCACCCTGTCTTTAAGGAAAAGCCCAGACACCCTACGGAGGAAACCCATTTCAGCCGCTTGTATTCGCAATCTCGTTCTTTTGGTCACTACCCATAGCTCATGACCATAGGTGAGGGTAGGAACATAGATCGACCGGTAAATTGAGAGCTTTGCCTTGCGGCTCAGCTCCTTTTTCACCACGACAGACTGATGCAGAGCCCGCATCACTGCGGATGCCGCACCGATCCGCCTGTCGATCTCACGCTCTATTCTTCCCTCATTCGTGAACAAGATCCCGAGATACTTGAACTCCTCCACTTGGGGCAGGATCTCACTCCCAACCCTGAGAGGGCATTCCACCCTTTTTCGGCCAGTGACCATGGTCTCGGATTTGGAGGTGCTGATTCCCATCCCAGCCGCTTCACACTCAGCTGCGAACCGATCCAGAGAGAGCTGAAGATCATGGCCTGATGAAGCAAACAGGACAACATCATCTGCAAGAAGCAGTGACCCAATCCTGAGTCCACCAAACCAAACCCCTTCAACGCCCTGGCTGCACCTAGAAATTCTGTCCATAAATGTTATGAACAGAATCGGTGACAAAGGGCAGCCCTGGCGGAGTCCAACTCTCAGTGGAAATGGGTTCGACTTACTGCCTGCAATGTGGACCAAGCTCTGACACCGATCGTACAGGGACCGAACAGCCCTTACCAGGGGGTCCGGTACCCCATACTCTCAGAGTACTCCCCACAGGATTCCCCGAGGGGCACGGTCGAACGCCTTTTCCAAGTCCACAAAACACATATAGACTGGTTGTGCAAACTCCCATGCACCCTCCAGGACCCTGCTAAGGGTGTAGAGCTGGTCCACTGTTCCACGACCAGGACGAAAACCACACTGTTCCTCCTGAATCCGAGGTTCGACTATCCAACAGACCCTCCTCTCCAGGACCCCCAAATAGACTTTTCCAGGGAGGCTGAGGAGTGTGATCCCTCTGTAGTTGGAACACACCCTCCGGTCCCCTTTCTTAAAGAGGGGGACCACCACTCCAGTCTGCCAATCCAGAGGCACTGTCCCTGATGTCCATGCGATGTTGCAGAGGCGTGTTAACCAAGACAGTCCTACAACATCCAGAGCCTTGAGGAACTCCGGGCGTATCTCATCCACCCCCTGGGCCCTGCCACCAAGGAGTTTTTTGACCACTTCGGTGACCTCAGTCCCAGAGATGGGGGAGCCCACCTCCGAGTCCACAGGCTCTGCTTCCTCATTGGAAGGCATGTTAGTGAGATTGAGGAGGTCTTCGAAGTACTGCCCCCACCGACCCACAACGTCCCGAGTCGAGGTCAGCAGTGCACCATCCCCACCATATACAGTGTTGACACTGCACTGCTTCCCCCTCCTGAGACGCCAGATGGTGGACCAGAATCTCCTCGAAGCCGTCCGAAAGTCGTTCTCCATGGCCTCCCCAAACTCCTCCCACGCCAGAGTTTTTGCCTCCGCAACACCAAAGCTGCATTCCGCTTGGCCTGCCGGTACCTATCAGCTGCCTCCAGAGTCCCACAGGACAAAAAGGTCCTGTAGGACTCTTTCTTCAGCTTGACGGCATCCCTCACAACCGGTGTCCACCAACGGGTTCAGGGATTGCCACCTCGACAGGCACCGACCACCTTACGGCCACAGCTCCATTCAGCCTCCTCTACAATAGAGGCACGGAACATGGCCCATTCGGACTCAATGTCCCCCACCTCCCTTGGGACGTGGTCGAAGTTCTGCCGGAGGTGGGAGTTGAAGCTACTTCTGATAGGGGACTCTGCCAGACGTTCCCAGCAGACCCTCACAACACGTTTGGGCCTACCAGGCCTGACCGGCATCCTCCCCCACCATCGAAGCCAACTCACCACCAGGTGGTGATCAGTTGACAGCTTCGCCCCTCTCTTCACCCGAGTGTCCAAGACAAGTGGCCACAGGTCCGACGACACGACCACAAAGTCGATCATCGAACTGAGGCCAGGGTGTCCTGGTGCCAAGTGCACATGAACACCCCTATGCTTGAACATGGTGTTCGTTATGGACAATCCGTGATGAGCACAGAAGTCCAATAACAAAACGCCACTCGGGGTCAGATCGGGGGGGCCATTCCTCCCAATCACGCCCTTCCAGGTCTCACTGTCATTGCCCATGTGAGCATTGAAGTCTCCCAGCAGAACAAGGGAGTCCCCAGAAGGTATGCCCTCCAGCACCCCCTCCAAGGACTCCAAAAAGGGTGGGTACTCCAAACTGCCATTTGGCGCATATGCACAAACAACAGTTAGGACCCATCCCCCCACCCGAAGGCGGAGAGAGGCTACCCTCTGGTCCACCGGGGTAAACCCCAATGAACAGGCTCCAAGTCGGGGGGCAATAAGTATGCCCACTCCCGCTCGGCACCTCTCACCGGTGGCAACTCCAAAGTGGTAGAGAGTCCAGCCTCTCTCAAGGAGATTGGTTCCAGAGTCCAAGCTGTGCGTCGAGGTGAGTCCGACTATATCTACCCGGAACCTCTCGACCTCGCGCACTAGCTCAGTCTCCTTCCCCTTCAGAGAGGTGACATTCCACGTCCCAAGAGCCAGTTTCTGTAGCCGAGGATCGGACCGCCAAGGTCCCTGCGTTCGGCCACCACCCAACTCACACTGCACCAGACCTCCTTGGCCCCTCCCATAGGTGGTGAGCCCATGGGAAGGGGGACCCACGTTACCTCTTTGGGCTGTGCCCGGCCCAGCCACATGGGTGCAGGCCCGGCCACTAGGTGCTCACCATCGAGCCCCACCTCCAGGCCTGGCTCCAGAGGGGCCCTGGTGACCTGCGTCCGGGCAAGGGAAAACGTTGTCCAAAGTTTTGATTCATCATTGGAGGACCCAAACCTATTATTTAGGAAATTGTATCTGTTAAAAAGTACATTTTTTGGGTGGCATGGTAAGCAAGATTTTTGGTGTTCAACAATGCCTCCAACTCTGGAAATTAAAAAAAAAAAAAAATGTGACTCTGCCTCTAGCTCTAGTATATGCTAGGTTTCTGTCCATATTGTTTATAGGAGACACTACTGTTATGATTGATTGGTAATTATTAATTTATATCATTGTAACTTATGTCACTTAGGAATTAATATACGCATTAGAGGTGTGCACTGGAACTGGGATCCCTTCAGACTCAAGCTATACGTCTAGGGCCTTTTTACTCAGAGAGGAATTGGCGGTTAGCCGTAAGAAACATGAGATGATTGGTTGCTTATAATATGCAACACAGCTCAGTTATTGCTTTGAGCACAAACAAAACATTACTTCATAAAAGTCTTGCTTACATAATAAAAACCTGTCATAACCCTTATATTTTTGATGTTATTTCTGTCTGTCAGTTATGTAAAACTTGCTAAGAAAATTGCATCAGGCTCATAACATGTTATTTCACATCATTTTTTTTTTACCTTCCTTGTTTTGCATAGTATTGAAGTAAGGCTTATTGCTATGTAATTACTGGGATACATTATGTGTCCTGCTTTGTTGATTGCCGTCATATTTGCAACTTGGCTATCATGAAGTACTTTGTCCATGTGAAACATTTGTTGGGTGTATGTTTAGATTATATTTCATTTGTTCCAAGGGGAACATCAAATTTTACACAAGCTCCAATAACAGGGTTGTAGGTGGCAGAAAGATAAGGACATTGTTATTTATTAACTTATTAATTTCTCTCAGCACTATTAGTAAAATTGTATTAGCCTATGGTTTGTATTAGTTTTAAGTACCTAAGTGCATAGGCCTATGTTTGAATGTAGTGTCACCTCAAAGTTGTAGGTTCAGAGCATGGATAGACTGATATATATTGTTTTCTGATTTGTTCTGTATCTATTTAGTTAAGTTTATTTCATGTGATAAACATATGTGATATTTTATGTATCTATAACTGTTTTCTGCATCTACATCTTTTTTCCTTGTAGCAGCTTTCTCAGCAGCCCTGTAATGGAAAATCCTCCGATCCTACTTTATGGCTTGACAGATTAGCAGTCATTTTCAGGTAAATCACTAATCCCTTCAGATATTTTTTTTTTGTCCCTGAAAAAATTGTTTTACATTCATTTAATTCACTAGTCAAAGAAGTTCATAAACAAAACTTTTGTTCTGTGCCTTATCATTGTAATTTTTAAATTGAATCTGGATACATTCACACTGTTAAAGTAAACAAAAAAAAAAAATTCTAATTTACAAAATCTCTGTAATTCTACAATTTGTAGGGCATTGTCACTTTCTTTTCATGTTAACTGTTAACATTGTTTTGCTTTATTTATGTTTGACTTTTATGGAAACTACTGTAATAGCATTACAGTTCCAGAAAGTTTAGAAGTGTTGAATAATCATGGTTGTTACTGATACTCTGTTTCTCCTTTATCTGTGCTTGTTTTATCCTGTTTTGTACTCTGCCTAATGCTTTTTTATCCAGTAGTTCTAGTAAGTAATTCTACCTAATTGTTATAGAAAGAAAATTCAGAAGTTTTATTTAAGAAGTACAGCTTATTAAGAATTAACTTTAGTAAAGGAGTTCTTTTGTAAAATGCTGCCTGATAGTCCTCAAAGGTTGTAACAGTCCAAGCTAGATATTGTCCATATTCCATCTATAGCATTTACTATACTCAAGTACAAATATATTTTAAAAATTACTCGCAACTTGTTTCTTATCCAGTTTGCACTGGTTATAATAGGCAACTCTCCTTGTGATGTGCTGTTGTAGTGTTTTGCTTTATTTCTTTGTTCATTTTATATGCTTTAAAAAAATGTTAAAAATGGAACATTAATATCTGACATCCAATATAATTTTACAAGTTAGGCATTCTGTAAGTGTTGTATTTTTTATTTTATTCTTGGTGATCTCCTTGGAAGCAATTTTCAGTTCCTTGGTCACTTTGTTTGTACAGTTTATTCATTTAATTTTCTGAGTTGTAGATCTGCTTGTTTGGACTAGTTAGTTACAAGAGAAGGTGCCATGTAGTGTCATGTGGCTATATCAGAACACTATTCCTACTACATCCACCAGTTTAAATGTGTGTGTAGCTCTCAAGTCGACTGTTGCAATTACTTTTTTCGGTCAATCCTGATGATTAATAAGGACAGCCATGATTTGGGCAAACACTTGAAACATGATGGCTATCTGGTACTTGCTGGTGGCTGATGATCTCAAAGAAACTGGGCAGTGTTTATAAATTGTTCTTATTAATGTATTATATTTTACAAATTTCTAGGTAAATACTTTGTTTCTGGTTGTTTTCTTGCAAAAGACTCACAGAGTGTGGCATTTAAATGGCTTCTTCACACAGCAAGAAATGGAGTCCTGTCTTCTACACAGTTCACAAATGGAGTGCTTTGAATGACAATGTTTTTATTATTAAATACTTTATTTGCTTACCCTACCACTAATGAGAACTTTCAGAAATATTTATGCTAATTTATATAAAGTGGAGCAATGGAAATCTTTAAATGTTTTACAAATTACTGTAGTGAATTTAATCTAATGTGAACAAAAAAATGAGTTAAAAACGAAATTTGCAAGAAAATGTAAAATTGGCAAACGGAGGCATCAAGGGGTATACTTAAGGTCAGAGAACATTTGATATATTTACAATTACTGTGTTTGCCACCATTTGAGTACCAGATTTTACCCTTCTTGGTGTGTAATTTTGGCCTCAAATGTAATGAAGTTTTAGATGTATACAAAGGAAAGAGTTGAAATAAAAAGTCCTTAAAGAAAAGGGATGCAGAGCATAACAGAACGCCTGCCATAGGTATTCCATGATGTTTTTACACTTTTTGCCACGTCTTGACAAGTGCATAAAAGCTAAATAATTTTGTGTGATAAACAATGCATTAACAGTGTTAAGCCAGTTGTGATTATCCAGTGAGGCATGGCTGGACAACAGTATAGACCAGGTCCACCTGCTTTTTAAATCTCTGCTGCCGTTGTAGATTGTGAGCAATTGCACAGGTATGGAAACTGCGATCATAGTTGATATCTAAAAGTTCAGAAACACTGATATCAAACCTAAAGGGCAAAACCATAAACAATGTCCCCAGAACCGAGACACTAAACTGTGACCCCAATCAAGTAGAATGCTGTGAATCATTAACCAGAAAAGTAAAAACTAAGAGCACAAGACTAAGCATGTTCAAGGTTTTAATATGTTATCTTGAACAAAGAGCTTTAGTGCACAGTGGGTTTTATACGTACATGATCTGGTGTGTAATGCCTCCTGGGAGGCAGCAGTGCAGCATGTCCCAGCAACCAACCAACAAAACGCTGAAGCTGCAAAATAGTGGCAAAGTGCACATAACATTAGGCAAAAAAAGTATCTGTTTTTATTAAGCTACAATTTTTATAACAAACATGTGTATGGTCATTTTTATTGAGGTTTAAGCTTTCAAATTAACCATAACAGATGAACAGAAAAATTGTGTCTAAAGCAGCAAAAATCAATAATGGATAATAAAATTATAACAAACCCAATTCTTTGCTAATACCATGTACTTGTTGCCCTGGATAGTTTTTACTTGCAATCGAAGATTAACATTTAATATGAAATATTTGGTAGTTGATGAACTGCTTTTGTTTATATACAGTGTATTCACAACGTATTCGGACCCCTTCAATTTTATATTGCACCTTTGTGTTGATATCTTTTAAAATCATTATTTAACCTCATCAAGCAACACTTAATATCCCAGAATGACAAAATGAAAACAAGATTTTAATTCATTTTTTGCAAATTTATTACAAATAAAATGCTGAAATATCACTTTGACATAAGTGCTCAGAGCCTTTACTCGCTACTCTGTTGATGCAGTTTTGGCACCAGTTATAGCCTGGGGTCTTCTCGAGTATCATGCGAAAAGCTTTGCACAACTGAATTTGGAGAATTCCTACAGATCCTCTCGAGTTGTGTCAGGTTAGAAGGAGAACATTGGTGGACAGCTTTTTTTTCAGGTCTCTCCAGAAGTGCCTGATTGGACTCAAGTCCAGGCTTGTACATGCTTTTAGCATGTGTTATCTTCATTACCCTGTTCACCTATCTTAGCAAGCACTTTCTACCTGATTGCTCAGTTTGGCCATAAGGCCATCTCGCTCAGTTTGGCCATAAGGCCATCTCGCTCAGTTTGGCCATAAGGCCATCTCTAGGTAGAGCCCTAGTTTTTCCAGACTTATTTCATTTAAGAATTATAGAGGTCACTGTGCTCTTGGGAGCCTTCAATGCTGCCAGCATTTTTTTTTTTATCTTCTTCATATCTCTGCCTCGCCATAATCCTGTCTCTAAGCACTAGAGAGGATTCTTTTGACCTCATTGCTCTGTTTTTTCTCTGATATACATTGTCAGCTGTGGTGCCTTTTATAGCCAGGTGTGTGCCTTTCCTTATCATGCCCAATCAATTGAAATTACCATAAGTGGACACCAAACAAGGTGTTGAAACATTTCAACAATAAATAATAAAATGGGATGAACCTGAGCCAAATCTAAAGTGTCAAGGCTAAGGGTCTGAATGCATGTGTCAATGTGATGTTTCAAGTTTTTTTATTTAAAAAATTTGCAAAAATGTCTAAAATCCTGTTTTAATTGGTCATTCTGGAATATTGAGTGTTGCTTGAGGAGGAAAAAAATGTAATTTTTTTAGCATAAGGCTAAATAATATATAATATAACAAAATGTGAAGGGGGTCTCAGACTTTCTGAATAAACTGTGTATGCACATGACATTCAAATAAAATATTAGTTAATGTTTGATTTCTTTTACAATAAGTTTAAAAAAATTACGTGAAACATTAAGATTTAATAATGTAGTCTTAAACTGTCTAACTTTTAGTGTAAACAAAAGTGGAATTTGTTCAGTTATTCCATTGGATCAGATTCAAGTAGCATATCCCTACTTTTTTAAATCTTTATCTGGGCATCTCTTTTGGGTTATTCCTTATAAATAATAGTAATAGTAAATTTTATTTATAGAGTTCCTTTCCCACACTCAAGATGCTTTACAGAGTCCCAGAAAGAAAGAGCAGGAGTATGTTACATTGGATACAAATGTTTCCTGAATAGAACACTAAAACAAATACTGGATACACAAAGCAGTATAATAAAAGGCTGTAAACTAGAGCAAAATGCTAAATTAAATACTAAAAGAAAAGCCTAGCAGATTCCTTATTTGTTTCTTACAGCTTTATTTTTTGTGAATGACATGGCTTTCATAATGACTCAATAGTCATACACAAAAATGTGTCTCTAAGTTACTTGGGTAATACCATAATATGGAATTAGTACGAAAGCAGAAATGCATGGTTGCTATTATTCTGTTTTTGGAGCTTTAGCTACAGAGATTTATAAACAAATAATGATAGTTGATATGTTTATTTTTATAAATTCAGATAAATATTAAGTGCTATCTATACTCTTAGAAATATACTAGTTTGTGAGTGTCAAAGCTCAGAGTTTACTAATGTCAGTCATTTTTGCCAACATTTCAGGCATACAAATCCTATTGTAGAAAATGGACAGACGCATCCTTGTCAAAAAGTTATTCAGGAGGTACCTTTATTTTTTCCTCAAAGTTTATTTAGAAACAAACCTCTTTTTTTCTATTTTTTATTATTATAAATATTTGCATGATGGATCTGATAACCATATTAAGTCAGTGTATTTGTGAACTTCTCTGCATATGATTTTTAATTTATATGTTGCCTTATAGAAATTTAACATTACTATTTACAAACATTTGAAATGTGTCTTGGTTTTCTTTATCGGTTTTGTTTACTTTTTAAAGTATCTTTTGATACTGGTTGCTCTTAAAAATACAACAATGAAGTTCTTATCAGCAACCCCTTGGTCCTAAATGTGTCAGCCTAATTACTGAGCGTTGCAGAAATGCAGGAAGGTAATATATGCAGGCTTTATCTACACTACAGACAATATGCTGAGACATCATAAAAGGCACTTATGTGTTAGGATATACTGTATAAAAAGTCTAGACTGTTTCCTAGTCACTTGCAGTATATCTCTCATACACATCTGTTTTTGTGAGAGACTTATGCAAATAATATAAAGCAATATCATTTTTGATTATCTGTAATTTTTAGACATACTTAGCACTTTATGACTTTGCTGTTGTCTTTTTTTACCTGTATCTTTTGAAATGATTAGTAAAACACACACACACAAGCATACCTGTTGATTGATTGTTGGAGATATCAGTTTTGCTATAAATTAAAATGATTTTTTTCTAATTAGATCTGGCCCATTTTATCAGAAACCCTAAATAAACATCAGGCTGATAACAGAATTGTAGAAAGGTGCTGTAGATGTCTTCGTTTTGCAGTGCGGTGTGTGGGCAAGGGTTCAGCTGCCCTTCTTCAACCACTAGTTACTCAGGTAAGCAAATTTTGTGAGAATTGAGTTTTCTGAAGATATATTAAGGTTGTTTTTCTTTTGCCATGTGTTTTTCCCCTCAATTTCTTTTTAGAGGTATCTTTTATAGTATAATCACACTGTACAAGTTGTATAATAAAAAGTATCATTTTTTTCCTTTCTGTGACTTTGCTACCTGTTCCAAGTTAAGTTAGATTTGCCATTTGCCACTAAAACATATTAAGGTGTTTTTTAATATATAAGGGACCCTGTTTAAAAATTGTAAAATAAACTTTCTGTAGCAAGTGGGAAACATGGATTGCCTTTAATACGTGGTAAGCAGCTGCTTGGACTATGGCAAAGTTCAAATGATGCTGGTACATTTCAGTATAGTCATGATAAAGCATGTTGTTCTTGATATTGCAATTGCCATTGGTAATTTGAATAATTTTGAAAGCAGATATACAAAGGCGAAACATTTTTTTTTTTAGAGCCAGTGCTGATTTCATGTTACTGAATTGGCCAATTCTGATACCAGTTTTGATCTTTCTTTCTTTCTTTCAAAAATAATTTATACTAAAAGCTCTTAGATAACCATACATAAGCTCATACATAACATAGCTCATACATTTATCCATAAAACAAATGGCATAAAATAATTCTCACAATTACAAGCTGTCATCTTGTTTAATTTGTAATGTACTTACCTGAAAAAAAACTTAATTTAAAAAAAGTACTTTTCACCGTTTGTCTAACAAAAAATATTTATTCTCACACATTGATTCAATGAATTGGTATTGCCAGTTAAGCCTGATGCAGTGTAAATATATATGCACTTACAGGTTTTAATCATTAATTGCACTACAGCTTTTTTGCTGTTAAAATAGACATTTATTTATTACGCAGTGTACTGGAGAGACATTCCTTATTCTTGAGGTGTGATTATGTAGTACTTGTTTCTTACCGAAACTTATTTGTTTGTGTGTGTCATACAGTATAATAAATACTGCACAAAACCTTTCAAAAATCTACAAATCTATCAAATATCCATAAGATATTTATCAAGAAGATACAAGCCTTAACAAGTTTACAAGTAAAACTGACAAATTTTGCTTTTAAGCAAACAAGCCTATTGCTAAATAAGTAGAAATTTAAAATTCTTCATTCTCTTTCCTTAATGTGAGTTGCTGTACTTAACACAAGCTCACTCACCGTCCAAATTCATACAAGCAATGTTCATTTTAAATAAAGGACAAAATAAAAAGGTCTGGATTCATTAAAGTCGCTTTACTTGCCTTTTGTCTAATTGCACAGGACGATTCCTATTTCTTTCTTTATTACTCCACTTTCTTTAATTTAAAAGTTAATATTCTAATCTTCTCTCTGATAAAGTCTGTCTACTCGCAGTTTACAGAGAAGAAAAAAAAGATGAGCTATGGCTCAACTGCTATATTACCTAATGTAAAAGAGCACTACTACTAAATTATTGTAAAGCTTACAAAAGAAGATGTTGAGAAAAATCTGTTTAATTATCAGCCAATTTACTGATTAACAAACGAGTCTTTAATGCTGAAAATTGAATGGTTTAGATCGGCAGCCAATCGGTCAGATTATCATTATAAGGTACATTTACTAGAAAAGTTGGGTCAGAAAATGTATGGGATGTAATAAAATGTGACATGGAAATTCTTTAATTTCATTATCTTTTTATAGACGAAATTAGTGTTGCTTGCTTCAGTTGTTTAACAGAACAATTTCAGGTGTCACTGTAGTCAGATAAAAAAAAAAAGCTTTAGCAGTGTTGCTTTCAACAGCATATATCTCAAATAAACAAATAAGAACAACATAACAGAACAGTATGATTCAAAAGAAAACAAAGAGAGCAACACAGTTTGAGAGCTCTTGCCACATTTTGGAAAACTTGTGTACAGATTGTCTTAAAAAGAATTGATTTCTCTTTCCCAATGGTTATGGAAAGTGGATTGGAATTTTTTCCAGCAAAATAAGTCTACATGCTAGTAGTGTGATATAGGATATTATAACCAATTTTTCATTACAAACTTTAATCCCATCTGGTAGTAAACCATACATTACCATTAATGCAATGGCAGAGACTTTATATCCAATGCTATCTAGAAAAAAATAGATTTTGGCCTAAAATGATATTGCTGTGGGGCCTTTCCAAAACATATGGCCTACAGGTGTTGGAGTTGGATAATAACACTCACAAAGTTGGATCTTGCCTTTGGTATATTTTAGACAATTTTAAACCAGCTATATGTGGTTAATAAAAGATTTTTTTTTGTATTCTGTGAATTCCTTTTCTGAAAATGTAATAGAAAGATCCCTTACAATCATTAAAGGGTGAATTCCTTGAAATATTTTTATATATTGTAGCGTTGCTGTATGAATCTTTTTTTGGAAGATTCATCCAGCAAGTATTGCCTTATTGGTGAGAGGTACGGAAAATTGGGTGGGATGCTTCTAACACTCTGTCTGATTTGTTTATAGGAAAAAAAATGAAACTGGAAGATTAAATTTGGAGTGAAATTATACAAATGATGCAAATTCAGTCAACTTAGAGATCTCTGTGTGCCCCAATCTTAAGTGTTTTCCACAAGACAAATATTGAATAGGCATTAATGCATAGGGGAAACTGATAAAGAGCTTCTATACCTTTAAAATATGTCCTGGATGTCCACTAAAAACATCCAAATTTTTAGTAATTGGTGGATGCCTAGATTGCTTGTAAACTGAAAATAATTAGTGTTGACCAGAGCACCTAGCAGAGCATACAAAGAATGTTTAGAACATGATTTTTTTCCCCATTGTAAACTAAGCTAGTGGAGTTTTTTCTTTTTGTCAATTTCCAGCTTTTTATTGTATAAATATTTGCAGCTCAATAGTAAAACTGAAAGTGACACAGCACCTTCTGCTTTAGATCACTGACAGAATCTTTTTTTAATTACAGGTAAATTATGTTACACTTGAGTTTAAGTTTTTAAAGACATATTTGTTAATGGTACTGTATATCGGAATGCTCCGGAATAGATTTATCACCTTCGGAAGAATATTTATTTAACTATATTAGTTCTCCCATCTAACGTAAGGTAGAGCTTAAACCATCTATTTGCATTTAGTTTGATTTTTTTCCATTGCATTTTTAAAATTGTGTTTAAAAAGATTTTATTATTTACTTGTTATGGATATCCCCAAATATTTATAATTTTTTGATATTATCAACAAATAGTTATCTGACCTTGCCTGATATGCCAAAGCATTCACTGGAAAAAGCATGTTTTTATTCAAATTCATTTTTAATCTAGAGATCTTATGAAATTCACCTAGTAAGTTTAGAGAAAAGCCAAGCAAAATGACACCTTTTATTGGCTAACTAGAAAGATTACAATATGCAAGCTTTCGAGGCAACTCAGGCCCCTTCTTCAGGCAAGGTAATCTTGCCTGAAGAAGGGGCCTGAGTTGCCTCGAAAGCTTGCATATTGTAATCTTTCTAGTTAGCCAATAAAAGGTGTCATTTTGCTTGGCTTTTCTCTACATTCATAATGGCTAACACGGTACAACACCCTAGTACTACCTAGTAAGTTTAAAATCAATATTAGAAGAGATTGTGAATATGATATATAAAGTATATTATTAGCTCGAAGAGAGATTTTCTATTCAAGCCTTTCTTTAACACTAGAATTACCAGAGTCTATGAAAAAACTCGCACCTCTCTGCCAGTGTCCTTTGTCCTCTAAATGTGCTGATAAAAACAAGCTGCAAGCAGCCGGCTATTACATCCCCCCACCGTCTTAGAATGTGCACAAGCATCTCCCAGCTCATGCCTTGATTGATTATCTGGGAGTGAAGTGGAGTTTTAGAGTGGAAATAATAGCTCGTTATTTGGAACACACACATTTCATGTGTGTTCCGTTTCTACAGTAATCTGTGTAAACACATTATTAAAACAGAAACTTTTTCATATTTTAGTAATAAATGTTATAAAATATAGGCATAAACTATAGAATGTGTGAAGCATCATGAAGTCCAAACATCAAATAAACACTTTCACAAAAGGTTCAAGAACAATACAACAGCTTCCGTGGCGTAGCGGTAAGATTTGCTGTCTCAGAGCGCAGCAGGCTTACTGTCCATCAGAGACCTGAGTTCAATTCCCCGTTGAGAAGAAAGTATTCCTTTTTTTCTTTTTTTTTTTTCTTTTTAACCTCAAACAGACATAAAATTTATAAATTGGTATGCACTGTCAGTTAATGAGATTGTTATATTTTCATGTGGGATGCTCCTTTTAAAATATTTTTTAACAATTGAGACTGCAATTAACATGAACAAGTGTCCTTATAACTGTTATTTTTAAGATCCATAGCACACAGACAGACAGAGCACTGCGTAATAAAGAGACAGACAGGCAGAAAAGTCACTAGATATATAAATAAACAGGGAAAGCACATATACTGAAAAAAAAAAAAAAAGATCAACATGTGCGTTGATCCTGCTGCACTGAATAAGCTCACGCGCTCTAACATTTCACCCACCCCCCCCGATCTGACTCTAAGTAACAGCGCAAGTATAGACGCAAACCAAATGTATGTGTGTACTGTATAATATTAACAAAAAGAGCGGCTTACTACTGAAAACAGCAAATATAGGAGTGAGTGGGGATCGAACCGGGGACTCTTGATCACACTTGGTTTGCGTCTGTACTTGCGCTGTTTCTTACAGTCAGATCCATGGGGGGGATGTTAGAGCGCATGAGCTTATTCAGTGATGCAGGATCAACGCACATGTCGATCTTTTTTTTCTTTCAATAATAGTGCCAGCATAAATCCACACCCGATCTGGCGCTGTTCGTTTTCAAATAATATTGCATTAGTGCGATGATGTTTTCACATATATTGTCTCTCTCTTTCTTAAGGTTGTAATAAGAACCACAGCATAGAGAGAAGAGTGTACATTGTAACAGCGTTAACATTTGAATCTGATGAATGCATATTGCGTTGAACTTACTGCTCTGTACTATTCTATCCTCTGCATGTCCTGGAGTACAAAAGAAACAGCATACAGCAACATGTGGGGACTGGCAAGATCAGGGAAAAAAAAACACGCAGTCACTGATTACAAACCGCAAGATGTTATGCAAATGAATATGAATAATGTTGCATCCGTGCCACAAAGTTTTCCGAAATGTACTATACAGGTCATAAAACGAATAATTCCAAATATCATATATACCTACGTCTGTGTTTTTTTTTTTTTTTTTGTTTTTTTTTGACATCATACACCATAAGGTGCACACTAATTCAGCATGAGCAGGAACACTCAATAAAACTGAATAAAAAAAAAATCAAGTGACGGTGAGATACAAAGAAGGCAGATTCGCCAGCGTTTGTGTGTCAGCTTTAATCCCTCCAGATGAGAGAATGTCCAGTTCCATTGTCTCAAAACACCACTCACATCTACAGTTATTCCATTTCAAATGAAAAATAACAGTGTCAGATCCCTTTGGGGGGGCGGTAGTATGTATCGTGATCGTGATTTACAGAGAATAAAAGTTTAAAAAAAAAAAAACAGTAACTTTTACAAGTCCTATAAATGCACACTGTGTGTTACAGACGCAAACCAAATGTATGTGTGTACTGTATAATATTAACAAAAGGAGAAGCTCACTACTGAAAACGGCAAATATAGGAGTGAGTGGGGATTGAACCGGGGACTCTTGATTACAAGTCAGCAAATCTTACCGCTATGCCACTGAAGCTGTTGTCTACTCCTTGAATCTTTTGTGAAAGTCTTTACTTGATCTTTGGACTTCAGGCATCATACATTATATAGTTTATGCCTACATTTTGTCATTTACTACTAAATTATGAAAAACTTTTGTTTTAAAAATGTGTTTACACAGATTAGTGTAGAAACGGAACACACATGAAATGCGTGTGTTCCAAATAGCGATCTATTATTTCCGCTCTAAAACTCCAGCACTTCAGTCACTCCCAGATAATCAAACAAGGCATGAGCTGGGAAAACTTAGTGAACGTTCTGCGGCGGTGGGGGATGGAATAGCCGGCTGCTTGCTGCTCGTCTTAATCGGCACATTTAGAAGACAAAAGAGAGGTGAGAACGGTTTTAAGGTGGGCCGAATCTACGTGTTTTTTCGTAGACTCTGGTAATTCTAGTGTTAATGGCCCCTTTCATCTCTGATTGCTTCCAGAGATGACTAGCTAATGGTTCAATGGCAATCATGAAAAGCATTGATGATAGAGGACAACTTTGTCTGCTTCTGCTTTCTAATTCTTTGTAATCCAAATTCATATTATTAATGCAGACTGAGGCTTATTTACTAGCAAAAATAATTTCTTCTATGCATATACAGTGTATTGAGGTCAAACCAAATTTGTGCTGCACAGTAAATAAATAAATAACCCCATTCTACACTATGAAAGGCTTTTCTGCATCTGAGGGCAGTACAACTCTGGAGTGTCACATTCTTTGGTCAGTATATTACAATAACCAAGCACCAAAGGTTGGAAACATTACATAACTTTCATGTAGTGTAATTTTAATATGAAAAATTCTCTAAAATCTCTTTTTTTTTTTTTCTTCAGATGGTGAATGTGTATCAGATATACCCACACTCATGTTTCTTATATTTGGGGAGCATCCTCGTGGATGAGTATGGCATGGAAGAAGGCTGTCGGCAAGGGCTGCTAGACATGTTACAGGTACTGGATATTATTGAGTATAAACGAACATTCAATGTATATTCAGAACTCTTGGGGTTTTATTGCTGTCTTTTACAAAGTTGTTGAAGAAGAAATACACACGCCAGAAACAATAATTGAAACTTTAATATCTATTATTAGAAGTATGTATTGTTATAGCAAATTTGAGCATGAAAATGTAAAGTTTTAAATTTATTGGGTCATAAATATGTTCCTGTATCCGGAAAATGAAACTAGCAGAGAGATCATTGGCATGCTGTTTTCACAAAAAAAACCTTTAACAGGGAAAACCTGTGAAATGCTTTTTGGTTCTCTGTGTTCATGACTGTTGCAAGATATCTAATCATTGGGTGGTTTGGGGTACATACTATAATGTTCCAAATTCCCATTCTCCTTTTTTCTCTCTCTCTGTCTATCTATCTATCTGTCTGTTTGTTGTATACTACAGTTTTATATTTTTGTGTGGATCTTAATTGTAGTTGAGGTTAGATTTTGTGTTTAATCTAGGGTCAGACTTTTGTTTCTGTGGATGTAGTCAAACAGAGAACCCACAGTACTACTTGCACTTTTGCTTGTAGAACCACCTCTTCTCTGAACAACTTGAAAATAACGTCCTATCCTTCTGCTTTCCACCTGGTTATCAACAGCTTCACTGACCCTATCAACAGTCAAATAATTTTATTTTCTTACACTACTTGCTTTTATCCAGTTTATCAACTAGTTGTAACTATGTGGCTACCTACAATGTGTTATTGTCTTTTATTAATTATTTAGAATTTCTAATTAGTCAGATGTATTTTTAAGGGTGTTCATTTTTTGTATGCTGCCATGGGAAAAGGCATCTGATAAGTAAATAATACTTATTGATTGTCATATACAGAGTTGGGTTAGTTACGCAAAGAAAGTAATCCATTAAAAATTAAAAATACTTCTGTCATATTGTAGCATTATGTTCTCATTATTTAATCGAAAGTGTAATCACATTTCTAATTGTTACTTTTATGATACTCTCTAAACTCATGTAAATATGTACAATTTGGAAAGTATAACTCTCACATATCATTTCAGTATTTTAATAAAGGGGAAATGACCATAGTAGTGAATGTGAGTTTGCCAGTTAAAGAAGTTAACAATATTACTTACATTAATTATGTGTCATTTTAAATATGGCCAGTAGAGGCCGTTAGTTCTCAAAAAGAACTCTTAATAAAAGTAAATAACAATTAAAAATAAATATGACTTAACTACTCAAACACTTGCAAACATTGATTCTGCAAGCAGTAGGTAAAATTATTGCTAGTGTAAAGGCTCATAGTCAAGTACTCTATTGGTTGGAGCCAGCTACCTGGAATATTTATTTTTGGAAAGCAATCAGTAGGATTATGTCCCTCTGCCTCTAGCATCTTGGTGCTCTTTACACTATCAAAAAGGCACATGATGATCAAATTGAAAACAAAAATTAATTTTTTTAATTATCATCTCACAAGTAAAATTTCAGTTACCTTACTTATTATATTTGACCAAAAAATGTGTTGGGATACTGTGCTGCATTTTACAACAGATGGTGAAACTTTGATTAGAGACTTTTTTGCCTCTATAAATGTAAATTCTTATCTGTTCATCACGAGAAGCAAACACATTAACGTAGCTAGCATATGTATAATTCAAACCTCCGCTCACTACAGTCAGTCTTGAAACTAGAACAAAAATTCTCTCCATTAATCATATTATTTCAATGCATTGTAAAACTGAAAAGTTTCCATCTTTCAAAGGAAATCGTGAAATCTTTATTTCTTAATAAAGGCAACTCTGTCCTGAATACAGTCTTGAAGTAAAATGAACTATTATGTAATATCAACAAAATAACGCACGTTTCTGATATAGATTTGGCAGCATAATAAAATGTAATATATTCTGTGCCTGCATGAAAAAAATGTGTATGTATAGTGCAGATCAGGTAGCCAACCCTGGCTCCTTGATCGCTGTGGAGATAAGAATGCCTGTGTGTCTTGATCTTCACATCATTTACATATTATTTGTTTAAAAAATGTAAGCAAGTAACAGTTTGAGTTGACATTAAATGAAGTGTGAGTACAAGATTTTAAATTGTAATGTGTAACCCTAATTCATTACTACTAGGAAATGTAATTACATTACCGTAGTGTCTTTCTTAGTACCACATTATCCCCACCTCTGCTTACAGTACAACAATTCGCACATTCAGTTGTTTCACTTATATTAACATTTAAAGATTCACAGCTACCTAAGCTTATATAAAATAAGAGTTTCACACTGACATTCAATTTTCTAGCTTCTTGTGACATCTACAGAAGTATAGTTGACTGTAGCAAAAATGTATTAATGGCTGTGAGTAATGAGGTGATCAATCAAGAATGAGGTCACCTGGGTTTTTGCACACTTCTCCACTTTCCCATTAGTTAGTCCAGTTTTATGACTGAAGGGCATCTAATATTATTCTCAACACCATGATTAAAGTTAGCCTTTATGTATACCCGAACAGTTGCGGCCTACCTTGACTTAACTGGTTGTGAAAGAGTTGGTAAAAGCACTATATAAATGTAATGAATTATTATTATTATTATAAATGGAAACGTCCTCAGAACTTTGGCAAGCTGTTTGTTTTCGAAAACAGTTGTTCCTTCTCATCGATAGAAATTTTCAAATTTTTTTTTTTGCCTATAAAAGCTATTAACCCCAAAGTGCAATTAGGCCATTTATTTTAGTAAAGTGGAAATACATGGTTTATAATAAGGAGGCTTGAAAAAATCCCTCATTCTTTCATTTCAGCATCCATTGTAATGCAGCTTTGCTTGAAGACTGAAAGGTCAAAGCTGAATTGAAATTTTTAGTATTGTAATACATATTTACATGTATATGAAATTTGGATTTGAATGTTGACAGGCCTCATACAAATTGTTATTATTAAGAACTATATTTTTCTGTTTATTTTTTATTTATAGGCTTTATGTATGCCCACCTTTCAGTTGCTTGAGCAACCTTATGGTCTCAGAAATCATCCTGATACAGTAGATGACCTTTTCCGATTAGCAACAAGGTAAGATAAAATAAGCAAAGCAAGGGAAGAAAAGACAATACTGTTCCTTTAATTCAAGAGTTCAAATATGTATTTGTTTTGATTCTTAAAACACAAAATTTTAAAAAGTTCTTTATGTCCCTCTCTCCTTCAGGTTTATACAGCGAAGTCCTGTTACTCTACTAAGAAGTCAAATTATAATTCATATTATCCAGTGTGCCATTGCTTCCACTACTCTCGATCATCGAGATGCCAACTGTAGCGTCATGAAATTCATGAGAGATCTTATCCATACAGGCATTTCTAATGATGTGAGTACCCAAATATCTGTTAAGCAGTGCCAGCAGTATAACAGATTGCTGCTATAGGTTAAGTATAGTGAACAATGCTCTCTTATAATACTTTTTTTTTTTTGTGTATGTTTAATATTAATTTGCTATTGCTCATGTAAATTAGGCCTGTGTATGGATGATCTGCCTCGTGGATCTTGAACTGAAAATGAAATGTTCAAAAATTATATATTCAAAACCTTTTATATTCTTAAAAAGCACACACCAGTGTATGGTGTTGCAGTGGTTCTGTTTGTTTAGTTTGGAAAGAATTTGCAACTCACTAATTTGGTTATTCCTAAGATATTAGAACATTAAATAAAGACGTGCTTCTTATGTAGAAGTGATATGACTATTTTCAGAGCATTTGTTTTAAAGTAAAACATCACTCAGTAGGTACTAAACTAAGAAAAGCAAATGACATCTCTATAGGTGAAATAGTTATAATATGCACAATTCTGAAGTAAAAACAAAGACCTTGAGTTTTCTACACTTAGAAATTTGTAAACCAAGAGTTCTTACATCTGAGGAAGTGCTAAAATGAGAGGAAGGGCAATGGAACTTAAACGCATACCACACTCACCGAGCACACAGACACCACAAGCCAGTATGAGCCTGTTTGTCACCACCTGTTGAGGTTCACATTTTGTTAAGGTTTGTGGTAAATCTGAGTAAAAGGTATGTTTAAAAGTTTTTTTTTTATTTTTTATGTAGCAATACGTTTCATATAATATTTATCTCAAATCAGTGAATTAATACCTTTTATTCAAGATGTTTCAAATTGCACATATAAGTGTATAACATTTTACAGTGTATATATCATTATATTTAAGAAGTAAAACATTAAAAAATATAACCCAGTCAAATAAAAATAAATACAGTAGTATTTTCAAAGACAATCAATGAAACTAAACACTTAAACCCATGGTAAATTTTTTCAAATTATGACGAAACACATTTCATACTAGAGTTGAGGTTTATATGCGTTTTTTGTTTCAGCATGAAGATGATTATGAGGTACGCAAGGAGTTAATTCATCATGTAATGTCTCAGAATGGGCAGCAGATGGTTAACCAACTTCTTCAGACATGTTGCTTCTGCCTGCCCCCATACACGTTGCCTGATGTAGCTGAAGTCCTCTGGGAGATCATGTTGTTTGATAGGCCGGTAAGTAAAAGACCACAGCATTAAGTTTATTGTCCTTTTGATCTTTTTTCCCCTATTACCTATCATAAAGCACCAGATATAGGCAGGTTAGAGTTGAAGAATAGTTAAGAAGAGGGCTTATCTGAAGCCTGGATGTAATTTTTTAAAGGGATAAGCAAAAAACGAAACATCCACAAGAGGGCAGAAGATTATGGAAAAGTGTTTGTGAGTTTTTATTTAGGGTGTAGTGTATAAAGTGGTGCATAACATTTGATAATTACAGTTCACATCTCAGTTTCTTCTGTTTAAATTATGTGGTATTGCACATTTAGAAGCTTATGACCAAACATTTTAAAATCTGATTCTAATGAATGTCACTGAAGTATATACATATTGAGGGACCATGTTTAAATGCACAACTTTCTTTGGATACACTAGCATAATTGTGCTTTTAGGAGTTCTCAGCTATTTAAAAACTGCATGTTGCCAGTCATCAAAAATCAAAAAAACAGAGTCCCCTCTAAATGTTCAAGGTTGAGTTGTGACCTATGAGAAGTTTCCAGCATGCCCACCCTAAGCAGTTTGGTGGAGACTTTTGAGAAAAGTTCAGTTCATTCACCTGTGAAGTTTCATACACATTGCAGAAACCTACAACCTCTGCTTGTTGGCAAATATGGACTTCCTACAGCAATGTCATAGGCAGGCTGCTTTAGTGACTGAAGATAGGCATTATTCCAAATAAATTTAGGTTTTCCTTTTAGCGACAGAGTTCAAAGTTTACTTAGAAACTGTTACACCAGACTATACCCTTTTTATGAAAATATTTTTGTTTATCCATTGATTTTCCCACTTTATTTGTTACCAAATTGTATGGTGCCAACAGCTTTTCTGGCAGCTCACCATGAACAGGATGCCAGTGTACCACAGGGTATACTCTGGCCAGGACTATAGATTTTTAGAACAAACACTCGTTAACATGGTAAACTGTTCACATACCTGAACTTGAACCCAGAATACTGTAGTTGTGAGACAGCAGTGCAGACACTGTGCTAGGCTTATTTGTTTTCATTCATGGCTGACCAAGTACGATTTGTAACTAATGGTGTTTATCTGCGAAGGAATTTTATGAGAGTAAAACATAAGTCATATTTTAAGCACTTAGATGGTTTTCAATGTGTCCTTAATATGTACAGAGTGCATTATGAAATTGATATAATCTTTATTAAAAAAAAAAAAAAGTGAAGTGTACTTTTGGAATAGAAAGTGAATTTTCTGCCTGTATTTCAGCTTTCCTTCAACATCCTTAAACATATGAGTATGACACGAACTGGATATTCTAAGCTGGTACACTTTGAGTGTGTGCCTAAGTGAGCCCTCTAGTGGACTGTTATACCATCCTGCCATGAGTCCCATTTTGCACCCAATAGTGATCAGTACTCTGTGTCACCATGAATTAAAGTAAGCCTGTTTTCAATTTATTCTTTTTTTTTTTCTTTCTGGAAAGACATTTTGCCGTTGGCTAGAAAACTCATTAAAGGGACTCCCCAAAGAGACGTCTGGAGGAGCAGTGACAGTGACACACAAGCAACTTACAGACTTTCACAAACAAGTAACCAGGTAAAGACAAGCAGCTGTGACCTTTGCTTTACATATTTGTAAAAAGTTTTTCATCCATCACTTCAGCATCCTTTGACAAGGATGTGCTCTGTTTTCTAAAACATAGTGATAGTGTCTCAAGATCATTTTTGTGTTGCATTTAATTGTACTTCTAGGTGTTATGAGTATTTTTTTTTTTTTTATAGCTACGCAGCTGAAGTTCCTTTTTGTTCGCTGATTGTATAGAAGGCAAGACAAATTAATATTCCAAGAAAAATAGGGTTATTAAACTGAAAGAAATCTTCACTTGTTTAGTTTTTGAACTTTAATAAAGCCCAGAGATGTTTTTAGTCTTTTTGTCACATTTACAAATTTGTAAATTATGAAAAATACAGGAACATCAGTCTTCCCAACCTGGTTTTAGATTTTGATCTTGACGTTATTGTCTGTCAGAATCTGAATAAGTGTATGAAGTCAATGTCATTGACGTTATCCGCTTGGTTAACTATATTTGTAAAAGGAAGAGATTAATGTGTCAGAGGTGGTAGGGGCTGAGGAAGTGAAGCTTTGCAGTGTTTCACATCTGTTTTTATTTATAGTAAAATGCAGAAACTTAGTGTGATGTGTCATATTCAGGAAGCTGCTGTCTGCATTTTGCATTTTCATGTATCATGTGCTATCATCTAGGGTTGTACCAGGAAAAATGATTGTGCAAGGGGGGAAAAAAAAATTGTAACGTTTAGTTTGAATTCATACCTTCTGACTCACACTGTTCCCTGACTATTATGCATGGGCCTGCAGGGGCTTGATATTTGTCGGTGTAGTTTTTAAAAGTTCGCCTTTATACAGGCATGAATACCTGGGCAGGTTTGAACAGGAGCTGAGGTGTGTGCTATTGTAGGCGGCCTCCGCCCCTACCAAATAAACTAGTTGAACTGCACTTTTCATAAATAGCCCTCCATCCCGAGGGCAGTTACTAATTCCTTCTTTATTTAATCTAAAGCCTACTGTTAGAGAACTGATTTTAGTATTTTATTTATTGGCGGGCCACTGTAGAACACAGAGTGCTTAATGGAGTAATGTTTATTTAAATCTATCAGGAAATTAAATCCTTCTGTGGGGTATTTTTTTTTAATTATCCTAAATGCAAGTTTAAAAATCCTTTCATTACTGAACTTCACCAGTTCTTGGGCTCTTCCTGTTTTGTGGCAGGAGTCAACCCTGCACAGGGTACCTGCTACTTACAGGACAAATATAAACAGGGCGCGCTCATTTGTACACAGCCAAGCTACAATCAACAAATAGCCTAATGCGTGTGTATCCAGGAACATTTAAATGTCTTAAATTCCTCTATTTGTTTTGCTGTGTAGTTTTTCAGTTACAAAAATGTCAGTTTAGCTTATATGAAAGCTGTCAAACACAGTGCAACAATTCAGAGGATAATTTGCATCTGTATATTCATTGCGCAGTAGCATACTTAGTTACTGTAAAGTAAATTGTCTTTGACCAAGAAGTAGTTAAATAACGTTTGTTCATTTTGTTTGCCTTCTGGTACATTCTGATGAGTAGTTAGAACCACCTCTCCATAAACTGTATAATTAAGTTGTTCTATGCATTCTACCTTGTTAATGGCTTTTTGATGATGTTTTTGTGATTCTAATTAAAGTGGTTAGAATGTAATGTGTAAAGTTGCATAAGAAGCTTAGACTCTACCGACTAAATCCTGGTTCTGAGACTTGTTTATGACACAACTCAATATCTCCAGCACAGAAGAACTTTTTTTTTTATATCTGAGCTAGACATTAAGCCCCGTTACAATAACAGGCGCTAGAATAGTAGTGCATAAACATTAGTAGGAACAGTCTATATTAAATGGCAAAGGACCGTCTGTTTTCTGTTACAGTAATACTGGCTTGTATGTGGCTGTAATATGCGTCACTGTATTGTGTGCCTTTAATTTTTTCTCACAGTAATACATCTCTCTAGCAAGTATTTTAATCTGTGCTGGCGTGCAGCTGATTATTGTATGTATGGCGTCTCCCCAGCAATGGATTTTATGTGCGCGAAAATAAATCTACTTTTAAAAGTCATCCTATTGTAATATCATGAAAATTCGTATGTTTAGGAAAACACTTTACACTTTACCAGGCCAACTTTGTTAATCGCAAATCTGACATCCTCAGAGTGAACAACAAACACTAATCCCACCTCTTTGGGGAAGCTGGTCTCCACGTCTCAATACCCGATTGGATTTTTCGTGCGTCATGTTTTAGGTCTTACCTCATTTACCGAAATCCGAATGGATCGGCCGCGCGATATTTTATAGGTCCCGCCCTCTCTGTCTTTTGTGACACATCAGGCGGCCTTTGAAGCATCACACCGTGTCCCGCGCATGCGCACTTCACCAGAAAACACACACACACGAGCACATGGACGCACACAGGGATTTTATTAAAGAGGATTAGGACAACTCAGAATTTAAGATTCTTTATCTGGATTGCAATTCAAAACTGCTGAACAATTTGCATTATTTCTGAGGCTCACTTACTGATATTTTGCAACCCTTTGCCTAGAAGGAGACAGGTTTTCATTTTTGACATATGGCATGTGGATGGATATAGTCCCATATTGTAATGTTTGCAGTCCTTGTGGTTTCACATATGTATGGCCAGTTTGAATTTAAGCAAAAATCTTAGGACAGGTACTTGGCCTGTCATAGCCTGGATCTGCCAGCTGGACTCAATCTTCTTCTATCTAATGTAACCATTTGGGTTTTTTATATATATATATATATATATATATATATATATATATATATATATATATATATATATATATATATACATACATACAGTATGTCACTTCATTTAAAAATCACTTATGTCTAACTTATGGGTTTTTTTTTTTTTTTTTAGATATCAAAAAAACACTGTGTTTTATGTATTAAAGAAGACAATCTTTTAAATATATAGTATATTTTGCTTTATTTTTCATTTGCCTGTGATGGACTGATGACCTGCACTGATGGTCCAGCTCTGACTGCAAACTTCATTTGGACCGAGCAGGTTTCAGAATGACCTTACAAAATAAACTCATGATTAGACAAGTTCAAATTTTATTTTTAATCTTTGTTATAACATTTTTTTTCTTTTCACCTAGTGCTGAAGAATGCAAACAGGTATGCTGGTCTCTAAGAGACTTTACAAGACTGTTCCGATAGCTGGGTTTGCACAATCTGCCTAAAAGAAACGGGTAAGTTTACGAAGTGTCATACACTGGAACAGCTCCCTAAATATGAATGTGCTCCAGCTGCTGTAATGTTTAGAAAAATGTGCAAAATTACCACCCTGTCTATCACAGTGTGTACATCTTTTGCCTGTGTGTGTGTGTGTGTGTGTGTGTGTGTGTGTATATGTATATATATATATATATATATATATATATATATATATATATATACACACACACATACACATACACACACTGCCCCGGATGCTGATTGGATTGATTTCACTGTTAAGGGTTTGGCTACTTTTACTGCCAGATGCCCTTCTTGACACTAGCCCTGTCTTATTTATCCCAGCTGCTTGGGACTGGCACCAAGTTTATCTGGTTTCACCCCCAGTGGCTAGATTTAATACATTTTATAAGTGTGAGCGCATGTGTATATATATATATATATACTAATGTTCCAAAACATTACAATAAATTGCCTTATGTGCTGTTGCTCCTCAGTGTGCTGCCAAAACAGCTCCAACCTGCCAAGGCATGGAGTCTGCAAGACCTCCAAAAGTACCAGGTCTTTGGCAGTAGATCCTCCAACTCCTGTAAGTTGCGTCATGGAGCTGCTGTGGACTGGGCTTGTTCCAAAACATACGACAGATGCTTCATTGGATTGAGATTTGGGGAATTCAGAGGCCAGGGCTACACCTTAAACTCTTCATCATGTTATTCATACCATTTCCAAACAATTTGTGATGTGTGACAGGACACATTATCATGCTAGTAGAAATCCCTTCCATCCAGGAATATTTTTGCCATGAGGTGTATACCTGATTTGCAGCATGTTTAGGTAGATCGTATGCACCATATTAATGTCCTTATGAGTTTTCATATCCAAGGCTTTTCAGCAAAACATTTTTCAAGGCAACATGCTCCCTTCATGAGCTTGTCATCTTCCCACTAATGCATCCTGGTAAAATCTCATCTGAAGGTAAACAATGCACACATACCTGGTCATGCAGAAATCATTGATCCAAGGGACAGTTCTAATATTCATTTGCTCACTGTATATGTTTTCGATGGTTGATGATTCATTGGACAAGGTAACCTTCTTCCATTGAACCAAGGGACAGTTTTGATGCTAGCATGCCCATTGTGGGTGCCTTTTATTGTGGACAAGGGTTAGAATGGGCTCTCTGAAAGACCTGTGGCTACACAGTCCCATATGCAGAAGGGTTTGATGCATTCAGTGTCATGATGGCACATTAGTCCTGTAACCATCATTAAAATTATCAGTGATTTATGGCACATTAGCTGCTCTTCCGGTTCACACCATATGTGATAGCCTTCGTTGACCTTGAGCATCAATGAGTCTAGGCCGCCCAACACCCTGTAAATGATTTATGTTTTTTCTCTCCTCTGACAACTGTCAGTACGTACTCACCATGACTAACTGTGAGCACCCAACAATCTTTGCTATTTTGGAAATGTTCTGACCATAACAATCTTGCCTTTTATAAAGTCACTAAGGTCTTTACGCTTCACGAGTACCTAATGTCAGCTTACTATCTAATATGTCCCTGACCTTCACAGTTGTTGTTGTTGTTATGAAATATTCAAACGTCATTTACTTCCTATGGGAGTGGTTGCATTTAGACTCATCAGTGCATGGATTAAAGGAGTATTCAGGCCATGTCACTTTCTGCACTTATTGTGTGGTAGATTTAATTTTAAATGGACACATTTGACATTTTTGTTCATCAGTGACAAAGTAAAAAAATGATTTTGTAAATTTGTTAAAAATCAAAAATTTTCAATCGTTATCATACAACCAAGTATTCAGCCCCTTTGCTGTGGCACTCTGAATTGTGGTGGGATGTATCCTGTTTGTTTTACTTATTCTTCAGCTGCGCCTCAAATGTGATCAGAGTCCAACTTTGGCAAACTGAATTGGCAGGATGTAGTTTAGAAAGGCAGACACGTGTGTTTATATAAGGTCCCAAAATTCAGAATGCATGTCAGGACCAAAACCAAGCCACGAAGTCCAAAGAAAACTGTAGAAAAAAAAAAAAAGAAATTTAGAGCTTTTGATACTGCAATTCGTAGAGTACTGTAATGTCATGCATAAATAGTGTCGCGTCCTACGTACACATACACTGAGTTCAGAAAGTATTCAGATCCCTTCACTTTCTTAACACTTTGGGTTGCAGTTTTAATGTTAAATTTCCAATTTTTTTTCCAATTAATCTACACTCAATAACCCATGTTTTTGAAAAGTTTGCAGATTTATTAAAAACTAGCAAAATACCCGCGCTTCGCAGCGGAGAAGTAGTGTGCTAAAGAGGTTATGAAAAAGTAAAGGAAACATTTTAAAAATAACGTAACATGATTGTCAATGTAATTGTGTTGTCATTGTTATAAGTGTTGCTGTCATATATATATACATATACATATACACATACACATATACACATGATTACGTGGGAGGCGTGATGACGTGACACTCAACTCCTCCTCCCACGGCCATCGAGCTGCCGTCCATTACAGTATATTGTGAAAAAAGAGGTTCCAGTTATGACCGTTACGCTTTGAATTTCAAAATGAAACCTGCCTAACTTTTGTAAGTAAGCTGTAAGGAATGAGCGTGCCAAATTTCAGCCTTCCACCTACACGGGAAGTTGGAGAATTAGTGATGAGTGAGTCAGTCAGTCAGTGAGTGAGTGAATCAGTCAGTGAGGGCTTTGCCTTTTATTATTATAGATCAAAAACTCAAATCTCTCATTCATTTAAGTATTCAGACCATTTGTTGTAACACTTCATATTGTGGTGAGGGGCATCCTGTCTGCTTTGATTACCCTTGAGATGTATCTAGAACTCAATTGGAGACCACCTCTGGCAAACTGAATTGACTGGACGTAGTTTAGAAAGGCAGACACTTGTTCATGTAAACTCACACAATTCACACTGCATGTCAGGACAAAAATCAAGCCATGAAGTCTGAGAGCCTCTCTGTAGACTTGAGCAATCGAATTGTGGTGAGTGAGGCATACAACAGGACAAGGGTATAAAATCTTTTCTAAAGCTTTTGAGTATTCCCAGGAGCACAGCAGCCTCAAGAATAGTGAAAAGGAAGGCATTTGGAATGACCAGGATGCCTAGATTTGGCTGTCTGGGCAAACACGGTAACTGGGGAAGAAGGGCCTAAGTCAAGGACTTGACCAAGAACCAAATGGTCACTCTAACAGAGCTTCATAAGTCCTTTGCTCATATAATAGAACCTTTTCAAAGGATGACCATCTCAGCAGCACTCCATCAATGAGGCATTGATAGAAGAGTGGCTAGACGGAAGCCACTCTTGAGTAAAAGACATATGACAGTCCACTTGGAGTTTGCCATACTGCATATAAAGGACTCTTGAGAGCACGAGGAAAGATTCTCTGGTCCGATGAGACAAAAACTGAACTCTTTGGACAGAACTCCAATTACTCATCACCAGTCTAATCCCTGTGGTGAAGCTTGGTGGTGGCAGCATCATGCAATGCTGTACTTCTTCGATGAAAGGGCAGGGAGACTGGTCAGAACTGAGGAAGGATGAATGCAGTCAAAATACAGTTAGGTTCTTGAAAAAAAACCTACTCCAGAGTGCATGTAGACTTAGACTGGGTCAACGGTTCGCCTTTCAACTCAACAGTGACCAAAGGCAAACAACCAAGACAGTTCTGGAGCGTCTTCAGCACAAGTCTCTTGACTGTCCTTGAATGACCCGGCCGAAACCCAGATTTAAACCCCAAAGAACATCTGTGGAGAGAATTCAAGATGTTGGTTAATAGACACTTCCCACCCAATCTAATGGAGCTTGAGAGGATCTGCCAGAAGAATAGGATAAATATCCTAAATCCAGATGTGCAAAGTTAATAGAAACCTGCCCAAGAAGACTCAAGGCTTTAATTGCTGCAAAAGGGGCTTCTACAAAGTACTGAACTAAGGATTTGAATGCTTATACGAGTAAGAGATTTCAGGTTTTGATTTTTATTAAATTTGCAACCCTTTCTGAAAAAATAGTGTCACTTTGTCATTATGGGTTATTGAGTGTAGATTGATGGGCAAAATGGCACATTTATCCATTTTAATGAAATCTACAATTAAATAAAGTGTGTGGAAATTGAAGGGGCCTAATTACTTTCTCCACTGTATTTGTGTATACATGTACATATGTTTGTGATCAAAATTTACAAACAAGATAAAATAGAATTTCTTTTCAGTTCAGATTTTAGATTTATTTTCATTTATTATGCAACAAGTACAATGTTATTCTTATTAGTATTTTCCCTTTTGGTCAAATAAAGGTGTGGACAGCAATAAAAAAAATGTGGGGTACTACACAATACCCACAAGTGCACAATCGGACACATAATATAAAACCAAAGATGGTATACAATAGTGAGCAAGAAATGGGAAGTTCAGCAGTCATGTTTTGATGGCACCCCTGTGCTTCCTTCATTGTGGTCTCTGTGTGGCATGTCCAAGGCATTCATTGGAAATATGTAACCTGAGGAACCTGAAGCAGTTGGCCATCTCCCCAGTGCTCCCTTGGTTTTTCTGGGTAAGACTCTGCCTGGAGGTTCCTCTTTCTGGTGACGCTTGGGGACAGATGGCTGCTAGCAAGATTTGCCAAAACAGACCTGTGCATAAAAATAGTAGACCTCACACTCTTGTTTGGTTGGGCTGCTGCAGCCAGTAACTATGGCCATGAGTAGGCCTGTTCTTATCAGACAATGTCCTGCAATTCTGTTATCTTTGCAACAACCTAATCAGGGGCTAGTCTGTCACTGAAGGAGTGACAACATGCAGACACATTTTAGTTGTACAGGACAAGACACTGTGTTTCAAAATTAAATGAATTGGGCAAAATATATGAGAGAATTAGTGAATGAGAGATGTCAGCCTCTACTAAACCTGCTTAATCTCATTTGTACGGTTGTAGATAGCCAAAGCCTTTCCCAGAATAGTCAGATGGAAGACAGAAATCACTCATCCATGGTGGGGTACACTCAGTAGTACTGGCAATTTGGGGTTATCAGTAAAGTGACTTTATATATCGTTAGGATATGGAAGCATAGCAGGGATTTGAGCCCGTTTTCGTTGATCTTTGGGGTAGTAGTGCTAATCATTGTGCCAACACCGATTGTGTATTTGTCAGCACTATTGAAATCATGTCCGTTTATAAAGAAATGGGGTTCAATTTGTGTGCTATTACTCATTCATTCATTCATTTATTTCCTTACATGAGGGTTTCTGCTCCCAAGATTGCTAAAAATTAGTGAGTGTTGTTTAGTTATACAATGATAGTATCTTTATTTTTGATGAGACATGAATAGGAGTGGCTGTGTGGCACAGTGGTCAGTGTGACTGCTGTGCTCTCAATACTCCAGAGTCCTGGGTTAGCATTATGTAAAGGTTGCAGTTCTTCTCCAGGTACCCTGCTTTTCTGCAGCCTCCTAAAGATGGGTTTGTTATGTTAACTGGCCATTCTAAACTGGACCTGTATCAGTGAGCATGCCCAGAAAGGACTGGCTCCTCATCCAGGTTCTGTTCCTGCCATTAACCCAGTGCTGTCAGGATAAGCACCGACTCCCCATGTCTCTGAACTACATAAGCAAGTTTGGGAAGAATTATGAGATCATCACTAAAACAGTAAACAATATATTATGTGTTAGAAAATGTGAAAGCCGAACGCATGAGGAAAATAAAGAGGACCTGAAGAATACAGTAACCTGCACTACTTTTTCTGGCCTGATGGCTGCTTTTAAAGGTTACAGATGTGTGTAAGGCTAACTGAGAGTTCAGCCAAAATAAGTAACCGTACAGTGAAGTGTTTAAGTGATTGAGGGTCCAGTACAAGTCAGTTGATGCAAAGAAGTTGGGAGAGGACTGTTCTGTATTGAGAAAGATGAGACTAAATAAGGCAGGAGTACTCAACTCTGGTCCTGGAGGTCTGCAGTTGCTGCAGGTTTTCATTTCAACCAGTTTCACAATTTGAAGCCAGGCCTCACAGATAATGGAACTTAGTATGTCTTTATATGGCTTGTTAGTGCTTTCATTCTTCCAAGACAAATATTTTTCACATTGTAGGTTTTTTGTTTTCTAAGAACATTATCATTATTTTTCATAGTCCGGAACAGATTTTAACCTCTTGGTTCTTCCCTTCTCCATCATTTATTTCAAAACATTTTATTAATATAGATACTTCATGATGCATTTATACAGGTTTAAATAGAAGCAGGTTAGCTGGAGAATTTGTAGTTTCTTTGTTATTTGCACCTCTTTATTAACTTCCTTCCTTTTCATCTGTTTCCACTTTTGCGGGGGGTTGATGTGCTTGAACCATGTTCTCCGTACAGCTCGGTCCCCCCATTCAGACCCTTTTCTTTCAGATCTTTTACTTCATCCATCCACCTCCACTTTGGCCTTCCTCACTTTCTCTTTCCCTGTACTTCTATTCCCATCACTCTTTTGCTCACGTATTCATGGTCTCTCCTCACCATATGTCTATACCACTTCAACCTACTTTCTTGTATCTTTCTTAGATAATTCTCCCACTTTTGTTGTATCTCTGATTGTCTCATTTCTTATTCTGTCCTTTTTGTAACTGCACACATTGTTCTCAACATTCTCATCTCTGCCACATCCAACTTCTTCTCCTGCACTTCCTTTACTGGCCATGTCTCGGCTCCATACATCATTACTGGTCTTACCACTGTCTCATAATCCTTACCTTTAACCTTTGCTTTAATACTTCAATCAAACAATACCCCTGATACCTTCTTCCAATTGTTCCATCTGCACTGCACTCTATGGGTTATTTCAGCAACTCATTTTCCATCTTGGTCTACTACTGATCCTAGATATCTAAATGTATCAACTCTTTTTGGTAACTCTTTCTGCAGGCTAGCTTCTGAATCCTGATTATCATTTAATCTCGTATATTTTGCCTGCTTCCTATTTATCTTCAACTCCCTATCTTTCAAAGCCCTTCTCTATTCTTCCAACTTCCTCTCCACTTCCTCTTTTCTGGTGTTGTACAAAATAGTGTCATCAGAAAAAAAAATCCATATCCACTAGAGAGATTGGTCTTTTGTCCCATGATTCATATCCAAAGAGCTATGGACATGAAGAAGGTCCCTGGTGCAGTGTTGTTCAAACTTCTTACTTCTTGTAACCCGAGTCCTCACTCCCTCATACATATCCTAAATGATCCTCACATACTTGTCTGATACCCACCATATGCAAACCTTTCTGTTTTTCTCTGTGCCTCTGTATGAGCTGTCTCAATGCAAAGACTGCATCAGTTGCTCCTCTCCCTAGTATAGTTGTGTTCAAAAAACAGCAGTACAAGTTCAGTAACGTGATGAACCACTGTTATTAGTATGGCAGATAGCTTACTTGTAGATGGAGTAGTGTACTAGAAAGACAACAAACCATCATGACATGCATGTTGCTTGTTCTGAGTAATTGACTCATTCATTGAAATTAGGATTAGGGTTCAAAATAATAGCAGTGTGGAGTTTAGTTAGAGAATTAATCTCTTGTGTTGTTAACTGTCCTTTATTAAGGAAGAAAGGAAGCAAATGTTTCACACATTGTTATAAAAGATATTTCCTTCCTTCACTCCAAACATTGTTCGCAGGAACAACGTAAGTTGATTATAAAGTTGAAATGAAGAGGGGGAAAAGAGGTACAGCAAATTACAATATGCTCAGCTGAAATGATCTCAAATGCTTTAAAATGTCAACAAAATCCCGAAACACACGGAAGGAAATGAACAACTACTGTTAAAACGGATCGAAAAATAGTCAGAATGGCAAAGATGATCTAAAAGTAGCTGTAGGTAGTGTTACAGTCAGACATTTGATTGAACCTAAGCTATCAACAAGAAGCCCCCATTAAAGACCATTTTTGGAAAAACGCCACATGCAGAATCGGTTATAAATTGCCAAGAAACACATTGATTAGTCCAAAGAGAAATGACATTACATTCTGTGGACTGATGAGAATAAAATTGTTCTTTGTGGGTCTAGAGGTCATCGACAGTACATCAGATGATAATGGTTGTTGTTTTGTAGCAGGTGGGGAATTGTGGCTCGTATAAGGGAAAGGTTAAATATGTCAGCCAGAACATCAGCAAGGGCTGAAGCACAGGCTTTGAGTGAAAGTCCGGCAATGCTACAAGGGCCAGCTGCATTCCAGGGTTTATCCTCTACAGATGGTGTTGTCAACGGGGGCTATAAGCCCTCACTAGCCCCCTGCCTGCCCATTGATTCATTGTTGCGGGCATAGAAATTATTGAAGTCATCCAGTAAGAAATGGCTGCCAGCAGTCAACCCTCTACTTCTGTCTCTGTGGCCAGTGATGTTTCCCAATCCCTGCCACATACACCGAGTGTCAGCAGTAGTGTAATGACCTTCAGATTAAGTCTGTATTTCTTCTTGGCTTCTCTAATAGCTCTGCATAGCTCATATCTGGATTTTTTGTACTCACTGGCTTTGCCTGAGCCATATGCCTTTGGGGCCAGCATGAAGCGTGGAGCAGTCCTCTGAATTAATCCACGGTTCATTGTGTGAATATGAACAGATATGTTTGAGGGGCACACCAAAATCAGTGCAACTGCCTATGTAGCTGGAAACTGCTAAACTGTATTCCTCCAGGTTAACCTCATTCATAAGAGCGGCCTTTAAAACATACAACAGTCCTGAAGCTGCTGTTCAGAATCTTCTGCCCACACTTCACCAGTTTTCTTTACAGTGGGAACTTGTTTGAGGAGCTGTGTGCATGCTGGATATAGGAACACAGAGATGTGAGGGCGAGGTACAGCCTTACACTCCCCCTCCATATTACTACACCCGTGATCCATGCTGTTAGCAGGCTGGCATCACAGTCCGTAAGTTACGATGGTTCAAGTCACCAGCCACTATAATAAACACTGCATCGGGGTGTTTTATTTTATTGTGCATTTTGTAACTCATACAGTGTCCCCCAGTGCTGCCATGGATGGGGTGTGCATACAGAGGAATGTGACCACAGCGGTAAACTCCCTCAGTAAGTTAAAGGGTCTGCGTTTCAGCATTAGGTACCCTGCATCACTTGAACAGCATTTACTGACACTCTGCATGTCTGAGCCCCATCAGTTGTTAATGTAAATGGAAACTCCCCCATCTTTGAGTTTGCCAGATGCCACTGTGTGGTCAGTGAGTATGCAGGTGGACAGCTGAATCCGGGTTTCAGGGAAGATCAGCGTGCAGCAGTCTCTCACTTCCTGCTGGGATACAATCCTGGTTCTGAGTTCACCCATCTTATTTTCGCAAGATTGAACATTACTACTACTAGCCTTAGTCTCTAGCTTGTCATGTAACCCATCTCTCCTGCCTCACCGACACTTGGGTCACTCTTTCCCTCCCAACTGCATTCTTCAGTTCATATATAGTACATTCTCCGACTTGTACACTTCGGAGGACAGTTTCAAAAGCCTTTGTTTTTAGTAATTTAAAATACAATTTCAAAGCGAATGGAAGACCAAAACAAACTTGAAAATGCATTTCTTTTTATTTATGTGTTATTGTGGATTGGAGCCAAGTTAGCAGCCTCAGTGTTTCATAAACAGTAATAATTAATTGGGAAAAAAAACAAAGGTAAAGATCATATTCACCCTGAAAACAAAGTGAACGATGGTGTAAAGTGCAGTGCTTTGGGGGTTGAGGCTTCATCAGACGATCTCTTGGCATTTTAAATGTCTGAGGGATGACTGCAGTCCTTGAGGACCTCTGAACAGTAAGATCTCCTTGGTGGATGGCTGTTGCAGGCGGATTTGCTTGATCACAATGACGGTCAGTCACTCTGCTCACTGTGTTTTTTGTTTTGTTTTTTTTTTTGTTTTTTCCCCACACAGGAGTTTTGTTTAGATGTTTGAAGAGTATGAGACAAGATTCATCCCACCACGTAATGCAAGATGGCGAATATTTCAGCATTACAGGACTTAGCTTTGAAAGAATGAGGTGGGCATTAAGAGTCCATCATACCTGGCATAAAGATGGCTGCATCTGGACAGACAGCATGAGGGGAAATTGCTTTCCTGTGGGACTTGTGGTAAACAAGGAACTTTGGTGGTTTAAACAAAATTCTCTGCATCAATTGGATTTGTCTGAATCAAGAATCCATTGACAAAAGAATGTGCCTGGTATTTGAAAATAAAGACTTATGAGGTTTTTTAAAAAAAAAAAAAAAAAAAAAAAAGAAAATGGGAAAAAAAAAATGCAAATAAAAATCGTTTATTTTCATGGACCATCTCAAGAATGACCAAACCTGGTTTGCTGTCTGTGCCATATAACAATTAAACAGAATAATTACGCAATTCCAGAGACATCTTGGGATTTGAAAGGATGGGCTTGAAAATTCCAGTTGCCCACAGTCTTTTTAACCATTGGCTGGAGTTTTACCGTTCTCATGCCAGGCTAAGCTGTGACAGACTGTCAAGTGGACACTGGCCGGATATTTTCTTTTCCTTCCTCTTCTAGCAGCAAGCTGGTGAGAGAAATAACAAGGTCTGCTGCTTGGGACGAAGGGATGTTGCTGACATGCTGTTCCATCTGGTGTTGTAGCCATCTTGTGAACAAGAAATAAAAGTCAGGACAACTACAGTCCTTATTTCTGCCTGTGTGTGTCATTGTACCCAAAGTGTCACTTTTACGGCCCTTGGCTTACGAAGCTCATGTGCTGGTCACATACTCTCAACAAATCTCTGTTAAATGGCACTATGTCCACGGTGCCTTTGTGATTTATATTGATTTATAAGCAAGTGATGGGCATGGCAATAGTACCAGTGTGTAAGAGGGCATCAGCAAGGAAGCAGTGCCTTAGAATCAGTGGGGCATGCATGACTAGAGTGGCTGGCCTTACTGTTGGGTTGCACGGTCTGAGGGCTCAGGGATTGGTTACGAATTTCTGAACTCTTTCTTGGGGGGCAGTGGGGGTCAAAAAAGTGTTATTTACTCTCCTGTGTGGCTTTGAGATGGTCAGACTTTGGACAAAGAGCTTAAATTAAAATTTTATTCAGTAATTACAAGACCAGAGGTGATCCAAGAGGCTTTGTTTTTTATGCCATCTGCAAGTGTCGGATGTGGGGCCATTTTAGCAGTCAGAATGACACAAGTGGCGATGCTGTGTGACATTCTCTGTTTCTGGCACAAGTCGGGACCAGAAAGGCTCTGTACTCACACTTCCTGATGTGATCTTACACAAGATCCTCTTCCAGCTTCCCCGTTTTGGCTTTTCCAGCGAAGGCTACTGTGGGTTTGCAAAGACAAGACTTCCGGCTGAATTTACTGTACTGAAGAAGAAAAGGCTTTCTCCTATGACACACTGCAGACTTAAGAGAAATGCCAGGGGCTCTCGCCAACTTCTGAGTCAGGCAGGCTCCTGTGATTTTTGTGCACTTCAGTTATTTTTGGGTTACCCTTATGGCATTGTTGGCTCCTGGTGAGGTCCTATAAAAAGAGTTGTTGTCTGACGAAGTATAGTTTTCTTTCTTTCTTCTAGCTGTAATTTTTTGATGTGATGTGTGGGGGTCAGATGCAGGGTTGCCTGTGGGCAAAAACTGAAGGCAGAGGTATGATGGCAGTCCACATTCAAGCTGTTTAGTGTCGCCTGTGGACCTCACCTCTTCACGGACATGTAGAGAAGGGGCAGATGAACAATGACCAGGCAGGGGCCACAGAGCAGTGGCACTAAGCGCTGTGCCACCTTAGCCTTATTTCTTATTTGAGAGAGAGGGCTTTACTTTGGAGGTCAAAAGTAGGTAGCTAGAGTGTGACTGCAGTAAGTGGCATGAGGAGGATCTTTGTAAGAACAAGCAGGGCTGGAGGAAGGCAAACTCCCTGAAACCTGGAACTGAAAAACTGGCTTTCCTAACTAGATGCATAGAAAGGATCCTGCTGCCCGAGTACTTGTCTCCACTCTGATCATCCCGGTGGATTGTCCAGCTTTCTAGTCTCTCACCCTGTGAGGCTTTCTGTGGAAGCGGAGGAGCTGTGTGCGGTCAAATGGCCAACGTGTTGGCCTGTAAGCACAAGTTTTGCTGGCTTGTTGCTCTTCTTGGTTTCACTGAGTGAGTCCGTTAACCTGCCCACCAATGCTGCGGCTGGAAAAGGAAATTAAGCATAGCCACGGGGAAAGAAATGCAACTCACTAGGCCTGGATTTCGAATCTCCGAGGTGGGCTCTTGCTTTAAAAAAAAAAGTGCAAAAGTTGGCTTTAATGAACTCGACTCCATTTACTAAAAGACCACTGGGCATCATGCAGTGAGCGTTTTGGTTGTTCAGTCTTTCTTTTGTTGATTTACTTTTCATTCATTTCACCTTTATATCATTTTTTTCTTGTTTTTGTTTGTTCAGACGTCTTGTACTTTTAGGTCTTTCAATTTTGTTTGTTCCTTTATTGGCACTTTGTTTTTTTTCCTTTTATTTCATTCTTTGTTGCTTGTTTTCTTAATTCTTGTAGCTCTTCAGCTCTTTTTGGTTCTTTGTTCATTTGTCCTTTCATTCTTTCCTTTTTGTTTGTTCTTTCTTTCTCTTTTTTATCAGGTCTTTCTTGCTTTCTTTTTTTCCATTTCTGCTTTCTTTTTTTGTTTAGGTATCTTCTGTTCTTTTAGTTCTTTCTCTGTTTCTTCTGCTCATTCTTTTCTGTTTTGTTTGTTCTTTGATTCTTTTTCTTTCTTTCATTCTTCCATTTTAGGCGTGTTTGCATCTCAATCAAAAAGCCCCTACTGCAGTAGTCCTGTCCCTAACCCTAACCCTGTCTGCATGAAACACCTCCTCTGCCAGAAGACCCATTTTGTTCAGCTTTGGCACATTTATTCTTCAAGGAAATTTCTTGGGACAGTTTACATTTCAAAAAGCTCCCATTGAAAAGAACTGGCAAATTTGCAAACTTGTCCATCTTAAATCAAAGAAGCCGACGGTGTGACATCAGTTAAGAATTCATTTACCGTTTTGGTTTTATCTCCAGGGCAGATACTTCCACTTGTACTGTATCTTTTGTTTCTTTCTTTTCTTTTACATGTTTGACAGCCACTCCTGATCTCATGGCAGTGCACCTCACTGCTGGACACGGGGAGGGTTGGGGTTTGACGATGCTGCTGTATTTATGTTTGCTGACAATGACATTCTTTCCTTCTTCAGTGTGATAGTAATGACTGTTTATTCATCGTTGTATGAGGTGAGTACTATCCTTACTGTATCAGAATGCCTTCTCATATGCTACCAGTGACCCAGGACTCTGTCCGTCTCTGCGGCAGCATGGCGTCTCGTGTGAGCCTCAGTCACAGCAGCTCACCTGCTCCTTGAAATCAATGCGTCGAAGTGACGTCCATAAAAAGAAAAAAAACAAAAATAAGTGTAACTTAAGTAGAGATGCATGGCGCGGGACACTTTACTGCTACAGGGATTCAACGTGCACTCAGAGTTTCTGTTACAATAAAAACAACGTCAGCGTTGCATCATCTAAAGATTAGATGTTTCATCATTCCTGTTTGCAGATCCACAATCTCATGTTCAGAAAGCAGCCAACAACTTTTAGCTTGTGACCTCCACCCAGATTTGAAAAAGAGAAGATACGTGTAAGAAACTTGAAGTGCAATAAGTCACATCCCTTCTACATCCACCTACTAACAGCGGGCAGATCCTTTCATCGGGAATCTGTGGCTGTGATGGCAATTTCTACTATGTGATATTGGACAAAAATCTTCAAAAACATTTTATTTTCAGGTATTGTACATGTAATTACATTCTGTTATATTTTGAATATGACTCACTGTTAAAAAAACTAGTGATATGAAGTGACTAGAACATTAAAACAGCTGCCACGTCTCTGATCACACTTGAATGTTATGCCGCTTGTATTTTTTGCTACTTGTTATCTTCCTTTTCTAGTTGCGTTTGGATCTCTGCTCTGGTATCTTCTTCGTGTGTTAAGTGAATATTTCATGTTCATCAGTGCTGTTGATCTCATGACCCTGAGCTCTCATTGACGATCTTTTAGTACAGGACTTAAGACTGTGAACATGTGAACTGCAGAGCAGCTAGCTGTAGGCTCTAGTTTTACAGGTAAGCTCTTTCTAATTGTATACTGTTGAGGAAAGTATCAGTCCTTCAACTGTCTGTCCATTTGTAATGTTTCTGTCATTCCAATACATTACAAACATTTTTACTAATGCATTGCATTTGTCATGTCACAAACATTAACACTGTTTCTATAAAACAGAGACATGTGCATTGCAATTGTCATTCCAACAGATGGCACATCACAAACAGTTGTAGCAATACACTTTATTACAACCATCTGTTGGAGTGACAAATGCAAGGTATGTTATTACTACATGCATTACAAAAAGCATTCCAACAGGTGGTGCACTGCAAACATGGGGTCAACTCGACAGCATAGCTGCTCATCTTATAATTCCTATTCACAGTGTGGACTCAGCAGTAGGTTTAGGGTTTAAGCAGGCTGTTAGCACATCTGGCCTTGCACAGGTAGCAGTCCCAGAGCTCACGATTCACTAATAAGAAACAAAAAGAGTATACAGAGGCTCTGGGTAGGGTAGTCCATGAGGTGTCCGTCAAACTACTAAGCATGGGGTGGTCCTCGAAAACTCAACTGTTGGTCATTTTGCTATAATACTTCTAATGCAGTCTAAAAGAAAGAGAGGAACAAATATGAAAATTACAAACACTCCTGAGGCTGAGCGTTTTGGTGTTAGGCTGGGAACATTTTAAAAATGTAAGAACTGACAGCATTTACATGGAAGGAAATTGCTTTAGTGTTTAGGACGCTGCATGGTTACAGCCTTAGCTCCCACCCTTGGTCCACAATCTTATTTTCCACGGAGACTTCAAGGTCTTACAGCTAAATTTATGGCTCAGACGGCTGAAATTCAACCCACAGAGTGAAGCTATCTGGCACAACAGCCATTAAATAGTAAAGTATCTTCTTTGACCGGCCCGTCCTGTAACTATGTCCTCAGTGTTGAACCAGAGTGAGCTGCGGACAAGAAGTTCAAGCAGGTCAGAACAGAAATTAAAAAGGCAAAAGGTGGCACATCACCAGGACCATGAAGCCAATTTGCTGTGCCTAAATTTGATGAGCCATTGGTGTAGAAAATGGACACAATTGAATGAGTCTTATATTTCTATATATTTTACTGATGGTACTTTTCTTACATTTGGTTTATAGAAGGGGGACTCCGTGGTCAGTGTTGTGGCCTGTCAGATCCAGGGGGCTGCATTTGAGCCTTTAGCCCCTTTACTGGCAGTGTGAGCGCCTACATGCACAACACTTGAACTGGCCTGGTCAGACTGTGTGCCCCATCATTAGCTGGCACCTTGCCTGTATTTCTGTCTTAACTTCTGACCACTGTTGCCAGAATCTTTCCATTATTACCCTGAGACAGAAAAGCCAATAACTAGGCTTTATGAAGAACAGCCGTCAAGGATGGAGGTTACGACACAATAACACAAGAGAAGGCCTGCTGCTGCTTGGGAGCCTTTTAGAATTTTCAGGAGTATTGCATGTGCTCTGAGCTTTACCTGAGTCATAGTGATAGTGGTTAACATACAAATAACATGTCTAAAATGGCAAACTATGTTCTTTGTTCAAAATGCAGTTTAAATATTGAAGGCAAGGATGACAAATGTGAACTGGTAGTTTCTGCTTTAGCATCGCTAACCTCCAAATGCTACAAGCAGCATTCACGAGGAACGTCTGCCTCACTCATCTGGTTCGTTTAGATATCAGACATGTTTTTCTTTAGATCAGACCATAGCCACAATTTTGAAGTGTTAAATTTGATTTGTGCTGATTTATGGATATTGTCATCCAGACTGTGTAGGATCAAATCAACCCCATGCCACAGTGCTCCCTCCATTGTGAACCACAGGCTGGAGGCTGTTTTACCCTCAATGTGCAGTATGTTGTACACCAAAAAGTTCTTATTTATCCCCAAAACACGGTTCTGGTAGTGCTGTGGAACATCAACCTTGACATGGCCTGCAATGACCTGTGGAGAGCAGTTGTTTCTGCCAACATGGTCACAGTTCAGTTTTGTTCAGCATTTTCTTGTCAGTAGAGACATACGGACACAGACAGCGGCAAGTGCTCTAAGAAATGTGTGCAGATCCTTAGAAGTCAAACTAAATTTCAGGTCTTGAATCCTTCGTTGAAATAATAATCCCTGCAGCACACCTACTTGAATAACACTGAACTTGTTACATCTGCGATCTTAAAGAATACGGAAGGATGCGGGTCCAAACCTTCTGAAATGATGTTGTAACAGTTTATAGTTTTCGTGAGCTTCTCTATGAAAGTTTATTTGATTGGAGCAGATTCTGCTTCAGTTGGTTTCAATGAACAACAAGAAATGAGAAATTTGATACTGAGCATAAAGTATTTTGGCCATCCAAGAAAATATTTACGTCTTTATAATATCTCATTACATTAGAGGAACACCACAGACTTTGTTTGCCTCGAGCCACCCCAGCCATTGCATGTGTTTGTTAAATTGACCCACAACTCAGATTAATGGGTGTGTCAAGTGGTACCCACAAATACTGGGGTGTCTCAAGCAGAGGCCTGGAAATTATTAAGACAAAGAACTTTGACATGCATAAAAATCATAGCTTTGTATCAACAGGTTTACAGTAAAACTTATTACAAAAAAAGTTGAAGAAACTGGGCAAGCTGAAGACAGAAACTGCAGTAAGTAGACCTAAAAAGATCTCACGAAGGTCACTGCATTAGGGGACAAAAGGAAAGCCAGTGAAGCACTCGCTTGGCATCTCACACAGTCACCAAAGGTGGGAAGAAGTCTTTAAAGAAATGGTCGTGTATGATGTGTTGCAGCTTGGAATTCTCTTTTGCAGATCAGTAACCAGCAGAAGAGATGGCACTTCACGAAAGACCATGAGGGCACAATTAGGGGCAGAGAGCCAAATGGAACTACACGACCACTTTTGAAAATTTTGGTTCACTGATGTGCCACTTACGTCAGAAGGGCTATTGAGAAGTGCATTGTGAATCACAGTGACAGCTGTGTCAGAGTCTGGTGGCACATTGCAGCCAAACATTTAGAGGAACTCAACATACAGCACATCACTTTTTCCACTTTTTGTTATGTTACAGCCTTATTCCAAAATGGATTAAATTCATTTTTTTCCTCAGAATTCTACACACAACACCCCACAATGACAACGTGAAAAACATTTACTTGAGATTTTTGCAAATTTATTAAAAATAAAAAAACTGAGAAATCACATGTACATACAGTAAGTATTCACAGCCTTTGCTCAATACTTTGTGCCTCCGCAACCACCATCTACTCTAAGTACCATGATGTTCCAAAAATGATGGATGGATTAAAAGCCAGAAGTCTGTATGACCATCAGCATCAAGTGACTCCATGAGAACCCTAACTACAAAGAGGACTATTTCATTTATGTTAGGTAGAATGCCCAGAGGGGACTGGGTGGTCTCGTGGCCTGGAACCCCTACAGATTTTATTTTTTTCTCCAGCCTTCTGGAGTTTTTTTTTGTTTTTTCTGTCCACCCTGGCCATCGGACCTTACTCCTTTTTATGTTAACTAAGGTTGTCTTATTTTAGTTTCTTATTTGTCTTTTATTCTTCTTTTCTTCATTATGTAAAGCACTTTGAGCTACTTTTTGTATGAAAATGTGCTATATAAATAAATGTTGTTGTTGTTGTCGATGCATCTTTGGCAGCAATTACAGCCTCAAGTCTTTTTGAATATGATGCCACAAGCTTGGCACACCTATCCTTGGCCAGTTTCGCCCATTCCTCTTTGCAGCACCTCTCAAGCTCCATCAGGTTGGATGAGAAGCGTCGGTGCACAGCCATTTTAAGATCTCTCCAGAGATGTTCAATCGGATTCAAGTCTGGGCTCTGGCTGGGCCACTCAAGAACATTCACAGAGTTGTCCTGAAGCCACTCCTTTGATATCTTGGCTGTGTGCTTAGGGTCGTTGTCCTGCTGAAAGATGAACCGTCGCCCCAGTCTGAGGTCAAGAGCGCTCTGGAGCAGGTTTTCATCCAGGATGTCTCTGTACATTGCTGCAGTCATCTTTCCCTTTATCCTGACTAGTCTCCCAGTTCCTGCCGCTGAAAAACATCCCCACAGCATGATGCTGCCACCACTATGCTTCACTGTAGGGATGGTATTGACCTGGTGATGAGCGGTGCCTGGTTTCCTCCAAACGTGATGCCTGGCATTCACACCAAAGAGTTCAAGCTTTGTCTCATCAGAACAGAGAATTTTCTTTCTCATGGTCCGAGAGTCCTTCAGGTGCCTTTTGGCAAACTCCAGGCGGGCTGCCATGTGCCTTTACTAAGGAGTGGCTTCCGTCTGGCCACTCTACCATACAGGCCTGATTGGTGGATTGCTGCAGAGATGGTTGTCCTTCTGGAAGGTTCTCCTCTCTCCACAGAGGACCTCTAGAGCTCTGACAGAGTGACCATCGGGTTCTTGGTCAACTCCCTGACTAAGGCCCTTCTCCCCAGATCGCTTAGTTTAGATGGCCGGCCAGCTCTAGGAAGAGTCCTGGTGGTTTTGAACTTCTTCCACTTACAGATGATGGAGACCACTGTGCTCATTGGGACCTTCAAAGCAGCAGAAATTTATCTGTAACCTTCCCCAGATATGTGCCTCGAGACAATCCTATCTCGGAGGTCTACAGACAATTCCTTTGACTTCATGCTTGGTTTGTGCTCTGACATGAACTGTCAACTGTGGGACCTTATATAGACAGGTGTGTGCCTTTTCAAATTATGTCCAATCAACTGAATTTACCACAGGTGGACTCCAATTAAGCTGCAGAAACATCTCAAGGATGATCAGGGGAAACAGGATGCACCTGAGCTCAATTTTGAGCTTCATGGCAAAGGCTGTGAATACTTATGTACATGTGCTTTCTCAATTTTTTTATTTTTAATAAATTTGTAAAAACCTCAAATAAACTTTTTTCACGTTGTCATTATGGGGTGTTGTGTGTAAAATTCTGAGGAAAAAAATGAATTTAATCCATTTTGGAATAAGGCTGTAACATAACAAAATGTGGAAAAAGTGATGCGCTGTGAATACTTTCTGGATGCACTACACACGCACACATACATGTATATTATATACATACATACATACACACACACACCTCCAAGGTATCAAAGCAAATTGTGTCATTTGTGCATTCTAGGGGAGGCCACCCACAATCCAGACTTGTCTTAAATCGCACACGCTGTCCAGATATTTTAAGTATCTTTCCTGAGCGGCCTGGCCTTTTATCAATTCAAGCACCTCAAACACACACCTCACTCCAGTTATCTACTATGAAATGGCCATTTCTCCTAGAGGTTCACCTTTTTCCATCCTTATCCTCAATGTTCATTGAAATATTAGACAATTCCTTGAGTTCTCTATTTAATCAAACCCCCCCATTTATTACAATGATCACATTTTTGAAGCCATTCACACACAAATCCAGACAGACAATTCCAAAGGGTTCTCAAACCTCCCCTCACAACTTTGTGTTGCTGTTTATGATAAGTTCATAATTAAACTAAATAAAGATGATCAACTCCTACATACACCCAACATCATCAACGTCATGTTATGAATGCTAGTATAAAATGCATTTAAAACCCCATTGCATAATTTCAAAATCTTAATTCCTAAAATGAAACTGTTCTTGGGACAACTTATGACAAAATTAAAGTCACACAAACATGTTCATATATTAGGAGCTCTTTGTTCTCTTTTTGTGCTGATGGTTTTTGTTTATCCATTCCTCATATTGCTGATATTTTATTTAGATTTTGGCCAGACAACATTTTCTCATGATTAAATAAGAAATGTTTAAAGGATTATTTCATAAGCATATTCATTTACATGAACTGAAATTCACTTAAGTCATGAGTTTTCTAACCTGACCAAATTAACCACAAACACCTTTCAAATAATATTTTATGTATTAAAGCAGATGAAAAATAAAATAATTTACATTCACATGCATGTACCAAGTCCACTGTTCTTAGCACATTAAACGTTGAACAATATTAGCAAAATAAAATGTGTCTCCTCAGGAATTATCAAAATGGCTTTATCCCACACAGACTCCCTTTCCAGATGATGAAAATCTTAATCGTTGCCGGGCGGGAGTGCGGCGGAGGTTGCTTGACGTGTTCTAAAGCTCCGGCCTCTCTTTCTATTGGCTGCTGTTCCAAGTGCATCTTTGGCCTTTTCAGTGCATTGTGGCCGGCTGCATTCCCCATTGTCCCTGGGGTTGATGGTGCTGCCACAATCGGTGCAGCTCTTTGAACTGTTCCACAGTCTGATCTTTTAAGTCAGGATTTGAGATCTGCAGACGGATGCTATCAGTTGACCAAGACAGTTCACCAGAAAACATCTCGGTAAGAATCCGTGCCACAACTGGAACGACCTGATTTAAGAAGAGAAACAAACAGGGCACAGGTTATGTTTAATATTCCAAGAGCCACTAAGGAGTGTGTGGAAGTAAGTGCGCCCTCAAAAAACACTGCCCAGAGCTGCTAATGCTCAAGGGACATTTGGCCTTCCATTTCTAAGCATCCATCCAATTTTATTATAGGGGGAGCAAATGGGCAAAGCAGACCGTGATAAAATGACAGTCCACTGCATGGTACAGTCATGCTGCAAAACACACAGATGGCAATTCAGCTTCCTAAATCAAAGGAAACAAAGCTGGAATATCAGGACGAACTAAAAGGAGCTCATGCGCACGGTCAGTATTTGGTGGAAAGCCTAACATTTAAAGTGGAACACACACAACCGTTGCTGGTAAGGAGATATATGATATGCACAAATACACACCAAAATGCTCCATCACGCACATTACCAAGTTTTCTCTGCAGGAAAACACACTACAGGGAAACCTGCCCGTTGCTATTTCCTTGCCGTTTCTTGACTGCTACGGATGACGTGGAGGATGTGCACGCTTTAAACAAAACACAGGAGTGTACACCATGCATCATTTCCGTCTCTGAAGCAATTCTAGATTGCATTCCCAAAAAATAACACTATCAGAACAACCGCAACAAATGTGTGTCATGGCTCAACAAAATGGTAGCACATGACAGGAAATTAGTCTTAGTGATTCACATTTTTTTTCACTACAGATCCTAATGTAAAAACTAACGCAGGCAGAACTGGTGCCAGAGAACACTAACAGACGGCGACTTCAAATCTTACTTCCAGTCAATGGCATACTTGTTTACGCTGCAAATTCAGTTTCACATGAATCACTGCTGCACCACTAGAACCAAACTACATAATGGAAATAACAGCAAACACCCGAGTATCTGGCGAGAGCCCTAGCCGAAGGAAAGCTGAACATCTGCTGGATTATCTTCTACATGAGCAACATTTAAGAGGAAAACTGTCAAATCCAGCAGAACTACTGCTGTAATCCAAATAAATGAAGCTCTGACCAGTCCATGTCATCCCTTTAGGTGTGCTGGTGCACCCAGCTGCTCAGTCTGTGCGAAGCTCTCCCATTATCTGCAGGACGTTTCTCCAGAATTCTCTGCTCCAGAACACTGAATGCTGTATTAACTGGCAACTCTAAAATCGGGCCTGTATTGGTCTGTTTGTCCTGCATTGGATACTCTGTTACTGCCAAGCACAGGCATTGGCTGTCTGTGGGCCTAAACGGAGATCATTCAACAATGGACTAAAGAGGTTTCTGTAATGATGCAAAGGACAAAGGTTAAAATCAAAATGATAGAATCCTTTTACTGGGACAAAACCCATCAAGACAGTGTGATTTTCTACTGGGAATATGTGCCATATAGAACACGTAATAGACATACAATTTAGTAGCAAAATAGAGCGTTCAGTAAGGGGAGGCCCAATTACGATAATGGTAACAATAAATACATTTCTCGAATGATTTTATCAAATTAAAACAGAAAACAGCACTGAAAAAAAGTCTGTGGACAAGTCATATAACGTTTAGTTAGTCGTGAAAAATGAGTGGTATCCAACTGATAGATCGCTAACTTCTACATTGTGTCAGCTTCTTGAAGACTTCTAGAAGACTCTACATCTGGTGACGTCCAATGCCAATATGCTCTAAAGACTGTACTGGTTATAATGGTAGTGGATCACACAGCTCGTCTTGGTGGGTTGCAACTCCAACAATCATACTTGATCACCAATTAATCTGCTTTGTCAATGACACTTGACTAACACAGAGGGAAGACGTTCTGACAATCGCACTCGATTCACCAAGGGGACCCCACAGGTGGGTTGCAAAGACGCTGCCATGAGTAAAAGTGGGTTGTGACACCAAACACACGGCTGTTTAAGCTACGAGTCGAGTGTGACAGTGAGTAAAAACAGGAAAACCCACTTTGCAAAGAAATGGGGTGTAAGGAACTGTGTTTAACATCTACTAAATCAGCATTAACAAAATAAAATTACAGTATATATGAAAACATACAGCATAACAGCTGCTCCTTCTGCCTTACAGATTACAGAGCTAAAACATTGCTTATATTTTGCATCAATTCTCTTTCAGAATCATAATGAATAAATACATTTTAAAAAATAATACACTAATGGAAATCCTCTGGCTCACTGCACTGTTTATGCTGCACTGCAAATGCTAAATAAGTAAAACTACAAGTTTATTATTATGTCTCCCCAGTAATAGGAGTGATCCTGTATTCTTAAAATCTCTGGTCACTCAACCAACAACCACCGACCAGGAACAACAAACACTGACTGGGAATATCCTAAAATAATAATATTTTTTAAAGTAATTAAACTGCACATTTCAACACATATTATTATTGTTATTAATAATAATAAAATTTTATGTTATGCCTTTCCATCATGGGTCTCTCTTAAGTAAAGAGAAAGCACGGGTGTATTTCATGCCAATGTATTCTTTAAAGGTTTACTCTAAATTACTCAATTATTCAATTAAGTGCCATGTGTAGAATACAACATAATACATTAAATGCAACTCCAGATTAAATATAAGAAGCAAGTACAAGGAACCTTCTGAGCTGTGGACAAAAGCTCTCCCATAGTCTTTGGTTGTAAGTGCCACTGTTCAGCACCACTCATGAGGGAGAAGGTGACGCTGTAGGACGGCTGATCTTATCACCGGACTCATCCTTAAGAGACTTTCATCTCACATCACTATATATAAGGACACTACTCTTCTACTTGATAATTTATTCTGTTTTTAATTGTTTAGATTCATTTGTTTTTTTTCTTTCTTTGCTACTTATTCTTTAATATCATTGCCTAATCTTATTTGTTTCTCTTTTCTTGTAAAGCACTTTGAGCTACATTGGCGATATGAAAATGTGCTGTAGAAATAAATGTTGTTGTTTAATGAATACGGTCAGCCTTTCTATGACAGCATGTGCTGTGTGTGTCCTGTTCAACAGTAATATCCTGTGCCGCCTTCACGCTGAGCTCACCCCGTGTACGCCCCGTGGTTCTGAGCTGAGCAGGTGCTGAATGTTATCCAGCCAGGGAGTATGGACCCCACAGTTGAGGAGCACAGACAAAGATTAGTGATGTTCAACACAGTGTGTTCTCTTGATGTTATCTGCAACATATTACTGAGGGAGCCGGAATGCATTGTTGTTGTCGTGCTGCATAATGAAGATAACTGGACTGAAAGCTACTGACAGATTGAAATATTGCTTTACACCAGCAGCAGCTACTGTATTCCTTCAATAGTTCACTGCCTTATTCCAAGTTTGCAAATGAATAAAGGTAGGACAGCATGACAGAGAAGAAGAAATGCAGTGCACAGCTTACAATTCCTCCTAATAGCGCAATATTTTAATTAAATAAGCATCAAACTATTTTGAGAAATACTGTACTAAGTACATAGAATTAAATCAGTAATTAAATGCAGGTATGCCACCTTTCACAAGTTATACTTTGCTAAAAATAAGAACAAAATGTTAAAAAAGCTGTACTGTAAATTTTATTATTTTTATTTCTTTCAACAAACTAAGGAATATATTTAATGCAAAAAATATATAGATTATTTTGAAATGCTTTCATCACCCTGGGCTTCGTGCCTAGTAAATGAAAGTAGACACATACCTGAACAATGATGAGCTTTTTTTCTTTTGGCTTCCTGTCAGGCCAGACTTCTCCAAAACAGAAATAAATTTCAAAAGGAGGAGGTGCATTCGTCTCCCCTTTCTGGTACAAAATAAGTTCTGTTATAAATACAAAAAAATAAAATATTGGAATTGGTTAAGCTGTGTGAATATGGTCATATTTTACAGTAAACTAACATTCATTCCAGGTTGTGTAGCAAATAAAACTGGTCCATTTAACTTAGGAAAAAAACAAATCACTCCTTTTGAAACACTTATGTCTTTTAAATGTAAAGATTTCCTCAACTGTTCAGAGGGAGAAAGGTAAAATATGTAATTCAGACTAAATTATGCATAAAGCCCAAAGAATACTTTTTCAAGAATGAATGCTCCCAAAATGAAAAGGATCCAAGTGAACATTTACACCATCATTTTGATGATTAAAATTCTCAACTGCAGAAAACTGGTCGGCCCAACTGCTGCACAAATAACTAACCTAAAATACAAGGGTTAATCAAAATTTAAAGGCAATTTGAAAATTATGTGGGAAGCACATGGTTCATGACAGCTTATGGGTAATTCAAACACGTACAGCGCAGCGCTCTGCTGTTGGTTTAGTTGAAGCTGAGGTCAAGTGAACATGGACCTTCCACTGCAGGATTTGCACCTTTGTTGAACAACATGCCAGAGTGAGATTTATTTGGGTAGAGGGAGTGATACCTGCTGAAATTCATGCAATAACTGCTGTAGAGAACTCTGGAGATGATCCATTACACTGAGTAATTCAGACCTCTGCCTGAATAAGAAATACAAAGGATTTTTATAATTTACCCCACACAATCATCCGTAGGAGTTCCACTTTCTTCCACCCATGGAGGTGTCTATGTGGGTCCTGCTAACTGTTTATGTGCATGCTTATCACATGAATAGTCTGGAAGCAGAATGCTCTGCTATTCACATCCCCTGAAATGCCTCTACCCTGTGCTATTTGCGGCTAAACCCTCCAAAACACTCCCATTGCTCTTCTATGCGCAGCTCCACCTCAGTGCATCTTGCTATTACCAAATACCTGGTATTTCCAAAGCCCGCTCTCCTTGTTTTCAGTTTGACTTCTTCAATGCTACCTGATGTTACTTTGTTCCTTTACCTCCACTAAATTTTTTCATGGATACAGTATATGTTATCTTTGGGCTTGCAAATATTCTAGCAGTTATTCACAGGCATTGTCACAAACAGGCCTAGTAAATGTACTTTATACCAAAAAGACACCTGGTTAAATCCATACATCTGACTCACTTTATAAATGTAAGCATGCCATTTTTACTTGATGTGTTCAACAGTTATTTTAAATAATAAAAAAAACAATAACAGTGGGTGCAACAATGGCAAATTGGTTAGCGTTGCTACTTCCTGTAACTCAGTTTGATTTCAAGTCTCACTGGTACATTCTCTCAGTTTCCCAGGCTTTTGCTTCACAGATTCATTTACTCCCATATCCCAAATGCAATGAACAGGCCAGGGGCCTCATGTATAACGCCGTGCGTAGAACTCACACTATAACATGGCATAAGCACAAAAGCTGGATTGTGCGTACGCACAGAAAAATCCAGATGCAGGAATCTGTGCACACGCAAACTTTCACGTTCTTCCACTACATAAATCCCGATCAGCGTGAAAAATATCGCATGTGCACGCGCCTTCTGTCCCGCCCCAACTCCTCCCAAAATTACGCCTCTTTGAATATGCAAATCTATATAAATAGCCTTCTGTGAAAAGACAATGGGAAAAGCACAGGGGAAAATATATGAATTTCAGCGAATACCAAATGGAGGCAAAGGAAAAACGTACTATTTGTTGGTTTAAACAGTGATATAAACAACAAAAGAAAGTTGATCAACTGACAGAATGTCGGAGAAACTCGAAAGATCAAGTTCACAAAGTCACACAGTGCCTGAAATAAAAAAGAAATCACATATCAAAGTTGCCATGAAAGGGCAAGTCGTAGCCCACCGTCTGAGTGTCATATGAAAGCTTATTAGGGTACAGACAAAAAAATAGGCACACAGTGGGGAAAAAAGCACGAAATGTCAACTTTAATCTCGAAATTTCCACTTTAATCACGTAGTTTATTTTGCCATTAAAGTAGAACATCATAAACTTCATCTTAAAATCGTTTACTAGTTTCTCAAGTAGCATGTTAAATGCTTTGTTCTGTATTTGATCTTCTATGTGTGTGAATCACTACGTGCTTCCGTTCTTTCTCTTTCTCCGACAGGACACAGAATCCATTACATTCGTGATATTACAGCTCTCTGAATAATTAAAATACTGAGATGTATACGTGATATCATTTTCATGATGATAGGAATGAAAGCATGTTATTAAACATGGGAACACGGTGGCGCAGTGATTGTTCATATCTCACGCAAGAGGCTTGCTGCACCATGTGCGACCTTCGATTAAATAATTTATTACAGAAGTACTGTCTCTTTCAAACGTACTAACCTCCAATTCCTGTCCTTACTTTTCTTTCTCCAAATACCCAATCGCCACACAAACAGCTCTGTAATAGACGTTAAGCCATCTGTAAGCTTAGAATGCCGATTCTTCAAAACTTTTAAGGAACATTGAAATATCTTCGTAGTACATGTTTAATTATTCTATCCGTCTATCCTTCTAGTGTCGTGTCAGTACCAGCATTATTACAGCGCAAGGCAGGAGCCATCCGTGAACTAGCTAGCGCTGCGGCACCGTGTCCTCATGTTTAATTATTAACAATACAGATTATTTAAATGAAGTTAAAGTTTTATCTGTATACTATAAGCAACACATTTTGCTGCATTTCATCTTAAAAATGATATTGTCATCATACGCGCTTTATAAAGTAGCGCAGGTTGTGCAATATTATAACTGTAGTGTAAGTTTACAGTGAGGTAATTGTACTTATAAGTACAAACAGTTCTACAAGGAGCACTTGATGGACTGATTGAGTGCATTTATAGTTCTTGGGATGAAACTGTTTCTGAAACGCGAGGTCCGTACAGGAAAGGCTTTGACACTTTTTGCCATGGGTGAGGTAGTGTGTACTTGAAACTGTATACCGATAATTCTCTTTCCGATCAGCTGCTGCTGTGATTCCCCACTCAGATACAGTGATATGAATACTCCGAGTGGTGCAGTGAGAGTAATATGGAAAAAGATGATCCGCAGTGGCAACCCTTAACGGGAGCAGCTGAAAGAAGAAGAAGATGCGGTGAGCGTAACAACGCTAAAGCAGTTATGGTATTTGGAATACTATGGCTATTCCCTGGACCATTATATTGCTACAGGTTAATTACAATCAGATGCATTACACTAATAAACAATATGCAGTTAGTTTCAGTGTATTTATAAAGCCGCGTCAGGAATGTGGGTCTAAGAAAGAAAGGGTGATCACACAGGAACAGTAGCACTGCTTTGACGCTGGGTGCCGCCAGTCTGCAAAACCAAGCGGAGAAATTGCGTACGCCAAGGTATGAGGTACCGTGGAAATGTGCGTGGCTTTACGCCAAGTTTAGGTTTTATACATCGCGATTTGAGCGTGGAAACGTTCGTACGCAACATTTCTGTGCGTACGCACTGTTTATACATGAGGCCCCTGGTGATGAGAGGGTAGGTGTTGTGGGTATGCGTGTCCTTTGATGGCTCCAGGATCAGTGCCTGCATTGCACACTAAGCTACCAGAATATGGTCCAATTAGAAATTGGTCCAAAGTATATGAAATGAACATGGTATTTAATAAGATATTAAATAAATAATTACTGTATATGAAAAAGTTAGACCCCCAAAAATAACTATAATAAATATGGAAATATTTAACAGAAGCTGCTACAAATAAACTAAAATGATGGGCAACTGTACTCTTTTTTCAAATACATCCTTCTTTTTTAAATTATGGAGTAATCATAATTCTAAAAGGGAGAAAAAAAGTACCAGGACAGATATTAATAATTTTTTTTTCAGAAAAAAAGGCAACACAATAAAAGCCAGTTAACAAGAAGTGATGTGACAATTAAAATAACTCACTGACAGAAATTAGTACATGATTAGGGTAAAAAAAAAAAAAAGATAGTAAGTTTATTGCCAAATATTTTTCACATCTGAGATTCTCTTGTTGAGCTTGCTACACTTTGTAGTCTGACAGTACTCAGAAGAGCATTTCTGATGGCACCTTCCAAAATCAAAGAAACACATAAAAAAAGAAAGAAAAAAAAATCGGGGGTGGTCTCCCCTAGACTTTCTCGTATACTCAGATATGGGGATGAATATTTGAGGAGTAAACCACAAGACAATTATATTTTTATATTATGTACATTAAAGAACCATCAACAAATCAAATAAAATTAATAATATATTGAAAATTATAAAATGAAAGTTGAATAAATCGGATTCTGCAGCTGCATGAATTAAAGGTAAAGCACCACTTCTGATTAATGGAAATAGCTCAAAAGTTGATAGAAATCTATTTTTTGTAACTAATACTTGTATGCAAAATTTGGTTGACGAAAGTGAAAGGGTACTCAAGTTATCGTGTTTACATACACACACACACAGACAGACATAATTCCAAAAATGGTATTTTAGGAACTCAGGGTGGTCTAAAACATTGAGACTCATCAAAATCTTGAAATCGAACTTTTGGACAATTACAATACTTTCCCTACGAGAAAGTAAATCAGACTCAGGGAGGTCCAAAATGTTGGGATTCATCAAAATGTCAAGGTCAAATTTTAGGACGATTATAATACTTTCCCCATACTTTGTATACTAGAAAGTAATGTAAGCTGAGTAATACTTCTTTTGTTTTTGCTGTATTTCAAGTAAAATTTAAAGTCGTCAGAAGTAAGACTCATGCTGGAGTAGACTCCAGATCTCCAAAGCTAATTCAACATCCTTGTTTCAGATCCAATATGAAGGTAAACACAAAGGAAAAATGTGTTAAGCTTTTCTGTTTAAAGATTTTAATAATCACAAGACTAAACAAGGTAATTATTTCTCTGAGTAAATGAGAAAAGACTGTTATACTGATTATATCTTGTCAACCATGTATTAAACCATATTCTTATACATCATCATTGAAAGGGTTGCATCACGTAGATTGTGTTTTATCTCTACTAGTAATATCCAATACATTTTAAACAATACTGTAAAAAATCAGATAAAGGCTTATGCAAACAACCAATTTATAATAATGCTCTTCTCACCTTGTAAGAAGCTGTTCAAACTAAAGATTTTGATCTTTTTTTCTCTTTCTATAGGATTCGGTCCAGACTGTTCAAAAACACCAGGTCCAGACCAATATACTTTGCATTGGCACAGACGGATGGCATAGATGTCCTGTCCATGTATCTCAAGAATGAGTCCACGGTCCATAACATCCAGAAGTTGATTAGTATAATACATTTGTTTTTGATTGGGAATCTCTGCAGGGTCTGGAAATAGAACTTGCTGCAGAGTTACTGGTCCAAACAAATCAACTTGATCAGGTGTGGGCTCCAAGTTCCCATAATACAGTCGGCAGCCCTGAGGGTTGCTAACAGTCAAAGATCCAGCTTGCCTTCCTCTGTACTGGAATTTTATGTCCAAGTCGGTCACTAAAAGACATAGAATAAGAAAATGATACATTTAGGTGAATGCAACATTTGCATAAGACAGCTTAATGCATCTCAGCTTCTTTCATTAGTCAACAGCCAAGTTATCTTAGTGTCTCTTATACACTAAGTTATATAATAAACATCATATGCTTTCAAAAGTCAATTAGTAACAGAGCATCTCATTAGCACCATTTAATAAGCATTCTAAAAATAACACTATCACAAATAACTTACATGGCAGCATGTGTGGTCTGATAAGCAGATCATTTATGCACATTTGTGGCTGGCCTTCTGGTGCTGGGATTGCAGGAATGACTCCATGATCTATAGCACCATGAACAACCTGGTGATTTATAGCTCCTTGAATGGCATTATTAGGTTCAAACTCTCCATGAACGAAATCTGCAGGTATCATTTCTGAATACTGCATGCTAATGGGTACTGTAGAAAGTGTTTCAAAGGACCCATCTTCTATGGCACCGAGGTTGGAAGCAGCAGGATTTAATTGTTCTGGTTGTGAAATGCTGTTGAGATAGAGTCTTTCTTGCTTGTTTTCCAAATAAGAAGGAACAGTTGAATCTGTTAACAAATTGTTATTCTGTTATTCCATACACAGTATAATGTATCCAAACAAAATTAAACAGCTATAAAAAGTTTAATACTGTAGTCCTAAATGCTTTATATGTAGAAAAAGGAGATCTTATTTTGTTCAACTATTATGAGAAGTACAAATGTATTAACCTGATTGATGATATACTGTAATATCCAGAAGAAGTGAATAATATAACAGTAGACAGGAATAAATGTCTAAGCCCTCCGAAGTGCGAAATGGCGTCTCAGATTGGAGGGGAGGGGTCAGACCTTTGCATTACCTAACAAGGTTGACCATAAACTGGTGTGTTCAAGCTTTGTGATGCTCTCACAAGTGTTAAATCAAACTTACCATATCAAATGTTCACATACTGTATATTCCCCTCTGACTGTCCTTTTCTATGCCAATGTAACATATAGTCAATCCTTTCTTCTTCATGAATTTTACAATAATTATATACTTTTTCAAGTTACAGTATTCGTATTTGGCATGGGTGACAGATGAAATGTACTCTCATATACTCCTTCTACAGGTAATTCCTGGGCTGCATACACACTACATAAAGGAAAAAATGCAGAAAAAGTAGGAAAGTGTGTGCAAAGACAAAGCTGGTAGAAGGGAGAATGAAGGAGCACATTCAAGATGTACAGCAGCTGTTCTTTCATTTTGTGCCGTAATCCTGCCAGACAGAGGACATTTTCTTAGATTGCTTTGCTTAGAAAGAAGAGAATATTCCAGTATTTTACATGTATTTGGCTAACATTTTTAACAGGCAAAAAACTGCACATATTAAGGAAGAAAAATGTCAGATTCTAATCCACAAACAACTGATCATTGCAAATCTACCAAAAAAGGTTCAGAAGAGATTTAAAATAACCTACTATATATAGATATGTTTTTCAAAATGAAAAAGTATAATTTTCTTATTGCTACTGTAGAATATAAGTGAAAGAAGAGTTCAAAGCATAAATTTACACATAATCTATATTTTCTTTGTATATTAGGGGAAGCAGAACATGAACAAGCTAGAAAGAATTCAATTATATTGTAGAGGAGGAAAAAGAAAAGCAAGAAAGCAAAGAAAAGCCTCCAAAGTTAGTCCTTCCATACAAGTTGTTCCAATATCTGGTTGAGAGATTCTTTTTCAAAGTTATCAAGGTGTCAGTTTTCACCACATGACTCAGCAGTTTGTTCCAAATCTCCAAAAACCTTTATGTATGTTAAGTGCTTCCTGAATTTAATGTTAAATCCACTTCCTCATAATGTCCAATACTGTCCACACACACAGTATGTAATTCACTACTTAACAAATTAATTAGTCAGAATTTTTATTGATGCCATTGAGATCTGTGAAGACTTTAATTCTCTGTGCAACCTTCTCTGCTTAAGACTACATACATTTAGATTCCCTTAGTTTGTGAGAGCAGGACAAACCTATTAGTTTTAAATGACAGCATTTTGTTTATTTCTGCACAGATTCTAGTGCTGCTAAGCCTTTTTGTACCATTATGAGTAGTGCTGTGATCTCATTAGCACATTATGCAGTACGAGCATCAGACCTAACATTTTATTTGACATTTCAATTCCTTCTGCACAATACCTACATGACAAGACTGTTCTGTCATGGTGAACCAAAGTTGCTTCCTTTAGATCAGCATTTCCCATCTTGATAATTAATGTTTCTTTTCTCTGTGTACAGAACTTTTTGTTTTCTTGACTTAACTGCAGTCCCCAAGTGTTTGCCCAGTTCTGATAATTGTCCAAGTCTTTTTGTTTTTGTTGTCCTCAGTATCAACATTGATTTTAACTATACCACAATTAATGTCATTAACATAAATTAGAAAGAGTACAAGGCACAGACCTGTGAAAGTCATCTCTGATGATGTCATCCCATGCAGAGTATTTTGCTGTTATCTGTACTATTTGTCTTTGGCTAGTTAATCAATATTAAAATTAACATTCTGTGCACAATAGTATTAAAAGGAATTTTGAAATTCTAAATAAATTAATAATGTTGTATGCTTTTGTGTTGTCTACTCCTCCAGCTGCTTGTTCAAAAACCAATTGGTTTGGCAAGTTCTCCTCTCATTAACCCATGCTATCTGTTATTTAGTACAGTATATTAATATCATATTAATAGATCTGTCATTTATTTCTGATTATAGATTCCATGGTTTTGCATAGCACAGGAGGTTTTTAATTTACTTTTTTGAGGCGGGTGTCAATTTATAATGACATACAGGAGTGTATTGTTGCAGCTACCGGCCACTACAAGAATGCGTTCAGCGGTATGATCTGGGGACTGATCAGCTGATGCTGGTACATCACTTTTGTTTTTGACCTCCAGATCACTTGCATGGGAATCTGAGTCAGATAAGTCAGAGTCTGATTCAGCAATAAAAAGCAAAACATTTTCCACTGAGTATTTCACTTTGCGCATTTGCTTCACTCTTTCGCCAGAACCACCTTTAGCTCTGACGGCTGGTGCCTAAGTGTAGACAATTTTGGGGGTCGGCAACTGCTCTGCTGCACATTCTTGCCAGCTGCCGAAAAAATATTCAGCCCTCAAAGAGTTAAATAGAAGCATATAATACTTTTAAAGCTATTCCTGTTTTTATATTCCTTCAAAATGACAGTTGTTAGGCATTGGCAGTAAGAATGTGCATTCTGATGCAAACTGACTAAGTGTAGCACGATTATGACTGACCTTTGATGGAGTTCTATTTCCTTCCTATCCTTCCTCTCTCTCCTAACCACCCCCACCACCACTTGTAGAGTTCTCTCGAGTGTTGCATACTCCTACCAGTACAGTTCATGGACCATAACACAAAAGTTGTTTTTTTTATTATGTAATACATTGCCCTTAAAATGATTCAAAGAAGACAAAAACTTGACATCCGCTTGTTTCAAGACTTTTGGACAAACGAATATGGATTCACACAACAAAAGGATTGTGCCGTTTGTGCGTTATGTTAAACTGTCATGTGCCGTACGGCCAGTGTACAAAGACACTATCAAATCAAACATCAGTCCATGTTTAAAAACTCTGACGAGAAAAGTGAAGCCATAAAAAGGGCTGTTTCTGGCTACAAAAAGCAAACTAGTATTTTTTGTCAAGTAATTGAAACCAAAAATAAAGCTACTGAATGTAGTTACAAAATTGCTCAGTGTGTGGCTTCGAAGGCCAAACCTTTCACAGTTGGAGAATTCCTCAAGGAAACTGTTTTGAGAAGTGCTGAGATTTTGTGAAGTGACTTACCAAATAAAGAAACAATACTGTCTTGGAATCGAGAAATAATGGCTTCTGTGAGGTCAATCGAGAGATGCATAACTGATATGGATGAAAATGTGCTGGTTAAAGAGACAACCGAGTTACAACAAGCTGTTGTATTTAGTGTTGCTCTTGACGAAAAGTGTTAATGTGAATGATGTGGCGCACCTAGCGATAGTTGCACGATATTGTGACAATGACCATATTTATGAAGAGCTGTACTGCTTGATACTTCTTGGTGGTACGGCCAAGGGACAGGACATTATAACTGCACTTGTAAGCTATTTCGAAAATCAGAACATTTATATAAATAAAACATTCTGTGTTACTACTAATGCCACCCCTTGGATGTTTGGAAAGAACAAAGGATTTGTTTAACTTCTTCAAGATCATATAGGACATCAAGTATTGAGCTTCCATTACATTATACACCAGGAGTTTTATGCGAAGAATTGAAAGATGATGATTGTCAGTGCAAGCTGATGTTTCTGGCTGACAAAACTGAACACCTTAATGACTTAAACTTGTATTTACAAAGACAGGGTCAAACAGTACTTGAACTTTTTGAGCACTGGAAAGGATTTGTGTCAAAAGTAGATATATTTTGCTGTGATATTATCACTAACACAAGTAATTTCCAAATGTAAAGGCTCATTCAAATCGATTTACCCTCAACATAAATGAGCATCAGAAGTTTGTTGAAACACTCAAAGGAGAATTTGCTAAACAAGGTCAAGACTTCCAGATTCATGGGCCCATACTTTCTTACCTTATCAAGACAACTTAACTGATCTTACTACCACCCCGTCTGACCTGTCTCTTTTCGAATGGTTGGATGTTGACAGTTTTGAAATGCAACACATCCTATTCAAGTCATCAGAGTTATGGACGATAAAATTTGTAGAATTACAGAAAACTCTGTAAGGAAACTGCTTGGAAAAGTCAGCTGCCATCCTCAACTGCTGGACATCCCTGCCTGAAGCAGTCACCTATTTGAAGAAAGTTGTATTTGCTCCGATTTTGGCTTTTGGGTCAACCTATACATGTGAACTAAAACCTGAGCATTCAGAAGCCTGTGTGAAGCTGAAAGTGACAAAATACACATCTGATATTGACCAATTAACTAAGGAGAAGCAAGGACAAGGGTCCCATTAATTGATTAATGACTCAGATCAATATTAATCAATGATTACTCATAGAACACATTATTAAAATTTTTATATGTTTGATTTATTTGTTTTATTCTTCAAACTATTGGACTTTCTGTCTTAACAAAATATACATCTGACAATTTTATAATAATGTAAAAATTATTAATTTCAAAATAATGAGTTCAGAACTTAAATTTTGCAAAACAGTTTTTGTATTTGTTTCTATTTAAATAAAAATATTTAATAATCAACAAAGAATAGAATAGTTATTTAATGTATTGGAAACATGTTAATACAAGATCAAATTTATGTGTTTCAATGGTTTTTGTATATAAAAATATGATGGGCTTAGGTTGGCACGCTGCAACAACACTTCAGCACAACACTACTAAAAGGTTGCCAACCCCTGCATTAAACAAACATTGAATATTAGAAGCCAAGTGCATTTAATAAATCTGGTTTGGTCTTATGATATTACCGAGGGAGGCACTTTCTCAATTCTTCTAGCTAGAGCTTTTGGAGAGCATCTTAACATCATAATTCAGAAGTGAAACTGGTCTGTATGATGCACATCATAATACATCCTTATTTTTCTTTGGAAAGACGGTAATTAATATCTGGCAAAAAATCTGAAGTAGGATTTTGTTTAGGTCCTGTAAACATTGCTAATAATATTAGAGCTAACTTATTTGAAAATGTTTTTATCAAAATCCATTGGGTAGCCGTCAGAACCTGCTGCTTACTAATAATGAATGAGTTTATGGCGTCCAGCAAATGCTGAGAGTGTCACAGGTGTGGTATTTGTAATGCAACAAGAAACTCCTTAGATCCGTGTCTTATCTTCTTTAAACTGAGTTGAATATAAGAACTATTAGTACTCTTTAAATGTCTGGGTTATATTTTTACTGTCAATAATTTTATCTCCATCTATGCTGGTAATTTCTGTTATTGTGTTTCAGACTTACTGCTTGTTGATTTTTTGAGCTAAGAAGCTAAAATTATTAAAACCCTGCCCAACCCAGGTATTACCAATCTAGTAATCTCAACCAATCCAAACTAAACTTATTTCTGTTTTACGCATCTTCCACGTTTGGATTGGGCAGCCATCAAGTTATGAATAAGAGCAATTACTTTTTATTCAAAGAACTGGTCCTACAGAGGTCTGTTTATAATTAGGATTAATGCAAGTTGAAGATTTTGTTGTTGCTAACACTTTGGTTTGTTTTCTGAATGTCAAAATGTTTATGACTTTTTCACAATTAATAAATGTATTCAAATACACTTAGCACACTGTACAATGAGCAAAGAAGAAACAGTATAAATATCTTACCAATGTTAAGCTCACGTAAATCTAGGATCTGTAAGGGAAACAAAAAATTGAATATGTAAATATTGAATGCAGTATTTTTACTTTATGAGTTTAAAGTGAAATATTTCACTGTAGGCAGGTGTTCAATACTAATGAATGCATCCACCAACACTTATATACTGTATATGTAAAGTAAATAGATCTAAACAGTACATTTTACTAAATTTGCAAATTATATTGTAACACCACTGACACAATGCAACAGGGGATGAAACAAAAATGTAATCAATTTAAAAAGTAATTTATTAAGGAGTAAACATGTGGATATTGCAACCTATACTCTTCTTCATTCATTGGCTTTTGAAAACAAAAAAAAAAACACAACCTGACAGCTACATTAACTGAGAATAGCTTAGATGGTATTGTGAATTCACACATTAGGAGGTGTTGCTTGGGGAAAAAGGTGACCTGGTCTGTCCAGTGCAACCTGAACCCTCCCAGGAGTGGAGGATGGAAATTAAGGAACTTACTCATATACAGTACAAGCAGCATTGATCACCTTGAAGGGGAGGCACAGGGGAGCAATGGGAATATTAAATAAGAAGATCCAATGCAAAAAGCATGGTCTGCTCTCAAAACTCAGTACTCTAACTTGCTTTGATTCAGAAAAGAGGCTCAATTATCTAGACGGATATGGGTTTTACCAATTGTAGAGGGTGTTTTAAAAAAAAAAAAAAAAAAGTTGTGACGATGTGGGTTCACTCCACACTCCCTTTCAGCTTCTGGGAGCCCTTGAACCCTTCACCGTCGGTAATGTTACCGATGAGCTCGGCAGTGAGGCACAACAATGGAGCAGGAGTATGGTGTAAAAAGGTGTCAAGTGTTTTTATTAAAAACAATCAACAAAAACAAAGTGTCCAAATAAAGAAGTGCAGTGCATCAAAGATCATTAAATAAATAATCAATCCATAAAATAAGTGAACTAGTGGAGGTTAAAAAATCCAATAAAATAGAAAAAACAACAATCCTTTAAAACAAGGTTAAAGCAATGCTGGAAGCAGTCTCTTAAAAAAAACAAGCCGGTGTCTTCTTTTATCTGGCGTCTCTTCTGCTTCTCCCATCTGGGCCCTGCAACAGGAGAGTCGCCCTCTCAGCAGCTGACCTTCTCTACTGTCCACTTCTGTTGGTTGGTTCGCCTCACCGATCCCTGGCTCCGGTAGGCTCCACCAAACAGCAACTTGGGATCCCCAATGACCAGGGCTCTCACACTGGGGAATCCACGTCCCAAGTCCCGACTCCCGCTGCCTTCTCGGCCTTATGCAGCCAGCCGTCCTTCTTCACCGGTCACTCCAGCTCCTTGTTCGCTAGTTAGCGACCGCTTCCTTCTGCCCCACCGAGTATCGGACAAACACTCTTGCTAGGGCTCACAGTCCAGCTGCCTACCTGCTCGCACACGCTCGCTCACACCAGTTCTCCTTCAGCTTCCTGCTCTCCTGCAACCTCCGGCTCTTTTTCTCTTAATTTTTTTTCCCTTAGCCGCCTCGCACTTCTATTTATGAAGAGGACGTGGCAGCTGTAGCAATCAGCAGTTCCTGGTTACAATTACGGATGCGGGCTGTTTCTCACCTGTGCACTTAGGTGAGAAATGCCCACATCACAAACTTCTCAGAAACCGCTTCGGCCACACACCACCACGCCCCCTCACTAAGCCATGAGTGCAGCGATTATTTATTTAAAACTGGCCTCTTGACATGAGCTGTGGACCCGCTATACCACAAAGGTACATAAGCAATGAGATGTAAGAGTAAGGTTAATTCCAAGCAAGGTTGATGCCAGCTGTCACTTTAAAGGAAGGACACAAATGGAAGCTAAGGAATTGTATGGCATTACAAAATATTTTGCTTACACAGAGAAATGTATTTAGATGCATATGTTTAGTATGAATACCACATTTGGGAAGACCATGAATCAAAATGAGAAAAATGCTTATGGGAAAACAAAGCATGATTTAGATTATTATAGAAGCACAGTGGGCTATATGCTATCATAAATGCAACATTGTTAATTTAAAAAAGAAAATGACATCTTGCAGTTTACTCGATTAAACCAGAAAAACACAAATAAAGGAGCTGAAAATAATTTAACAGTATATTTTAGATATTAATTTAGGTAAAACTTTAAAAACAGCCATAAAAAATAATGAATCCTTTAAATATGCAAGTCATTTTAAAAGATCATAAAATTATTTTAAAAATTCCTTAGGAAAAAAACTAAATATAGTTACAAAAATGCAAAGTTAAAACTGATTCAACTGCAAAGACAAAAATGTCCAGGGAATTTAAAATGTATTTTATAAGTGAGTGTAAAGAAACCTAAATGTGTCCAAAAATGACTATTATTCAATGAACTCACTTACAAAAAGAAAACAGAATATAAAAAGTAACTTTGCCAGACCTGACCACAAAATAACTCTTTATTCAAGTGACCTTCATACACTGTTGTGAATGGCATGTACAAAGTTCTCTTAATGATAACACATTTTTTTCTGAAACAATGTTATAGATCATTCAGAGTGCTTCAAGGTGGGAACCCAGCTGTATGAATTATGATTATCATATGAAAAATAAGTAAATTCAAGACATATTAATTTTAATCTCACCATGTCATCTGCATCCTCATCTTCTAACTGATCTAGTAATTAAATAAAAAAGTATAAATTACATTATGAAAAAGTTATAACCATTGGGAAAAATATATTTAGAAAAAGGTTATTCTTTAGCTAGTTTGATGAATTAAAAAAAACAAAAACATTTCAGATGAATCTGAAGATGTCTAACTCTTTTTAAAGCAACTTGGAAGTTCTTTGCTCTTCTTCAATTTGTAAATAAGTACAGTAATCCCTCGCTATATCGCGCTTCGCCCTTCGCGGCTTCACTCCATCGCGGATTTTATATGTAAGCATATTTAAATATATATCGCGGATTTTTCGCTGCTTCGCGGGTTTTTGAGGACAATGGGTCTTTTAATTTCTGGTACATGCTTCCTCAGTTGGTTTGCCCAGTTGATTTCATACAAGGGATGCTATTGGCAGATGGCTGAGAAGCTACCCAGCTTACTTTTCTCTGTCTCTTGCGCTGAGTATCTGTGATCCTGACGTACGGGGTGTGAGCAGGGGGGCTGTTTGCACACCTAGACGATACGGACGCTCGTCTAAAAATGCTGAAAGATTATCTTCACTTTGCTACCTTCTGTGTGCAGCTTTTAAGTATGCTGCACGGTGCTTCGCATACTTAAAAGCTCAAAGGGCACGTATTGATTTTTTAATCTGTCTCTCTCTATCTCTCTCTAACTCTCTCTCTCTCTGTGCTCCTGACGGAGGGGGTGTGAGCTGCCGCCTTCAACAGCTTTGTGCCGCGGTGCTTCGCATACTTACAAGCCAAACAGCCATATTGATTTATTTGCTCCTTTGAAGAGGAAGATATGTTTGCATTCTTTTAATTGTGAGACTGAACTGTCATCTCTGTCTTGTTATGGAGCACAGTTTAAACTTTTGAAAAAGAGACAAATGTTTGTTTGCAGTGTTTGAATAACGTTCCTGTCTCTCTACAACCTCCTGTGTTTCTGCGCAAATCTGTGACCCAAGCATGACAATATAAAAATAACCATATAAACATATGGTTTCTACTTCGCGGATTTTCTTATTTCGCGGGTGGCTCTGGAACGCAACCCCCGCGATGGAGGAGGGATTACTGTATCCACTTTTCCAACTGCTGCACTGGTAATCTACTGTCACTTTCACACTATTACTCCAACCTGGGTCGCAATCCACTTATTCAACAGATGTTTTAACATAAGACATTGTGAAAATGGTTGCCAAAACTAGGGACAACACAAACAAAATAATGGGAGCGCATGGAGGCGCTTTTGTGACACAAAACACACAAAGCACAAATTTCTTAATTCTATATTCAGCTATCCTTTCAGTTTTAGCTTACTGAATGGCTTTGTTCATTCAATCAATCACATAAACAACTACTATTTCCAAATGGACCAAAGACCTGATAACAAATCGGTCAATGCTCATTTATAATACAAGTCCTATAAAAGTAGAATAAACCATCCATCCATCCATTTTCCAACCCGCTGAATCCAAACCCAGGGTCACGGAGGTCTGCTGGAGCCAATCCCAGCCAACACAGGGCGCAAGGCAGGGAACCAATCCCAGGCAGTGCGCCAACCCACCGCAGGACATACACAAACACACCCACACACCAAGCACACTCACTAGGGCCAATTTAGAATCGCCAATCGACCTAACCTGCATGTCTTTGGACTGTGGGAGGAAACCCACGCAGACACGGGGAGAACATGCAAACTCCACGCAGGGAGGACCTGGGAAGCGAACCTGGGTCTCCTTACTGCGAAGCAGCAGCGCTTACCACTGCGCCATTGTGCCGCCCGTAGAATAAACCATTTTTTTTTAAATGTAGAATGACATTGAAAACAATCTAGGGAGGTGCCCACAACCCAAGCTGAAGTACTAGTGTAGAATGGTGCTCACAATTTTTGATTAGGACAGTAAAATGCATTGAGAAAGCCACTGATTATACAGAACCTAAAATAAATAAGATGACAAATTGTGTATTGCATGTGAGATAAAGCCAAGAATAAAAAAATACCAGAAGAGATATCCATTGTTCTAAATAGTTTACAAAAATGGCAATGATTTTATTTTCAGTTTAAAGAACTCTTACTGTAACTGCAAAAACACATTTGACATTTGTCTGGCATAATGCCTATGCAAAAGCACAAATTTTTAATTTTACCTTCATTTGAATGCTGATCACAAACTTCATATATTTTAAAAGGTTCAACTGGGGTTTTCTTTGTTCCATCATACTTAAGTTTGAACTCTCTGCTCTTATTGAGTGCACATCGAAAATTAGCTTTCCATTTAGCTGGATCTGGTTCATCAAATCCTTCTTTGTATTTTCCTGTTTCCAAAGCCCATGCCTGTTATTAAATGTTTCATTTACATATAATTAGTCATGGATATTGGCAAAAAAATTCTATATATATTCATTCAACCAGTATCATGAAGATTATTCCAGCACAAAGATCATAGCTTAGGAACCAACCTGGATATTGCACAGATAATTTATATGTGAATTTAAAAAATAAAATGTGAGGAAAACTGCAAAAAAAAAAAAAAAAAAGATTTGGACATTTTAGTGGAAATAAAAGGTTTATGTACAGGAAGTAAAATTTGCTATATTAAAAAAAACAACAACTTTGGGCATCCCAGTGAATTCATTACTGGCCACTATAAGACATTTTACAATAGAGGGTAACTTTGCAGTGTTTTGGTCTGTGTATTATAAGGAGGATACGACAGACCTAGAAAACGTCCAAATAAAAGCTATACTTACCCTGGACTGAATAGTATGAGCTACAAGAATGAATAACTAATTCTGTTCGTTTAAAGCAAATAGCCAATATAAGAGGATATATGTATGGCTACTGCATTTTGAAAGTAAAGCCAACCCGTTTATTACTTTAAAAGGTACAGATGGGAGGCCAGTTGACTAAATGTCACACAGCTGTAAGAAAGAATTTATTTCTGAACAGAAATTAGTTATATGAACACAGCAGTTCTTCTACATGAACACCATCCTATGGTGATTTAACGTTCCATTAGTGAATGTTTACATGGGTCATATATCTTCATTATTTCTGTTCTTGTATGGAACACAGCCAGATTAAGTAATTTGCTCAGGGTCATGCAGAAAATCAGTGGAGAGTCTGAAACAGCTATTTTTCAGGATCACTCCAAAAGTTTATGCTCTGGGTTATTCCAATTTCCTCCCTGCTGTAATGTATATCACAACATATTGTACTTGTGTATCAATACTTTCACATAAAATGCAAATATATTACACTAGGTATACAAGAATTTTAAACTAGCCTTTACTTCTGCATCAAGAGTGGGTTATTATGGAAGAATACTGTATAAGAACAGAAATAATGAAGAAATATGACCTATGTAAACATTCACTAATAAAATGTTCATTCTGGTATGTTCATCAACTACACAATCCATGAAATGTTGTACAATATAAAGGTTTACATGCACTGTTAATTTGTTTTCCTATCCTGATTACTTTCATTACAAGGTGACATCTGAAATGAAGCCTTTCCTGGTAACACAGGGCTTAAAGAAACAACTCTAGTTACCACTATTTCACAAATCATAATCACTCACATTAGAGTTGGCAATGCTCCTAATTTACGGAAGTCTATGACGTTGAAAAAACTCATGTAAGCACAGGAAAAAGAGGCAAACATCATACAGATGGTGCTTGAGTTCCATCTAATTATATAATAAATACTCTTTTTGTTCATTTTGCTTTTCATTCTCCTTGTACAGTAAACAAAATAATTTAAAGAGAAAACCTAGAAGCAAGAAATCACTCATTATATTTAGTTGCAGTGTTTACAAGCTTCTGCAGATGTTTTATTTGCTTCCATCATGCATTTGATGTGAAGTGTAAATCTGGCCTGAGCTGCAACCAAGCTTGAGCAAAATAAATCAAGGCTAATATCCTCAACACTGAACATATTACAAGCTGTAAACATGGCATAACATTCAGGTGCATTTGGGGACATAAATGCTTTGAAAGTTGGAGCATTTTAAATTTAAGATTACTTATTTTATTAAAGAGAATGACATCACATTTTTGTTTATGAAGTACCTTTGTAAAAATGTCATATTCAAAAAAATAACAGCAACAACAGAATCTATATATATCACGATACATAAAATATATGCTTTTTTACAAATATAATGTAGTTCAAAAACCAATCCCAGATATCATGATAGTGGCTGAAATAGCATGAATTCTTATTTAACTGATGAAAAAATTGCCTTGACTGATATACTATTGTTGGCTCTGGAGCATCTACGGCTAGTTGCAGTTCATATTTCCAAAACAGATTTTAACTTTACATCTTTCAAAAATGTTTATGGTGAGCTCTCTTGCTAAAATTGTTGGCTGCAGTGCTGTAGTGTTGTTTTGCAGAAACATTTGCAGTCAGCGAAATAATGAATCATTATGGTTTAAAGTGTCACACTTAGAAAGCTACCCTCATTCTTCATTTATTACTAGGCAAGTTAAATGATTTTTTTGTTTTTCTTCCTTGCGTTTTTTACTTTTATGGTTAAAAAGATTATTTTACTTACCTGATACAACTTCAAGCTGCAGGAAAAGGGGGTTTGCATGAGCTGCTGCATAACAGCAATTTAGACAATGTACCAATCAGAGTGGGTGCTATGTAGTATAAAGGTGTTTTTCCAGTCTTACAGAGGAGAGGACATACTTGAAATGCATTTTCTCAATTAAAAGAAAAATATTTAGGTAGGATGAATTGAATCAAGAGCCAGTTTCTGTAGCCGAGGATCGGACCGCCAAGGTCCCCGCCTTCGGCCACCACCCAACAGGCGGATCGGTGCGGCATCCGCAGTAATGCGGGCATTGCATCGGTCTGTCGTGGTGAAAAAGGAGCTGAGCCGCAAGGCAAAGCTCTCAATTTACCAGTCGATCTATGTTCCTACCCTCACCTATGGTCATGAGCTATGGGTAGTGACCGAAAGAACGAGATCGCGAATACAAGCGGCTGAAATGAGTTTCCTCCGCAGGGTGTCTGGGCTTTCCCTTAAAGATAGGGTGAGAAGCTCAGTCATCCGGGAGGGGCTCAGAGTAGAGCCGCTGCTCCTCCGCATCGAGAGGAGTCAGATGAGGTGGCTCGGGCATCTGATCAGGATGCCTCCTGGACGCCTCCCTGGTGAGGTGTTCCGGGCACGTCCAACCGGGAGGAGGCCCCGGGGAAGACCCAGGACATGCTGGAGGGACTATGTCTCTCGACTGGCCTAGGAACGCCTTGGGATTCTCCCGGAAGAGCTAGAAGAAGTGGCCGGGGAGAGGGAAGTCTGGGCATCTCTGCTCAAGCTGCTGCCCCCGCGACCCGACCTCGGATAAGCGGGAGACAATGGATGGATGGATGGATGGATGAATTGAATCAAGGAATAATAAATTACTAAATTTATTGCACAACAGAATGTTAATACTTAATGCTTTCCAACATTAAAAATTACAATATTTTCTTATCAAGAATGAAGCATCAGAACAATGTATTGTGGGGTCACCAGCAGTTTCCAAATTATTTTGGCCATTAATACTGTATAACATTTTTTCATACTTATCTTCTTTAATGTAAATCTAGTAGCTATCCAGTTAGACAATCACCCTGTCTAATAGTGTATCTCATTGTTAGGACAGAAATGTGATTATCTAAAAAAATGTAAGCAACTGGTGCAAGACCAAAACTTTTTTTTAATCAACATTCAGCCTGAAACAGTTTGTACCACCATAAAAAAAACTGTTCAGCTTACCATCAGTCTCACTGCTATGTTTCTGTTTCCCTATGTTTACTATACAGTGTTTTGTGTAAAATCCATTTTGTATCATCTTCTAGCAGTCCTCATGTCCTTTTGAGGTAATTGTTTTCAGGCTCTTCTTAATTTCAGCTTACTACGTCAGTCTTTCTAGATGAGCAATACCATTCAGAATTAGAATGAATTCTGCAGTTTTTCTCTAGATTTTTTTATATGTCACTATGTCTATATATATATATATATATATTTATATATATTCTGGGTTGCATTCAATATTGGTTTGTAATTTCTAAATTATTTTTTATATTTTTATAATGTAAACAAATATTATTGTTTAAGTCTTTATATGAACCTTTAAAACTGCCACCATATAAATATTTCTCAAGTAATCTATACAGTACATGTGATTTACCAGTACAGGACATTACTACCACTGCCGACTGCCCCCATGGTATTGGTTCCATACATTTATTCCAAATAGGAACCCTGAATATACCATAAATTAATGCTCAGTTATAGTACACCATAATTTTGACATGCATTAAATCTTCTCATCTACTCACTCTTACCTGGACTAGAATGTAGCCCTTCCTGTTCAGCTCCTACACTTAGCATTAGCACTCTTTAATTTTTTTATTCAGAACTTGCAGCCTATTTCTATTGTTCATTTGTGCTGGTGAGACACTCTGGCAAGAAGATTAGTCACATGTCAAAGGTGGTCTTCTGTGGTAACTGAATAGCACAGCTTATAAAAATGACTTGCTCTTTCTACATCCAGCCAGTGTACTGAACCTATTAAGACCTGCTGAGTTACATAGCACGCGGCACTGATTACAAGTCAATGGAAGATATTTTTGTAGAAGCAGAAATATTGGGGGTCCTGTCTTGTATTATCCATTTATTGACTACCACTGTTAGTTGCCATTTATGCAGTTTTTCTATCCACCTTAATAAAAGGAAAAATGTTTGTGTGTCTACCTGTGTATTTGTCCAGTTGCTAAGTCTGTCATTCCAACAGATGGCACATCACAAACATTAATGCTGCTTTTATAAATTCCAAGCCAAATGGCATATAACACAGACATATGCATTGCATGCTGCACTGCAAACGGTAATGTTAAAGTCTACATTGATTATTTAGATTTCAACCTGTCTTAGATGGGGAGCACAACTAGTGTTATATAAAGTAGTAGACTGAACCTTTAAACAATTCAGTCCCTAAAGATAGCATTTGAAATTTCATTTTTTTTTCAAATGGTTATTAATTTCCATTTGTCTATTTAACCGGCAGGAGGTGCACATACACAATTACGAACAATGCTGGGAAGTTTTTTCATAGGCTATAGACCATTAGTTGTAAAAGTCAAAAGAATATATGCATCCTGGTAAAGAAGAAGAGGAGAGAGGTTGGAAGCATGCGCTGATAGCACGTTGCCGCAACCACCACATGCTGAACCACCTGGTTTGGGACCCAAGTGTAGCAGGTGAGAAGAAGTCCAGTTAGAAAAAAAATACTTGAAGCTTTGGGTGTTAAAAAAGAATGGGGACAAGCTTCCAAAGACCCAGATTTCCCTGGTCATAGCTTATTTGCATCACTCTGTTCTTTTTTGAGAAGTGATTTGCTAGTTAATTGCAATCTGACCACCTACTACAGATGAATAAATACATTTTTGTTTTGAACTGTTCACTTACATGTGAATCAATTTTTTTCTGAGTTCACGTTGAACATTAAAGAGCAAAATATTATACTAATATAACTGTTGGACACCCACATCCAGTTAAGTGTATCTTTAGATAGATAGATAGATAGATAGATAGATAGATAGATAGATAGATAGATAGATAGATAGATAGATAGATAGATAGATAGATAGATAGATAGATAGATAGATAGATAGATAGATAGATAGATAGATACTTTATTAATCCCAAGGGGAAATTCACAATTCACTTTACTAGTAGTACAAGATAATTTACCTTGAAGACAGTATTGTCATCCTCAGGTGTGGGTATATGACGAGTTGCATGTCGCCAGGGTATCTGGAAAAGTTTTTGCTCGTGGCTTATCCATTGCAGACCTGGATAATTTCCACTGTTTACTTGGGCAATCAGCCAAGGTTTAAGTCGAATTCGTCTAGGCTGAATACTCATTGTACAAAGGTCTTTTCTTCAAGCTGGTAAGTCTGCCATATAAAATAAACAGAAACTATTAAAATAATGAAGCTATCAGCATTTTAAATTTTGATAGTTTTTATTTCAAGGATACATTTTTCTGTTCTAAAATATTTAAAGCTGTCATAAACAGTTATCAAAAAGGTAAGACATTACCATTATGTGTTTTTCTTTTCTAAATTAATATGATTCTAAAATGGCTGGGGAAAATAAAAAAAGTTTAATTGTACTATCATTCTACTTTTTCCTAAAAGTAAAATTTAATGTTTTTCAAGGTCACTTCTTAACAACATATTTTTTAAAAAATGATTATACAAAATACAAACAAGCTTCTTTGACCAATATGCACATCTGTCGTTATTAACCAAAGCTTAAATCACCCTTTAAAAGTTGTAAGATAAAACTAAGTATATATTGTGCACTATAGTAACTTTTTCACTTGATTGTGCTCTTCTTTGAATGGTATGTGCATCAATAACAGCACCAAAGAAATGGTTGTAAATATTTGGCTTACACGATAGTAATGAATAAATGCATGATAAGGAGTGAAAGTTAAGAAGTACTTTTGAATAATCACTAAATAATAAATATACTGCTGTGTACACAAATATCATGTCTTATAGAAAAGGCATTCAACAGTACTAAAACTGTCAAACAGCATCTGCTTTAATCTGCTGACTTTTCTCACAGACAACAAAATTAAAAAAACAAATGATACAGTGTCTTAGGACAGCATAATTCTGATTTGTAAGAAAAATGGTCTTTCCAAAAAACAGAAATAAATGTGGAGCATGATAGTCATTATAGAGAGCACTGTTTAGCACTGCTGCCTTCCAGCTCCACTGATTCCGGTATAAGTAAAATGTGCATTCAGGTTTCAGAAATTCACTAAAGAGGCATGATTACTAAATATACCAAACCATAACAAATTACCTCCAAAAATGAACGTGGAATGTACAGTACAGAATGTTATATATAATCAGAAACACCGCATAGCAAAAGTCACTTCAAAAACTTATACTTGAATGTTGTCAATAATGTGCATGTGTCAGTCAGGTATAGGTTTGTCAGCTGAGACAGAAAAAAAAAAGAGTAATCCTTTAAATATATGTGACTCTGGGTTGAAACATTCTATACTATAATGTACACATGACAATAAACATGAACTTCAGCAATATAAAAATAAACCCAATCCAAAAGTAAAGAACGTAATGAGTACAATAATACCAAAATTTCATGAAACTCTGCACTCATTTCCCACTCAAGTGAGTGAGCCACCAACAAGAGAGATCCACCTAAAATGGGATTCCTTCAGTTGAAGAAAATAAGTCTTTTTGTATGTATTGTGATACAGAATATTACAGGTTGGGCCTTGCCCTCAATTTTTTCGTCAATGTATATGTGAGAAATGAATTACAATATGTTTTATGAAAGGCTGAATTCCATTTCTTTTGTTAAATTTTAATTGAGACATCTTTTCCATTGCTGCCCGAGATACATTCACACACACACACTCACACTCTGGAGATGCTGTCCGAGTCTTCATCTAAACCAGCTGGTACCATATCAGGGAGAGATACACAGTAGTGGAGCTGGGTGGATTACTTTTTACAAAGTTTCTAATTTGCATGTAGAATGAAAGAGTATGTCGCTGGAAGATTTGGTATACAGTACTTCAAAAAATGTGGAGATCTTTAAATGTCACAATCACTAGTGGCTTCTACAAGTTGAATAATACATAGATTAAAGAAGTCTGAAATGGGCAGTTATCGTATCTTGTATAGGGGAAACATAACAGTTTCTCTGCTTTAAAATATGTCCTTCATTGATTCCTTACATTTAATAAACATCTTTAGTCAAATACTATAGCTTTGCAAAAATAAATCTTTAATAAATTTCCCTTACTTTCAAGGCTAGGCTTCTAACTACAGTATTTCATAGTCTACATTTTGGTTTCTAAAGATATTGCTTTACATGTTCATGACATGCTGGGAAAATTATATATATTACTTTATACAAATATTATAATAATCACAGTACATGTGAAATACCTAAACACTCAAGTACAATAGCTTTGTCTTCTACAGTATGTAAGATATAGATAACAGATGGCTATTCCATATAGGAAGGTTACACGATGATTAAAAGAGCACTCTAGCAACCAGGTACTTGAACTTCCGCACACCACAGAATATTTTATGCTGAATTCATTATACAAGAGCTTCAAGTCATTAACTGTATGAACACACACATACATACGCCACTTGTTTCTCTCCTCCTTCAAAAGGGATAAAAACTAAGAAAACAGAAAACATGTTTACAGTATATCAAGTGAAATAAATATTACAGGTTTATGATGTCAGCTTTATGCAATTGCTGCTTTATGCTGTAAAAAAAATCTCCTTTTGTCAGCTGTCAAATAGCAAGTTTTCTTTATCCCAGAGTTTGTCAAAAGTAACAATAAGAAATTGCAGTTTCTGTTTTTTGGGAAGACAAGAAGAATCACCCAGGATTTTAGGAAAAAAAATCTGCTCAGAATTTCACTGCTTTACTAGATTCGAGTGTTTTCATTAGTCCCACAATTTAGACATTTTTCCTTGTTCATCTACCTTCAGATGCAACAAATTTGTCACATAGTGTTTATCTATTTGTTTCTACATCAACTATTCTTTAATTGGTAGCTATGCCTTTTGTTCAATGAGGGCCATGAGCACACAACCTCGAATTAAATTCCACAAACATTCATGTTGCTCTAGATGTTGCCAATTTTATTTTCAGTTTTGCTTATTTAACTCACTATATTGCCTTCCATTGTTTCTAAGTTTTTTCTTAGCTTTACCTAAAAGAATTTGCTTGAGTGATCCAAATCCATAACATAAGCACAACTAGAAATCGTTAATGTCTACCTTTCACAATAAATTATGTATTAAACTTTTAAACATTCTGTGCCATTACCCTGATATTAACATAAAAAAAAACTGGTGCACTTGTCCACTTTCACATCCTTCAGTATCTGTTTCGATGTGACCTCTAACTGGATAAAAAAAACTCCTACTCCACAGGTTGAAAGAGAAGGTGCAGCAAAACTGTAGCTGGGGTTGCCAAGCAGCTTGCACTTGAAAAGGGAAAGGCCATTTGCCTCATTATTGACAAAAGCAGCTATCCAACTCTCATTCACACATTTGTGTGACAGCTCCACTGAAGAACACAGAAAAAAAATATAACTTAATTGAAATGAGAAAACTTTTTTTGGCTTTTTAAACCTGTGTAGCAGTTCTTGACTATGCTCACTTCAAAACAACAACTCACAGTTTTTCTAATTACCATTTTGCTAATCATGATGCTTCTTAGTTCTGGAGAGTGCTCACTGGAGAGTCTACATCTCACCTCTCTTCTATTATTTGTTCACATTTACTTGTTTGACTTTAGCCAAAGTAAAATATCTCAGTGTTTTTGTAGATGCAATTGACAGCTGAATATGGGACATTCCAGACAAATGCCGTTCAATGTTATAAATTACAGGTGAGAGAATCTGAAAATTGTTTTCTGCTTTTCCACAAGCAACTAGGAACCAGGTTAATCATGGTTTCTCTTTTTTTTTTTTGGTCTCAGTTACATTTTTCCAAAGATTTCTGGAGTACTCTGTGGAATTTCTTAGACAGCTGGTGCCTGCTTTGTAAGCAAAACCTGTGTCACTCAGACAATGCCTTAAAGAAGCCATAAAGTCATTATAGACATCGAGTGGTTACAGCCAGTGGGGTGAAACAGACAGGTCTTTATTTTAAATACTCACTTTAAATGTCTGGGCTTATTTTTTTTTTTTAATGTGCAATGCTCACTTTTTATGCAAAACGGAGTAGCAAGATGTCCTGGATTGAAGAAGAAGTGCAAACATTTACTGACTGTGTTCGCTACAACATAGTTTTTTGTAATGAAAGAAAACTGGAAAAATGAAGTGGTGTGTGACATAATACTTTACATAAGTAATGTAAATATTAATTACTTACATTACATGAAATGGAAAAACAATGGGAATAACATGGCTTGGATTGCAGCATGACTAAACAACTGAGAATCAAACCTGAATATTTTAATTTTTTTTAATTCATTAATTATTTTAATTAAAATTAATTCCTTATTATTGTTAAATCTTGCACAAACCTAAAATATAAATGCCAATGTTCTGTCATGACAAAAAAAATGTAATTGAAAGGCTATCATTACTGACAATTTGTCAATCCGATTATATTACCATGTCAGAAATAAAAATACATGATTCATGCATGGTTTAAGAGTGTGGCGATGTAAGCAATCAGTTAGCTCCAAGTGCTTATTATTTTAGCTTTTGGTTTGATGCATTAGTAAAACTGTCAGAATGAACGAATTAACTAACACGAGTATCAAAATGGTTTATTAGCTCAAGAAAAAAAAAAAAGTATTATAAAGTGCCTAATAAGTAAACAGAATTTTGCATTCATCCTTGAATGTTATGTTTCTATATGTGGGCAAATTAAAACTGGGGACAAATTAGCTCTAAGGATCATGTTCGTCAAGATCTCCGGAAAAGCATAAAAAGTTTGAAAGTACTGATTTGTACAGGTGTGTGAGCTGTGACTAACTGAAGGCTGCAAGGACAGTATCCAAATCCTCATAGGACTTTAATTAAGAATTCTAATTTAGAAAATGATGAGATTAATAAACTCAATAGTATTCCAACTAGCATGTATGAACCAAGGATAATTTAAAAGGTAAATTTTGTGTATACTTCCCACTCACCATATAACACATGTAGACACTAATCCTGAACATGCATGCTTTAACATCTAACATCACATATATTGTTATTAGATACCAAAAAATAAATCAAACACATGGTGGATTTTCTAGTGAAAGGTTACTCTATATTCCAACAACTACAGAAAGTATTCACAGGTTTCTATTTCAGAAAGTCTGCTATTATAGAAGTGAACAGTTTCTTCAAAACTTTTTTAGTATGGTAGTTTTTAGATTCACTTGATCAGCAGAGCAACTGCTTCCTGTTAATTGAAGCAATGGGCAGCAACAGTCATTTTATGATAAACTTTTTTCAACTTTTCTGGTACTTATGTTTCATTGGTATAGGTTTAATTCTTTTCAGTTTTAATGGCAAAGTGTACCAAAAAACGTTCAAAAATATCTAAAATCAGGCTCAGCCTGAATTGATCATTAAATATAAACACATAATGAATGTTTTTGGACACGAATTAAAAAAATCATTCAATTGTTAAAAAACTAACAAATATGAACACTCTCCTTCAAGTAACCTGATGTCATCTGAACACATGCATCAATAACTTTCAGGTGTATTAATATCTTAGGTATATGACAATTTTCTCTGAGAAAAAGCAGTACTGTATATTCTTAAAAACATAAATCTCAGTATGCAGTTTAAAGATGATGCAACCGGAATGTGGGTAAAATGCCTGTAACATGGCACTATATTTACATAGGAAAACTCTTAACACTCCGTTATACACTTCAAATAGCATACTTACTATCCCAAAATTGCCAAAAATACATTTTCTTCTGGTTTTAGTATATATTGCCAAAAATACATTTTCCCCCGGTTTTCATTTATATTGTTAGTTTATCAGGTGCTACACGCATTTAAAATCACAGGCAGTTTCTATTAAGCAGATGCTGCTGCTTGGTACATTGTGTCACAATATTGCTAATTAAAAGTTTAGTTTCACTCACCAGGCTCATCTGAACTTTGCTTAAGAGGGGAAGGCTTCTAGTGAATTTTTTCATTGTTTATATAAAAAAAAAAAAAAAATCAGGATAATACTTTCGGACTGGACAAAAAACTTTGAGTTAGTTTGCTTTCTGTTGAGACAAACAAGTTAGAAAGCAGTATACAAACCCCTGTATGTATTTCTGCTTTACAGGAAAAAAGGTTCTTGTACAGAAGACATTTATCGCTAATGGCAATATAACATCGGGTTGACTTTTCCTAGGAAAACGTGTTTGTAACAAGAAAGTTAAAACATAAGACATTGTTACACAGCTAAAAGAAAAAAAAATGACATCCACATTTATAATAAGCACAAACACTCATAGCATTTCTACACTAGGTATACTGAACTTAAAGTTGGTAACAAAGAAAACTAAGGAAACAGAGGAAAAAACAAAACTACTGAGAATTCTGAATCTTAACAAAAAGTCAATTAAAATTAAAGCAGAAGTATATTCCCTTAGTAACAGCACCAATAAAGTAAAATAAATGGTCACTAATTGTGGAGGGGCTTGAACAACAATCTACAGCCTCAAAGATCCTGTGTTTGGTATCAGGAGTGTGCAATATGTATCGTCTACGACAACATAGTGAGTAAACATCACCAGGGGATAAACAGCCTCTCAATCTATGTCACTAAATTTTAATTGTAGAAAGTGGATCATCGTGGAAGTGGTCTGGCTTTCCGAAGACTGACATAGTTTAAAAGAGGGCAATCTGTAAACTATGTTTGAAATCGTTTGCCGTTACAGAAAAAGAGAAAAAAGAAACACAGGAATTCAGAGAAGGCAAGTCTCTGCACACTGCCATTGAAAAAGAGATCAAGAATTACTTGATGATACCTGAGGTGGACAGGGATATAAATCCACTTGAGTGGTAGAAAATACAAGTAGTACTATTTTGAGAAAGCTTGCAAAAAAGCACCTGTGCATCATTGCCTCAAATAGCCCTTCTGAGAGGACTTTCAGCACTGGAGAAAATGTTGTTATATGCAACCATGATGCTCTGAAGCCAGATGCCTTGTGTTTATCAAGACTGTATGAAAATACAGGGCATGAACATTATGATTAGTATTTTATTCCATCTGGATTTGTATCTTCTTTACATTAAGGGTAAGTGACTGTTTAAAATGCTCTCATTATAATAAGTTTCTTGGACTTGGAGTAATTCTTTGTGTAAATCCTGTAGGCCACTTTGAAATTGTTTACTCATAGTTGCACTGTTTGATCTCAGTAATACTTTTGACTGGTGATTTTAATGTTTTTGTGTTACTTTACTTCAGTTTTAAGTAAAAAAAAATAAGACATGTTATACTTAACCATTGTTTCCATTAACTTCATTAGTAAGCTACAATTAATATCCTATTATCAAGACCAAGCTAGATCAATAAGACTTTTACAAACACTTTTTTAAAGGATATAAAATATTGTCTAATTATCATTATTGTCAAAGTCCCAGAAAATACAGAGATATCATTTTTTGCAAATATCACAAACCGTTATTGGCAGCCCTACTCTTCAGTAACAGCTTTTTTCATTAGCACCGTCCCCTCTTGCTCTGCTCCTTTTAAATTGTTTTGATTGGACTCTCACTTCTTTTCATGGAACATTTTTTCTCATCCAGTAACCTCTCCAGTTAAATCTTTATCAGTCACTGCACAAGTATTTCTCTTAACTTTGCCTTGATGTCAGCCTAGCAGGCTCAGCTCCGGCCATTACAATCCTTGAAATAAGTTCAGGTGGAAATGTGCACCACTTTACTGTAGCTGTGCTGATGCTCAAAGGTAATCTGCTGTTATGATATCTTCATGGCCATGGGACTGTTATGGATGACTGGCTGGAATCTGGTTCTTTGAAATGCAAAGCCAGCAAAATTAGATTAGAATTTTAGTATTTTTCAAATTAACAACTTTACTAAACTAAAAGTAGTAATTGTAAAGTGGAATTATGCTAACAAGCGACTATTAGAACTATTAGCTGTTCATTATCCACTGTACTTTAAGTTTAGCAAATTTGTCCTCAGTCTAAAACAGTTTAAGTAAAATTGATTTACATAAAACGTCTTCTTTTGACTGAATGTACAACTTGCTTATTGTTTGACAATTTGTTACTAAAGCAAAGGAAAATGAACACTTATTCATTTTAATAATTTCTGCTATTAATCAGTCTAAGATGCTCACAGGTAAAATGTTATTTTCTATTTTGCAAAATCTCCCTGGATTTTAGTTATTGAGGCAAAAATTGCCATTTATAAAACAATGTATTTTCTACCCTCTCACCTTTCCCTCTCTCATTCACAAGTTAAAAGTCTTGTTTTCAGTTCAAAATGCCTATCCCATGAGGCTTTACGTTCCTGTTTATTATGTACACTAATTTTTCCAGTAGTATATTTTTGACAATATTTTAGCAAAAAAAAAAAAAAAAAAAGCATATGTTTTGCACATTTGGAGTATACAACTGGATAACAAACATGGATTATGTGATGCAACTTGAGAAACTTTTTTCTCTCCATTTTTTTTTACTTGACCATTACTACAATGCCACAAGGTGTAGATAACATATAAAAATGTTGTTTTGGTGGAGTATTCCTTTAAGCTCACACACTAATGAGGCCTCAACTTTGAGTAATGTGTTCAGTTTTGGTCTCTGGGCTACAAAAAAGACAGTAGAACTGAAAAAAGTCAAGAGAAAAGTAACTAGGCTGATTCCAGAACTGCAGCATATGACCCATAAGGAAAGATTAAAGAAGATTACCCTTTTCAATTTAAAGAAACAGAGATTTCATCAACAAGTGATATGCTAAGTTTTTTAAATTATGAAAGGCTGTTACTTTAAAAGGAGTTCAACAAGAAAATGGGGACAGAGATGGAAAATATTATGGGCAAATTCTGCACAAATTTTGAAAAGTATTTCTTCACACAGCAAACCACAGACACATGGGAAAAATTACAAACTTATGAGGTAGAGAGTGAGACGTTAGTAACATTGAAAACTGAACTTGATGTTATTTTGGAGAAATTAGGTGGTAAGAATTGGAGAGCTTTTTTGGGCTGGATGGCCTGTTTTTATCAAACCTTTTCTAATGTTTTAAAAATAGCAGTAGTCTAGGTGTTCTTGAAGGTAAACACCAGTTATTATATTGAATTAGATGAAAATGTAATATTTTGCAGGATGAAAACTAAGATTATGCAGTATTTTCTTAAATCTTTCACAGAAAATAGATGATCTGTGTCTCAGAATTCTCTCTCTCTACCAAGTTTGTACATAAAAGTACGTTGCATATCAGTTGGCTATTTCTAATTTACAAATCTCAATTTGTCCAGTGTCAGGGAGAGTTGAACAGTAAGAACAAATGCTTTGAAATGAACTGGCAACTCATTTACGACCATTCCCCATTTTGTGCCCAATACTGATGAACTCGGAGTTCTATGAAATTCAGAGTCCCTTGTAATTCATGGAGTTCTAAATTTTTCACTACACCTGGTATATTTAATTATGTTGACCACTTTAATAAGTCACTTTGGATAATAGTGTCTGCTAAACAAATAAATGTAAAAATAAATGGTATATGCAAATTGGACAAAAGAGTTACAAAAGACGATGAAGATCTATTTCACACTCACATAATTTGTATGTGCACAACTTAGTTCAGATTAATTTAATGTAGTTAGTGCCTGGTTACCATATATTCCTGCAAAACATGCTTTCACTCACTATTTATTAAAACACAGTTACATCACTAATATTCTTTCTATCAGCAGCACTCTTTCCTTTTAATAATCCTCATTTCCTCTTAAAGAGTGAGAATTGACCTTAAATTCAAAGTGTTGTAACACCATGCATTTTATCTGCTTATTGGTTCATGGAATCCCCCCACCATCTGTCCCTTCCTAAATCCCAGCCCACAAACCCCAACCCTGTGCTGTGGCTGCAACTGGGTGGAATTAAGATACTCTCTGTGTAGGAGTGGTTGAGACCTGGGCGAGTCCCTTTAGATGGAAGCAAGCTTAAAAAGGATCAGTCCTGCATTTAAAAAATGTACAGTATAAGAATAACACAGTATTAGTTCTCAACAAATTTTTATTCATCATATATTTCTGCCCTAATTTTAACTAATGGAGAGAGAGATCATTTTAGATACCATTAGAGAGATGTTACAAACAACATTAAAAATAACAGGAAATGTAGTACAAGACTATATACTGATGGATACCGACTTAGGGTATTATTCTACCCTTTATTTTTGAAAACACTAATAAAATCTACAGTTTCCTAACTCAGAGTCCTGTTTCCTTTTTGGTAGACTGTTTCAAACAGGGAATCAATGTCCTACTATTCAGATTTGCCTGTTCTTTAACTTGCAAGCTAATTTTACAAAAGTAATATTTACACTATAAGCATAGGGGTTTTAAGATTCTTACATTTACCCATTACCGGAATTCCATTACACTTCATAAGAATACTTAGCATAACTTAATGGAATACTTCATTCAAAAATGATTATTTATATATTAGTTACCCATGCTCACAACATGCAAAATGCATGCATTTGTGGTAAAATATTGTTAAATACATGCTACTATAAAAAGCCAAGCATAAACAGGAAATGCAATTGGACTAAGCTTCTGAATTTAAGATAGGACTCTTGACCAATAAATGAGATGGAGAGGTGAATACTTTTGCATGCATGTGTGTCACATGTTGTGAGCACACAAATGGATAACTGACATGTAGATTATGCAATGTGAATAACATGAGATTTTTTTTGAACATTTTTAATATTGTTTTCTGTCCTCCAGGGTTTTTCACCATAGAGCACCATTCATAAACTTTATATTTACTGTCCATGAAAAACGGGACATGAAATATTTTTCTCACCCATCACTACAAATCACACAGGATAAGTAACATATAAAAAATCATTTTGGGGTAGATTATTCCTTTACAGGGTTTGGAGGGACATATTTAAGAAAACGGTGTGAGTAAACATTTTGCAAACCCTTGAATAGTAATATGAAATATTTTTGAACATGCTGTAAATTATAATTAATAAAACTGACTTCTTATCATTAAAGATCCCCTTTTATACTGCATGTCAATAAGTGTGTCATTGTCTTTAACTAATCAATTCAAATTTAAGTATTACTTGAATATTTATATTTTTACTAAAGGAAATACAAAATAGTAATTCTATGACTACATTAGGTTGGCAGAAGTAAATACTTCAGTTTTCTAAATCAAAACTTCAGTTACATATTTAAGAACCCCTAAAAAATGCTCAAAAAAAGGGAAGTGAAATTTTCAAGTCAGTTATTACACAACACAAAACTATAATCAAAGGCAATCTTGGTTATTTCAAACGTATCCACACAGCTGCAGTTAATGCCAACTTTGAAGTTTAGACAAATCTCTCAAATCTTTACATTTATTTTAATATTTGACTTGGCCAAACTACACCATCTAGACTAGAAATGCTTTAACTCAAAATAAAAACTGATTACACAGGGCTAGAATTTAACACAAAATGTGTAATAGTCTAAAGAACTGGCTAATCTACACTATCCTTTCTGTAAAATGCAACAGATACTAAATAGTAAATATTTTATTTTGTTAGCCAACATCATAAATATTGTTGTAGGCAAAAACTATACTTTATCTAATGAGAATGTAAAGGATCATATCTGTAAATCTACTTTTAACTGGACATACACAATTTGAATTTTGCTGGAATTTGAATAATTGAAATGTAAATTATACATATTTTTAATTGAAAGTTTCATAAAAAACAAAGGAAAGTCCAACAGTTATAAAATGCACTTTGCTGAAAGGTACTGTTACATTTATCTGCCAGCAATACAGTGAATACTGGTATGACACTGTGCCACAATATTAATTTTCCCATGTTACCAGTGCTAGGATAAGCCCAGAAACTGTGAAAGACAAATAACCACTTCAAGACCATCAAAAGTTGATACTTAAGTAATTCCTCTAAATTCAATAAAAAATTAATATACATCTCTATATACCTAAATTATATATTTTCTCATGTTTGATCGAAATTGATGCCTTTATATAAAGATACCTTAAATTGATTTAAAAATATAGCCAAGACGTTGCTAGTGTTGCTAATGGGTATTACTCCTCAAAGTGATTCATTATTATTCACAAATGACTTTAAATTCTATTTGATTATTAGAGAAACCTTTGCAATTGTTTTAGCACCACTCAAACCTGTTATTCTGTTCACTTGGGTTGCAAGATACTAGCATTCCTAAAGTTCAGTTAAAAAATGGCCAAAATAAAACGGCTCTCAAGAAACATGTTCATTTTATTTTATTTTTTCCTGCGCAGAATGATGGTTATTCTATATCATTGCCTGCCAATAAACACAAGATCTCATACAAGGGTGTCTATTACTATCTTGAGAGGAAACTGCAAACGGAATCTAACCCAGAATAGAAAAAGAACGGTAGGGCTCAGATGAACAACTGCATAAAAGGAAAGGTTCAACAGAGTTTGCAGCTTAAAAAAACAAACAACTTAAAGGTCCTCAGTTAACTTCTTCCTTAAATTTATGCCAAATATCAAGGTCATCTGCAACAAGCAGACACAGGAAATGTTGGCTTGAGTGGCAGAGTTTTAAAGAAAAAGCCAAATCCAAAAGTGGCAAATAAAAATAAAAGATTAAAATGGGCAAAAGAGTACAGACATTGGATGAAATATGGATATTAGTATCAGTATCAGACAAATTTTATTTGCAAGACCAGGTTCAAAGTAAAACACACTGAGGATAACCAAGGAAAAAAAACAAAAAGAACTAGGTAGAGGTAGAGCACAACACAGATTTGGTTTCAAAAAAGGGAGAGTCATCGGTTATTTGGAATTGGTTTGTTTTGGTTTCAGAGTATCTGACTTTATCCAATAAATAATACTTTGCAAATTATGTCACTGTGCTTTGGTGGCCAACCTTTTTAAATACCTGAAAACTGCTCATGTGTGTGAATACAGAAAAGTTACAAGAAAGTACAGTACATGTCAGTGCTAGAGCTCAGGTCAACACATCAAATTCCTACACATTGCTGTCAATCAAAACATTTTCTGCTGGCACTTTGTACTACAGAAAGAGCAAAAACTGGAGGGATACAATGTGCAATTGTCAATTGCACACCAAAAAATATAATCCAATTTAGACCAAAGAGTTCTAAGAAGGCTTCAGAAAGCTGATTGAAACCCTGGACCCAATAAACAAGATACTGAGCTGCATGTCAAATGTGTATACCAGGGCCCTATACAGAATGTTGTGACAGGGCTATGAATGAAATAAGTAACACTTTATTCTTTCCACAAATGTTGACTTAATGGTCAAGCCGGACCACACAGCCATATTGTACATACACTTAGTCTCACTATTCACAATATTTACTATAATGGAAGCCTGAGAAACAGACACATTCAGACTCTTACTTCTCAGACAATCACATGGGGGAAATAATTGCAGCAGGGGCTAAAGGAGACTTCTCTTGTCATGGGCTTGAATGAATTGTGTCATATTAACATGACTACTGAAAATGGATGACATGATCCGAGCATTGGAGCTGAACAAATGGACAGGACTGGGCTTTTTTTTTGGACGTAGATCACACATTGATCACACATTGCTATTGGTAAGTTTAAATTTCCAAAATACAATGCATGTTGGGCAGCACAGTGGCGCAGTGGTAGCGCTGCTGCCTCCCAGTAAAGAGACCTGGGTTCGCTTCCCGGGTCCTCCCTGCGTGGAGTTTGCATGTTCTCCCCATGTCTGCGTGGGTTTCCTCCCACAGTCCAAAGACATGCAGGTTAGGTGCATTGGCGATCCTAAATTGTCCCTAGTGTGTGCTTGGTGTGTGGGTGTGTGTGCCCCGTGGTGGGCTGGCGCCCTGGCCGGGATTTGTTCCTGCCTTGCGTCCTGTGTTGGCTGGGATTGGCTCCAGCAGACTCCCATGACCCTGTGTTAGGATATAGCGGGTTGGAAAATGACTGATTGACTGGCTGACAATGCATGTTACAAACATAAGGCTATATTGCACACAGCAGTTGCTATTCAAATTAAAGCATTCAAAATGTTTATGTACTAGCCTAATATCCAAACACGACCTTGTTTGAATTAGACTGTATTTTCACTATGCATGCGTCAGCTTATTTTATATTTATCTTTTAAAAATAAATGACTTCAGCTGTGAACAATCCAACCTAAAAATAAACTAACAGTTATATGTAAAATCTTAGAAATACAGGTGTCAAAGCTGCATGTGGTAGTAAATTATTTTGAACTCTTGTCACAATTTTTTTTTTATTAAACACTTAATTGAATTTATTAAAATCAACATTCCATACAAGCAAGTCAAATTTTACAAAACTAGATTCGAATCAAATCAACCCCCAGCCATGAGAAAGAGAGTTGGCCAACAGAGTAAAACTAAAATAAATAAATAGAATAGAATTTAAAAAAGGGAAGAGAATCTGCTTCCTCAATTCAAATATGTATTCTAAAATGTTATTAATTAGATCCTGCCAGGTTTTTAAAAAGTTTTGCAAAGATCCTCTAAGTGAGAATTTGATTTTTTCCAATTTCAAATAACATATGACATCAGTTACCCGCTGACTTAAAAGAAGTAAGTTAGGATTCTTCTAGTTGAGCAAGATAAGTCTACGTGCTAACAGTGAAGTAAAGGCAATTACAGTTTGTCCTTCTCCACCTTAAACCAATCTGGAAGTACATCAAACAAAGTTGTTAGTGGATTAGGAGAGATTGTGACTCCAAGGCTGTCTGAAAGGCATTTACAGATTTTGGTCCAAAATGATGTTAATTTGGTGCACATCCAAAACATATGGCCCAATGAGGCAGGAACTTGATTACAACATTCGCAGGTTGGATCTTGCCCTGGAAATATTGTGGACAATTTTAAACAAGACAGATGTGCTCGATATATAATTTTGAGTTGAATAATAGTATGCTTTGCTAATATGGAACTAGAGTGAATTCTATGCATTGCTGCCTTCCACTCCTTTTCTGAAATGTTGAGGGAGAGATCATTTCCCACTGTACTCTGAAATCTTTAAAAGGGAGGGACTTTAAAATGTTTTTGTATATTACAGAAATACTGTCCGAGTCCTCAAGACTGATATTTTTTCCAGAATACAGGTAAGTGAGAGGTGAGGAAAATTGGGCAGGTTTTGTTTAGCAAAATTTATAATTTAGAGGTATTGAAAGTAATGTGTTGCTGGAAAGTTAAATTTGGAGTGTAATTGTTTGTAGGATGTGAAGACATTGTCTATGCACAGATCTCTAAGTGATTTAATCCCGAATGTTTTTCAGACTTTAAAAACTGCATACGTTTGAGAGGGTGGAAAAAGGTGGTTATAGTGCTGAGGTGCAACAAATAGAAGCTTCTATAACTTCCTACATTGTTTGTTTCCATATTCTGAAAAAATGAAGCACAATTCGGTTGTTAGTATGTTGATGATTGCTTGCATTTACTGGGGCACAAAGCAAGGAATATAAAGAAGTACTGCAGGATTTCATTTCTATTGCGGACCAAGCCTGTTTGTGTTCATCTAATTGTGGCAATGTCCAGGTTTTTATAGTATGTATTATTTCCCACCTAGTACTAAAATTGAAAGTTAGGTGGAGCAATGACACCTTCTGTTTTAGGTCGTTGTAGTATCATTCTTTGGATACGTGGATGTTTTGAATTCCAAATAAATGAGGTTATGACTAACGAATCATTCTTTAAGAAAGTAAATTCAATGTATATGGGGATGCTTTGAAATAGAAAAAGAAGCTTTGGAAGAATATTCATCTTCTCAGTGTTAATTCTCCCTGCTAAAGTGATATGGAGGGTAGACCATCTATGTACGTCTTATTTAAGTTTTTCCATGAAGACAGCGAAATTTTGTAAAAAAGTGCATTATGTTCACTTGTGATGTTTACCTCTACGTATTAAAACTGATCAAGATGATAAAAGGGAAGGTAGCCAATCTAATATTGTGTGCTACAGAGTTCACTGGAAAAAGCACACTTTTATTAAAATTAATTGAGTCGAGATATCTTTTGAAATTCTGCTAGTGCTGTTAGGACTGCAGGCACAATATTTTGTGGATCTAATATATAGTACCATATCATCTGCATACAGTGATATTTTCTATTCAAGTCTTTCTCTGATAATCCCCTTTATCTCATAGTCATTTTGACAGTGAACTGCCAGTGGCTCAATGGTAATTGCAAAAAGCAGTGGTGACAACGGGCATCATTGTCTAGTACCACGTTCTAAGTTGAAGTAGTCTGAAAAAATGTTGTTATACAAACTGAAGCTTCTGGACTGGTATACAATAGTTTGGGCCAAACCCACATTTCTCCAATATAATGAAAAGGTAGTTCCATTCAACCATATCAAAAGCTTTTTCTGCATCCAACGATGATATCATCATTACATTAAACAGGCGTCAATGATTGGAAGCCAAGTGTCTGCCTTTAATAAATCCAGTTTGGTCTTGTGATATTACTGAAGGAAGCACTTTCTCAATCCTTCTAGCAAGGGCTTTGGAGAGTATCTTAACATCATTATTCAGAAGTGAGATTGGTCTGTATGATGCACATTGTAATAAGTCCTTATTTTGCTTAGGAAAGATGGTTATTAATGCTTGGCGAAAAGTTTGAGGTAAAATGTTATTGTCTCTAGCTTCTGTAAATGTTGCTAATAAAAGGGGAGCTAACTTAATTGAGAATTTGTTATAAAATTCGGCAGGGAAGCAATCAGGGCCTGCTGATTTCCCACTCTGAGTTTATAGTACTTCTGATAGTGCCACAGGTTTATCCACTTCCTCTGTACTGACAGCATGTAGTTGTGGTATCTGTAATGTATCCAAAATGAAGTGTGTTAAGACACCAGCTGCGAGATGAGTATGTGGGGCATAATGATTTTAGCTCCATGATCAAAGGGGAGTGGTGAGAGATAACAATAGCATCATACTTAGAAGATTTAATCGTGGCCAAAAAATTGTTATCTATTAAGAAATTATCAGTTCTTGAGTAACAGTGATGTACTGGTGAGTAGAAGGACTATGCTCTTGAGTTTGGATTTAGAAATCTCCAGGGGTCTGATAAGTTGTGATCAGTTGCAAACTATGTAATTGCTTTTGCAGTGTTAGATGTCATCGTCCCTGTGGCAGGAGACCTATCTAGGTCTGGATTTAAAACACAGTTAAAGTCGCTAGCCATTATAATTTTATGAGTGTTCACTTTGGGAATGGATACAAATACGTTTTGGATTAAGTCCCTATTATTCACATTGGGTGCGTAGATAGTGTCACAATTTCATCCTCTGAAAGGACATTTAGCCTGGGAAAAGTGTGGTCACTGTTAATATGATTGTATTTCTACAAAAAAAAGATAGAATTTCTAACTACAAAAGCTGAGGTGCAGCAAATTCAAATACAACTATTCAGGACCACACTATCAAGATTAAAATTAGGAAATCTGCACCACGCATATCAGCATATGTGAACAAGCAACACTGAGCCCCTCTGCATCTTTATTCTGAATACTTTTTGTGTCTTATATTAATAATGTAAATTTTCAATATTTTTGTCAAAAACTACAAACCTTGCAGTTTAACCAATTTTGAGCAATTGAAGGAATTGAAGTTTTCACTCTTGACAAATAAAGTTACTCTAACTGGAGGACAACAAAACATCTCACTTGCTGCATGTGCTCTTTATAAGTCCTAGAGAAAAGCTGCAATATCATCAATATACGTACACTCGATATATCAGGGAAGATAGCATTAAATATTCACTTTTAGTAGCTTGGAGTCCTCATGGCATTGCTCATATTGATCAGTTTCTGTGATGAATGCGGTTTCTCACTCATCCTCTTCCATTTTCTGTGCACTTCTCTAGCCCAAATTTGCAAAGCTGATAGACTAACAAACAAAAATGAAAAGAGCTGGATAACTATATTATTGTCACATTTATATGACAGAAATCAATAAATGGTTAAAAAAAAAAAAAAAAAAAAAAGGGATCTTTCTCAACAAAAGTACTTGGACGCTATATAAAAAGGACGTTTCCTTAATGTACCCATCTGTGGTTTTGGATAATGATACTTGTGTTAACAACTCAACAAAACCTTCATGGGAATAATAGGAAAACAATCCAAAAGTTTCACAATTAAATCAAAAGAATTCATAACACACGAAATGTGTATAGTGAATTAACTGACACAACAGATCTCAGAAAAGTTATATAAGTTGTCATTGCAACATGTTCCCTATAAGTAAATGTGAAACAAAGTTTTTCAATTAACAAAATTATAAACTACGAATAAAAAATATGACGTGAAATTTAAATGGGAAAACAACAGTTGCATTTGCATATTCCAATCAATAAAAAAAATCAAGAAATAAAGAACTGACAAAATACAATAAGGAAAAAACAACTACTTACCCAATTCATATAACTGGTGGAGGAATCCCAGAAGGAAAATTCAAGCCAAAAGGTCCAGTAATGCTCAAGTCACTTTTGGACTTTAATACAATACTACCAATAAGAGGTCATCTTTCTTTGTGTCCCTAAAATGGAATTAAAGGAGTTCAGACATGTATTCAGGGATGTATGGATCCCATTAGCAGATTTAAGTGCAATAATGTGAACATAAGGCTACTTGGAGTTCTCTTAGGTCTTTGGTCACTATTTCCAATCTGTTCACACATGCCATTTCTGAATTGTTTAAACAAAAGAACTAAGAAAAGGGGATTGGATAGAGAGTTTACAGCAGGCCAGGTCCAACAGTTCAAATTAGATAAGACAGTAGTATTTTTAAACATTGAAAAACACAGTCAGTGGTGAGTCTAGCTCCTGCAGGAGGAGCCACAAAGTTCTGGTGCTATGTGGCTTGGGCAGAGGTCAAAGGCAAGTACCTGGGCAAACCGATCCCAGGCTACCAAAGCAGAACCTACAAACATGGAATTTGACACCTCAAAAATATCCCAAGCTAGTGTGATAAGTAGAGAGGTACCAGCTAATATAGTCAATCTCACCTCAAGACACACCACGGGTTTTGGAACCAAACACCTGGGGTGGGGCTAAACTCGGTACCGGTCAATCATGATGAAGAAAGAGCTGAGCCAAAAGGTTAAGCTCGCAATTTACCAGTTGACTCACATTCCTACCCTCACCTATGGTCACAAGCTTTAGGTAGTAATCGAAAGAACTATAACTAGATCATAGATACAATTGGCAGAAATCAGTTTCTTTAGCAGGATGTCTGGGTTCAGCCTTAGAGATAGTGGTAGAGACATTCAAGTGGAGCTCAAAGTAGTGTGACTGCTCCTATGAATTGAAAGAAGCCAATTGAGGTGGTTAGGGCATCTGATTAGAATGCCTGATGCATGCCTCCCAGAGGAGGTGTTTTAAGTATGACAAACTAGAGAGAATATACTGTATATCTCCATATATCTCTGTATACCCCTGCCGGAGCTAGAGGAGATGGCAGGGAAAAAGAGACATCTGGGCATTTTTGCTTAGACTGCTGCACCTGCAACTTGGAAATGGAAGAATGACAGAAAATGGATGGATGGAAAAACACAGAAGAATTAGGAATGTCGATCTGATACAATGAGGAAAAAAAATACACCCGTATAAATAGAGCAAATGTATATTTTAAGAGCACAAAATTAATGCAATTAATGCTTTAAAATGATTAAAACCTATAAGTGCATGTGTGTTTACATATAAGCAGAGTGCAAAGAAATAAAAAGTAGAAGCTGCTTTCAAGAAATACAGTATAGCTAAAAGAGTGAAAGGCAATCATGATACAAGTTTAATGGAAATAGCAAAAAAGTAAAACTTTTAAATCTAATTTCAAAAATAGATGCAACAAAACCATTAAGAAATAAAGTTAAAAAATCTGGAACATATGAGAAGCACTGAGCCAGATTTAAATTTGTACTACATAAAATACTGGATAATTCATACCAAAAAATGATCAGAAATCTAACCTGTGGATAACTATGAAAATGAGAAAAACACTAGGTCTTAACAGCTCATTACAGGAACAATTACATTAGAAGTACAAAAAGATAGTTGGGAAGAATATTGTTAATTAAGCAAAACAGAAAGGAATTCTGTAATTAGGAGAACAATCAAAAGGAGGTTATGCAGCAGGGTTACCCTGCACTGTCCAGGGAGGAATAAGGTGCCATGGAGGTCACTAAATAAATTTCCCCAGGGAAAACATCAGGATCAAACACGGTGTATGATCTTCTCCTGTACAAAAGTGTAATCTATGCAACTTTGGAGGAGATACGTTCAGCAGCATTAATTGCATATTGGACAAACAAACGCACATTCAACTACATATACTGAACTTAAAAAGTCAAAGGTGAAATACAGAGATAAAACAACAAATATTTGAGTTAATATATATTTTTTTAAATTGTCTTTTCTCATCTCAAGTGGGTATTAAGATACCAGCACCTGCTATTTCATGTAAAGGGAGAAACATGGATCTTTTGAAGAAACAAAACAGAGACAATAAGACTAAATGTAAAACTACAACTAGAACATAACAATGTATGCTAAATTAAGCAGCTATTAACTTTCTGTCACACCTCATAGAACTGTCATCTGGCCAATCACAGGGTTTGACAAAGTCAAAGAGATAAGAACTTCCCATGCATGTACACAACAAATGTCCTCTGGTATAGACTCCTATTTTTATTTTTTTTTCTGAAGCAAAACACAATGACAGAATTAAACAATGATTTATGTTGAGTGGAACCCAATAGTTTAAGCACTAGTGTACTGCTAATAAAAGAGGCTTTCTACAAAACAGATATTCATGTTAAATAGGGATCAGAGTAGAGCTGCTGCTCCTCCGCATCGAGAGTAGTCAGATGAGGTGGCTCGGGCATTTGATCAGGATGCCTCCTGGACGCCTCCCTGGTGAGGTGTTCCAGGCACGTCTAACCGGGAGGAGGCCCAGGGGAAGACCCAGGACATGCTGGAGGGGCTATGTCTCTCGGCTGGCCTGGGAACGCCTTGGGATTCCCCCGGAAGAACTAGAAGAAGTGGCCGGGGAGAGGGAAGTCTGGGCATCTCTCCTCAAGGTGCTGCCCCCGCGACCCGACCTCGGATAAGTGGAAGAGAATGGATGGATGGATGGTAACTAATGTTATATACTATTTGAAACTGTAAAAAATGTGATTCTCACTTAGAAGAGCTGTACAAAAACTTTATAAAACCTGGAAGGATCTAATCAATAAAATTTAGAATAGGCTTTTATATTGGGGAAAATGATTCTCTTCCCTCTTTTCTACTCTTAAAGTTTTACTGTGGATGTTAGCCTTCCTCTCATTCTCTTGGGTGGGGGTTGAAATGAATTTAGTTTTGTTGTTTAAACAAATTCATTAAAAATAATAATCACAATAAAACGGTGGCGCAGTGGTAGCGCTGCTGCCTCGCAGTTAGGAGACCCGGGTTCGCTTCCCGGGTCCACCCTGCGTGGAGTTTGCATGTTCTCCCCGTGTCTGCATGGGTTTCCTCCGGGCGCTCCGGTTTCCTCCCACAGTCCAAAGACATGCAGGTTAGGTGGATTGGCGATTCTAAATTGGCCCTAGTGTGTGCTTGGTGTGTGGGTGTGTTTGTGTGAGTCCTGCGGTGGGTTGGCACCCTGCCCGGGATTGGTTCCCTGCCTTGTGCCCAGTGTTGGCTGGGATTGGCTTCAGCAGACCCCCCGTGACCCTGTGTTCGGATTCAGCGGGTTGGATGGATAAAAAAGAAACATATGGCAAAGCATCAAAAGCTTTCATTTTCAGGCTGCACATAAAACCTTTCAACATCTGTTAAGTTTAGCAAGCTATTTCTCTTTTCATAGTCAATTAATGCTACATTGTATCTAGCTCTTACAGGATCCTTCTCAATCTATGAACCTTTAAGTGAAATGCTTTGTTGGTTTAATAATTTGGTTTTAATTGGGACGATGGATGGAGAGGAGCTATGGTTGGGTAGCTTAAGATTTCTATGCATATTGAAATATTTTAAAATTCTGTTATAATGCTGATATTAGAATGTGTACTAGTACCTTCCATCCATGTTAACACTGCACACACATCCAACCCCTGCTATTAATGCACTGTTTACAAAGTTTTGCTTATGTCAAACCAACAATAAGAATAAAAAAAGAAAGTAGACTCATAGAACTCTAAAGACAAACTCCACAATTTTAAAAAGTTCTTTCTTAGCCAGAGGCACTGGCCTGCTCATTCCCTGTGAGCTTCATTTTTTTTTTTTTACTTTTACAGAGCTCATACTGTACTTAGATCTAGCATGCTTCTCCTCTAGTAAAGTGCTGTACCCTAGACTATGTATATAATGCCTTAAAAAAGTATTCAACCACCATTTTCACATTTTATTGACTTAGATTGTAAACTTACAATCTATTAAAGTAATCATTTTGGTTACACGCCAAATCAAAAGAAACAAATTTAAAACCTTTCAACAATTTGCTCAATATAAAAAACTAAATTGAAAGATTAAAAAAAATATTCATATAGTTTGTAAACAGAAGGCTTACCTTTCTCAGGTATAGTGTATTATCTTACCAATCTGATTTGTTAATGGTCTGTACCTATGTAGGAAACAGGTGGATCATCTATTCTCAGTTATATTAAGGATGATAAATATCCCTTCTTTTGTTAAGTTTAAGCAGTATGGGAGAGATTTCCCACAAAGCAAACCAAACTTAAGGGAAAATAGCACTCAAAACAAGCAATGGATATAATTATAGAGAAGCACAGATCTGGGGAAGGGTACAAGACCATCTCAAAGACACTGAACATAACTTGCAGCACAGTGCAGTCCATTACTCTGAAGTGAGAATGAGCCTATGTCTGAGTACCCTTCTAAACTTAGTCACCAGACAAGAATGGCACTTGACGGAGAGGTTACTAGGACACCTCAAAATGTCAGGCTGTGACAATCATTTATGTGAAAAATGTTTGGAACTGAATACATTATGAAGGCAGTTGTATGTTAGTACTGTATAATGAAAAATTAATCAAGTCTAAAATGCAGGATAGTTGAAGATTTTATCAAAAAAATTGTTCTGGTCACCTTACTTTTAGTTCTGCAGCTTTCTTCTTTAACCCCTCAACAAATAACTGCGAACATGCTTTTTGTAACAATTTCTGAGCATACAAAGAACACATACTACCTCTTCACTTCTGTAAAAAAAATGTATTTACTTTGCCAATTTACTTTAAATAACTGCTTTTTTTGTGTTTCAATCGCTCATTCTATCTGGCTTTACTGTTTTGTATAAATCACATGGGTCTTTTGACTTGCTTTATGATTACCCAAGGAAAAGAATCACAAATATTGCCCCTAGCCTGTCTTAACAATATTGTAGAAAAAATATACAACATGCATTCTTTTTTAGAAGATACCTATAGGATAAAAAAAGTTACCAGCAGTCTGAGCAGTTCTAGCATTGACAGCCCTAGTACTATTAAAATTCTGCCATTTGAGCAGTATAATATGGAAAGAAAGCAGTGTAATCTTACCTAAAAAATATTCAATAAGATTTATAGTGATCCCAAAGCTATCTGATAGGTAAGTGGAAACTGTAGCCTAGTAAAGTTTACAGAACATGGCCATCTGTCTGGGATGGGTAGAGAGGAATTTGAAGGCAACCCTGACAAGTAGGGGCACTTAAAAAATGCAATCCATCCTTTGTCCTCTTAGTTCACTTGTTTACTGGCTAGCACAGCATGGCAGAATCCCAAGTTTCTTAAGATTTTAAATACTTTGCTCCACTGGTGTCATTCCTGGAATGCATAGCTTGCTCACATAGTATGTTCCTCCTTGCACTCACTCACAAAAATGTTCATCTTAAGCAAACATTTGTTATGCTTCTTTCCTATTTTGTTTTATCTATAACACACATTGACATTCCAATTACTGAATACTATATTTTGTGACTTTACAAAATTTTCTTTTATACCATGCTTGCCTTAAAAGTTTGCTGTTTGATATTTTAAATCACTTCAAATTCAAGTCAGATTTCAACAGCAAAAGGTAAATAAGTCTTCTGAGTAAGCTACAGTGAAGCAGTCACTCAATTTTACACCTGTAACACCACACACAACATTAAACATATAGAGATAAATCTAAATAAATGTTTATTAGCAAGCTTTGAGCTTCCCAACTCTACCCACCTTAGATTTTGTCCATGACATCATTTGCATTGAAATATTTTTTCAACCTTAAAAAAAATCAAATAAATGAATACATTATACAGTATATATATATATATATATATATATATATATATATATATATATATATATATATATATATATATATATATATATATATATATATATATATATATATATATACTGCCATGTATTTTTTAATTGTCTTTTTCTTTGTTCAAGTCTACAAAAACGTATGCTAGCTACAATACTGAGCTTCTCAACCACTAATCGTCAACAAAATTAATCACAACAAAATGTCCCCACTCTCATTTAAGGATCCACTAACAAATCAATTTCCCAAAAGTCACCAAAACAGCTAGTGTTTTCATGAACAAACCATTACCATGTATTTTTAAAAAAATGTTAAAAAATTGGAATAAATTCTTTCTGACTGAAGGGTATGTCCAATTCTATTTAACTTTATTTTTACCTTTTTTTTCACTCTTACTTAAGGCCTTACTGAGGCTCTATAAAGTTGGGCTTTAAAGCGTTCATTTGCTTTAAAAGAAAGGTCTTAGCATTAAATATAAATTACATTACAGACAAGAATTTCAAGTTTAAGAGTGAATGGAAGAATCAGACGCAAAACAATACTTTTAGGGTACAGGAGAAGAGTTTAGAAGAAAAACAACACACACACTACAATGTGATACAGTCTGGCTGTAATTTTTACAAATGAAGATAATAAGATATCCATTCAAAATTACAAAAGAGCTGATCCTGGAAGTGAAATGCCAAAATGAATCACTGAAATACTGCAGCACTGAATAGCACGTCTGGGGTAACACAATTTCAAAATGAGTGTAGTGTGCCTTCAGACAAGACTTTTTTTTAAATACAGTAATCCCTCCTCCATCGCGGGGGTTGCGTTCCAGAGCCACCCGCGAAATAAGAAAATCCTCGAAGTAGAAACCATATGTTTATATGGTTATTTTTATATTGTCATGCTTGGGTCACAGATTTGCACAGAAACACAGGAGGTTGTAGAGAGACAGGAACGTTATTCAAACACTGCAAACAAACATTTGTCTCTTTTTCAAAAGTTTAAACTGTGCTCCATGACAAGACAGAGATGACAGTTCCGTCTCACAATTAAAAGAATGCAAACATATCTTCCTCTTCAAAGGAGTCAGGAGCAGAGACTGTCATAAAGGCAGAGGAAAATCAATAGGGCTGTTTGGCTTTTAAGTATGCGAAGCACCGCGGCACAAAGCTGTTGAAGGCGGCAGCTCACACCCCCTCCGTCAAGAGCACAGAAAGAGACAGAGAGAGACAGAGAAAAACAAGCAAGCAAAAATCAATACGTGCCCTTCGAGCTTTTAAGTATGCGAAGCACCGTGCAGCATGTCGTTTCAGGAAGCAGCTGCACAAAAGATAGCAACGTGAAGATAATCTTTCAGCATTTTTAGACGAGCGTCCGTATCGTCTATGTGTGCGAACAGCCCCCCTGCTCAATCCCCCTACGTCAGGATCAGAGAAAGTCAGCGCAAGAGAAAGAGAAAAGTAAGCTGGGTAGCTTCTCAGCCATCTGCCAATAGCGTCCCTTGTATGAAATCAACTGGGCAAACCAACTGAGGAAGCATGTACCAGAAATTAAAAGACCCATTGTCCGCAGAAACCCGCGAAGCAGCGAAAAATCCGCGATATATATTTAAATATGCTTACATATAAAATCCGCGATGGAGTGAAGCCGCGAAAGGCGAAGCGCGATATAGCGAGGGATTACTGTAAATCTGAATTATATTTTGAATATCAACATTCAATCGGACAATGCTACTATCTATTAAAGGCATGTTAGCAGTCAGTAAACATGAGTTTAGGGGGAGAGATCATGTTTCTGTAATATGCTTACATTAGTGTAATCTCAGTGAGGGGTTTTTTTTTTTTTTTGCTGTAAACGATCTCTTCCATTTTTAAGTTCAGTACAGCCTGCATCTAGCTTGTAAAAAAAGAGCAATCCTGTGGTGATGACTGTGTTGTGCTTAAGCTCTGTTTGCAATAATCTATTGTTAATGCACTCAGGCATATTTGTTGTGAATCAAAAATAATGTGGGCTTTATTTGTACAATGCTGTCTGACCAACATTTCTGGAGGAAAAACATAAAAAACACACACCAGAAAATTTCACAAACGAGGCATCCGCTGCTGAAATTCTTTATAATGTATAGGCTAATTAAAATCATTATGTCATATCACAAATTTAATGTGGCATTACTTAATTATACAACTCTAAGAATTTATATAACTGATACACTAGGGTGTTATACCGCATCTTGCCTGAAGAAGGGTCAGTGTTGCCTTGAAAGCATGCATACTATAATCTTTTTAGTTAGCTAATAAAAGATGTCATTTTGCTTGACTTCTCATATACGAGATATAACTGATACAGACAGACTCTCCTGGTCTAGATGATATGGCTGGGTGATTATAATAATTATTGCATATTTTAAACTCATTGAAAATAATAACCATGCAATGGTTTATTTTTAAAAAATCTAGTAGACTACAGGCGACAGATTTTTTTTCCCCACCATTCAACCTGTCTGCTTAAACACTACAGTCCCATCTGCAGCTCTAAAATTATGTCTTGTTCCATAAGGTACTAATGTGAGTTATCAGGGATACATGGCTCTAAATGTCAGTAAAGTGTGGCGTATTTTCAGCAAAATGACTCATTAGATACAGTAATCACATGGTCAAATATCCTAACTAATAAAATCTATACATGTCATTTTATTATCCAATATGTTTACTTCACCTGTCATTTGTTTATTTTAAGGGAGCGGAAACAGTGATTGAGAATCTTTTCAACATTGTGGACACTTTGTTGAGCTTCCCTTGGCAATGCACACTTCTCCCTAACCTACAGTATGTACAGCTGCGAACATATCCTGCTGTCTTCATTCCCATTGGGTCAACTTTGGCTGAGTTTGCCCAAAACAGTGAGCTGTAGTTTAAAAACAAAGCTTAAGATTCATGCATGAATTCTAAGAAAAAACTCCTATAGCTTTAATCCAGGGGTCCTCAATCACAGTCCTGGAGGGCCGCAGTGGCTGCAGGTTTTTGCTCCAAACCAACTGCTTAATAAGAAGCACTTATTGCTCAAGTAACACTTCTGTTTCACTTTAGTTGTCTCGCTCGTTAAGATTTTGAACCCTTATTGCTTATTTTAGTCTTAAACAGCCATATTCTTGGCTTTTAATTGCTCCTAATTAGCAATAACATGCAAATGACAAAAGAGACCAGCATTTCTCCATTTAGCTTGTTACCATTTACACCTGTGTGTAATCACGCACTATTGGGTTAAATTAAATACTTGGAAGGAAATTGAAGAGGAAAAAGTGAAGGACTGAGAATTACTCATCCATTTTAGCCTTCAAATCATTTGGATGATATCCTTAGAAAGGGAAAGAAAATCCAGGATATAAGAATTACCTGACATAGCAGAGTTAAAGCACTAACAAGCCATGAAATTAAATTATTGGCAAGAATTGCTTTCTAATTAAGCAACCAGGTTAGAACAAAAACCTGCAGCCACTGCGGCCCTCCAGGACTGTGATTGAGGACCCCTGCTTTAATCCAAAAATTAATTTCACAATCCCCTACACTATGTGTTGCATACAATTACGTAGAGGCCCATACGAAGGTAAATCTCAACTTTAATCTACATGTGCACAAACCACAGCTGGCTGACAGAAATTCTAATGAAACACCTTGTGCAGCCAAACAAGTGAAGGGCTACATTACATTGTACTGTACATGGTCAAGTTAGCTAACTAGCTAGTGAAAGACAAGTTTTCTAACGTGTTTTAATGCTAACTAACATGCTGGCTTGTTGGCATGATAAAACACTCTGAAAAATCAAAGTTTGAAAAGTCAGTAACACATTTTAAGTATACAGTTTACTGTATACAGTAGATAATAATGGAATTTTATATATATATGTTGCATTCAACATATTTAAATTGAATGTTAAGTGCTGCTAAGGATATCATATTTTTTTATTCCTTTTTTTGTTTATATGTGTATTTTTTATTTACTTAAAATAACATACAAACCTTAGTGGATCCTCCTGATTCTCTGCAGTCTCTTGCTTTTATTTGAAAAGTCATATTTCTATGGTAGAGTACATAAACTGTTTTTTACTGGATATCGCAGTAATTATCATTATCATCCAAAATAACTTTTTCCCCCTCATGTTGACTATTTTGGCAGTATTGTCCACATCAGTCAAATATCCACAAATCAACCTTTCTCCGAGTGACTCCCCCTAGCCATCTCATCTACCAGAATCTTCCAGGTCCCGTTTTCAGCACAGGTGGCAACATTTCATTCTTGTAAAGAGCATCCCAAAGTCAGAGACTGTTGACAGACAGTCTAGTATTTCTAGTCAAAAACTTGTAAATGAAAAAAATGAGGCTAATATACTGTATGTTGTGTATTGTTTACACTTGATTTAAATTATTTTCTTTTATTCCTTGTGTCTTATTTCCATTCATACAAATGTTGGTTGTTACGGCAATTGCCAAAAGGTTTTTAAAATCATCCATCCATCCTCTTCCGCTTATCCGAGGTCGGGTCGCGGGGGCAGCAGCTTGAGCAGAGATGCCCAGACTTCCCTCTCCCCGGCCACTTCTTCTAGCTCTTCCGGGGGAATCCCAAGGCGTTCCCAGGCCAGCCGGGAGACATAGTCCCTCCAGCGTGTCCTGGGTCTTCCCAGGGGCCTCCTTCCAGTTGGACGTGCCCGGAACACCTCACCAGGGAGGCGTCCAGGAGGCATGCTGATCAGATGCCCGAGCCACCTCATCTGACTCCTCTCGATGCGGAGGAGCAGCGGCTCTACTCTGAGCCCCTCCCGGATGATTGAGCTTCTCACCCTATCTTTAAGGGAGAGCCCAGACACCCTGCGGAGAAAACTCATTTCAGCCACTTGTATTCGCGATCTCGTTCTTTCGGTCACTACCCATAGCTCATGGCCATAGGTGAGGGTAGGAACATAGATCAACTGGTAAATTGAGAGCTTTGCCTTATGGCTCAGCTCCTTTTTCACCACGACAGACCAATGCAGAGCCCGCATCACTGCAGACGCCGCACCAATCCGCCTGTCGATCTCACGCTCCATTCTTCCCTCACTCGTGAACAAGACCCCGAGATACTTGAACTCCTCCACTTGGGGCAGGATCTCGCTCCCAACCCTGAGAGGGCACTCCACCCTTTTCCGGCTGAGGACCATGGTCTCGGATTTGGAGGTGCTGATTCCCATCCCAGCCGCTTCACACTCAGCTGCGAACCGATCCAGAGAGAGCTGAAGATCACAGCCTGATGAAGCAAACAGGACAACATCATCTGCAAAAAGCAGTGACCAAATCCTGAGTCCACCAAGCCAGACCCTCTCAACACCCTGGCTGCGCCTAGAAATTCTGTCCATAAAAGTTATGAACAGATTCGGTGACAAAGGGCAGCCCTGACGGAGTCCAACTCTCAATGGAAATGGGTTCGACTTACTGCCGGCAATGCGGACCAAGCTCTGACACCGATCGTACAGGGACCGAACAGCTCTTATCAAGGGGTCCGGTACCCCATACTCTCGGAGCACCCCCCACAGGATTCTCCGAGGGACACGGTCGAACGCCTTTTCCAAGTCCACAAAACACATGTAGACTGGTTGGGCGAACTCCCATGCACCCTCCAGGACCCTGCTAAGGGTGTAGAGCTGGTCCACTGTTCCACGACCAGGACGAAAACCACACTGTTCCTCCTGAATCCGAGGTTCGACTATCCGACGGACCCTCCTCTCCAGAACCCCCGAATAGACTTTTCCAGGGAGGCTGAGGAGTGTGATCCCTCTGTAGTTGGAACACACCCTCTGGTCCCCCTTCTTAAAGAGGGGGACCACCACCTCAGTCTGCCAATCCAGAGGCACTGTCCCTGATGTCCATGCGATGTTGCAAAGACGTGTCAACCAAGACAGCCCTACAACATCCAGAGCCTTGAGGAACTCCGGGCGTATCTCATCCACCCCCAGGGCCCTGCCACCAAGGAGTTTTTTGACCACCTCGGTGACCTAAGTCCCAGAGATGGGGGAGCCCACCTCCGAGTCCCCAGGCTCTGCTTCCTCATTGGAAGGCATGTCAGTGGGATTGAGGAGGTCTTCGAAGTACTCCCCCCACCGACCCACAACATCCCGAGTCAAGGTCAGCAGCGCACCACCCCCACCATACACAGTGTTGACACTGCACTGCTTCCCCCTCCTGAGACGCCGGACGGTGGACCAGAATCTCCTCGAAGCCGTCCGAAAGTCGTTCTCCATGGCCTCCCCAAACTCCTCCCATGCCAGAGTTTTTGCCTCAGCAACCACCGAAGCCGCATTCCGCTTGGCCTGCTGGTACCTATCAGCTGCCTCCAGAGTCCCACAGGACAAAAGGGACCGGTAGGACTCCTTCTTTAGCTTGATGGCATCCTTCACCGCTGGTGTCCACCAACGGGTTCGGGGATTGCCGCCACGACAGGCACCGACTACCTTATGGCCACAGCTCCGGTCAGTCGCCTCAACAATAGAGGCACGGAACATGGCCCATTCGGACTCAATGTCCCCCACCTCCCTCGGGACATGGTTGAAGTTCTGCTGGAGGTGGAAGTTGAAGCTACTTCTGACAGGGGGCTCTGCCAGACGTTCCCAGCAGACCCTCACAACACGTTTGGGCCTACCAGGCCTGACCGGCATCCTCCCCCACCATCGGAGCCAACTCACCACCAGGTGGTGATCAGTTGACAGCTCCGCCCCTCTCTTCACCCGAGTGTACAAGACATGTGTTTCCACAAGTCCGACGACACAACCACGAAGTCGATCATTGAACTGAGGCCTAGGGTGTCCTGGTGCCAAGTGCACATATGAACACCCCTATGCTTGAACATGGTGTTCGTTATGGATAATCCGTGACGAGCACAGAAGTCCAATAACAAAACACTACTCGGGTGAAGAGGGGGGGGGGCCATTCCTCCCAGTCATGCCCTTCCAGGTCTCACTGTCATTGCCCACGTGAGCATTGAAGTCTCCCAGCAGTACGAGGGAGTCCCCAGAAGGTGTGCCCTCCAGCACCCCCTCCAGGGACTCCAAAAAGGGTGGGTACTCCGAACTGCTGTTCGGTGCATACGCACAAACAACAGTTAGGACCCGTCCCCCCACCCGAAGGTGGAGGGAGGCTACCCTCTCATCCACCGGGGTAAACCCCAATGTACAGGCTCCAAGTCGGGGGGCAATAAGTATGCCCACACCCGCTCGGCGCCTCTCACCGGGGGCAACTCCAGAGTGGTAGAGAGTCCAGCCCCTCTCAAGGAGATTGGTTCCAGAGTCCAAGCTGTGCGTCAAGGTGAGCCCGACTACATCTAGCCGGAACCTCTCGACCTCGCGCACTAGCTCAGGCTCCTTCCCCTTCAGAGAGGTGACATTCCACGTCCCAAGAGCCAGCTTCTGTAGCCGAGGATCGGACCGCCAAGGTCCCCGCCTTCGGCCACTACCCAACTCACACTGAACCCGACCTCCTTGGCCCCTCCCATAGGTGGTGAGCCCATTGGAAGGGGGACCCACGTTGCCTCTTCGGGCTGCACCGGCCGAGCCCCATGGGTGCAAGCCCGGCCACCAGGCGCTCGCCATCGAGCCCCACCTCCAGGCCTGGCTCCAGAGGGGGGCCCCGGTGACCCACGTCCGGGCGAGGGAAAACGCTGTCCAAATTTTGTATTCATCATGGAGGTTTTGTTGAACCGCACTTTGTCTCATCCCTCACCTAGGACCAGTTTGCCTTGGGTGGCCCTACCAGGGGCATAAAGCCCCGGACAACAGAGCTCCTAGGATCATTGGGACACGCAAACCCCTCCACCACGATAAGGTGGCGGTTCGAGGAGGGGTTTTTAAAATCAACAATTTTATTTATGTATTTTATTTATATTATTAAGTTATTTTGTAGTACTATATATTATATTTAATAAGCCCCTGGTTCCTCTGGTTAAAAATACTATTCAATCTTAAAAATAAGCATCCAGAAATTAATATAACAATCACTGATAAATATTAATATTGAATGATATGGAAAAATATATTATGAAAACATTTTTAACAACTAGCCAACCCGCGGCGCACCATACACCGCATAATCAGGCCGCTGATTGCCCGGATTAGGAGGGGGGTATGTACAAAGGGCAGGGACGTAATCAGTGCGAGCGTATGACCCGCTAGCCATGTTTTTGAAAGTATGGACCTGTGCCTTATTAATTGTCATGGCAAAGGCAAATCTAACAGGAAATTGTCTTCGTGTTAAAGTAAAAGGCAAATTATCCACGACAAACAAACTGTTTTACACACTGCATACCAAACCGTGGCGTACTTTACGCCACTTTTTGAATGTTTTTTAAGCAGAGGGAAAAAATTGAACATTTGCAAAATCCGTAACGCTGCTTTCAGTAAGTACAATGCACACGCGTTTAATTTGTCGGCCACTTTTTGCCAGCCGTCTTTTCTGGTTTGGGCTGCTTTTACAGTGTTACCGCTTGTGCATATTAAATCTTGAAATCCTTCGAGTAACTAATTAACTAACACCCACCCACCCAGCTTGTGTGAAAAAAATGCACCTGTTCTTTCATCATTTTATTGTAGCCTATCAAAGACTTGCTGATCATGTTTTCTAGACTCAATATACATTGGCTTTTCACTCAGCGTGAGGGCGCGCATTCATCTCGGATTATTACATCCAGCTAGTCTGCTAGACGGCTGCGTTTGAAAAACCGACTTATCCCGGATGAGTTTCACCGGCATTAATGATTAGGAATCTGGTTGGAACAAAACCCTGCATCCACAGGGGTTCACCAGGACCGAGTTTGGGAAACACTGCTGAACACAGACGAAACAGACTCAGGTGAGGAGTGGGGGCGGGCAAAGTAGTTGCAGCTATTGATTATTCCGTGTTGTTTGCCTGGGTGTCTGATCGGCGTTGACTGACATGGCTATTTTCTGTGCATCCCATGGTTGTCTTCTGGCAGTGTGAATGCCTCGAGAGACAGGGCGTCCTTGTGTGGTGAGTTGTTGCAGTTTCTGACCACCTCGCCGACGTTATCCCAATGTTGGCAAACAAAGCCAACAGCCATGTTGCGAAGTTTGAGAGCAACAGTTTAGTCAATGACATTTTTCCAAAAAAACCCGACTGATAGAAACAAAGAGTTACCTGATGCAGAAATTTCTATAACATTGAAAGAAGTGTTGTTTCCATGAAATACATTTGAAGCCGTAGCCATGGAGGGCAAAAGAACAGTCAACGTGGCTCACACCTGGATTTGGACAGCAGCACAGACCAAAGCGAGTATGTGTTTGATGAGCGAATAGTGCAAATCCAGATTTGTACGGCATGGTGAAAAGACATACCCACTCATCGCTATCAAAAGCTTTTTCTGAACACAAGCTCAGATATTGCAGGGCTATATATTCAGCTTTACAAAGTTTAGAGGGTCACCATTCAATCATAAATATCAAATGTTCAGTATCTGACTTTAACAAATCCAATTTGATCTTTTAGTATATGTGATACTATGGAATATAAAATGTATATTTCTCTCCACCTTTTGCTAAGACATAGTTTTTTTTTTGTATAAAATTCTGCTAGATAGCCATTTCTACCTGTGGTTGTCCTTCCTTGAAAGAAATTAAAAGCATCATGGATTTTAGAGGGAATCAATGGTTTATCCCGGTCTTCTAAGCACTGTGCATTGACTGGTGGCATTTCCGTTTAATCAAAGAAATCACTAAAATGAGCCTTTCACTACATAGTACCCTGTATAAAATCATATAGTATTCTTTAAATCATCTTCATACATTAGTTACTTTTTTGTCTTTTAAACACAACATTTTCAAACCCAATTAAATTCAATCTAGGATTGCTGTAGCCAAAGCCGAATGTCAAATTTATACACATCTGTTTCAAAAATAGGAAAACAACAACAACTTCTATTAGACTTATAAAACCCACCTTGATGCACCATTAGATAATTCAAATGCAATAAATTCAAATTTGCAAATTTCATCTTCTCCATTTCATCACAGTACAGCAGAACATGCCCACTACCTCCCTGTCCTAAAACAGCTACACACTTTGGGGTTTCTTAACATCTACATTTCCAATAGCCTTAGAGGAACAGATTTATGGCAAACTGCCCATTTCTTTTGTCACATAACAAAGCTCTTAAATGTTTAAATATAATTTTATTGCTTCTATCCCTGGCATAAACACTTTATCTGGCAAAGGATGAAAATGCTACTATGCCTGTTATAAAGCTATTACATGTATTTAACAGATCAGTTGATCATATTTAGCTAGCATAGCCCTTAAAATGTTTTTTTCTATAGTGCTATTGGCTGTGATATGGATGGCAAGTGTATTTAGCAGACTATCTTTATTTATCTATCCAAAGAAGGTCCAAAAAAATATCATAGGTCTAAATTTCATCCCAACTTTATTCACTAGCATACGTTTCTCCAGATAGTTAAACAACTTTAGAAAGGTTACTTATATTACTCTTGTTTTAGTCTGTGCAATAGAGTGTTTCTTCTTTAAGTGTTCAATCACAGAACTAGTGATATTGTGGAATACAATCTGTGTTTTATATAGCAAACAACAATTTTGTCTGAATCTTTGGTGAAATAATCCCATACAGAGTAGCTTTTGAACACTATTTAGAGGAACCATCTTTGACATAATGTGGGGCAGCTGGTGCCATGATTAGCCTACTCAAAAACTGTATAGAACACTCTATTATCCTAATAAAGAAGTTACATTTTAAGGTGGGTGATAGTTGATTAAGAAAATACAACTAGACTGTTTTTGTGAATGATTTACATTTATTAACTATTGCAATTGACTGAACAAAATGTTTCTACTTTAAAATTAACACCAGTTATAAAAAAATGTAGTTTTACTTCATAACTGAAAATGCCTACTATCCATATATTTTGGACAAACTGCCACTTTATTGAAAAATGTGTAAATTCAAAATTACAATAAAAAAGTATAAGCAAGCTCTGGCACCTCCACCAAGGTATATGGACTCAGATATGCAATTTACATTTGATATTGTTATTGCAAAATGTTTTCAACAATGCAAGTAAGTCATTAATTACGTTTTCTTTCGATAAAATGCAAGCCGAATACATTAGTTCTCATTTACCTTTCATATGCACAAGTGTTCTAATATAAATATCAGGATTCATCGTTTCATCACATTTCTGTATGAGTAATCACAAGTAACTACACTAACCTACATGCAAATTTTACATCTTTTCCAGGCACCTCACATACACTAAGCTAAAAAGTAAGCAAAAAAAAGCATAAGTGGTCACAAACATCTCTTTCATGATCACCCCCATGTTCATTCCTTATTACTATAAAACAATTTGTAACAATTTGCAACAAAGTCAAACTTATACAGTATAAAATAGTTTAACCTACATAAAAATAAATGCAGTATTACATGAAAGTGTTACTCACAAGATATGAACTATAATTTAGGGCTGTACCCTAATTACAGTTTTGTTCATGTATTTAACTTATTAATCTTGCAGTAATTCTTGATATTAGTGTGACTAGCAAACCTGACCAGTTAACATGAATATTTGATATCAAAAGGTAATGAATCACAAACAAAATAAAAAAAAAAAAAAGAAACAACAAACCTTTGCACTGAAGAAATAAATGTAGGTTATCAGGATAGAACCAACAGTTTCAAGAGTAATCTATTCAATTTGAAAACTACAATGACAATCAGTGACTAAGTTGCTTTTATTTGAACCTCAGGAATACACTAAGAACCACTGACAAATCTCATGCCATACCATTACTTGTAAAATGATTGCTCACTCTGGGTTTCATAGCTTAAGGGGCTTTCCAATAAGATACTGTACAGATATCTGGGATTTCCCAAGTCTCTATGTGCAGTATAACCTAGGTGTCCTAAATGACAATTTCTATTTCCACATTACACACATATAACACAAAACTTGTAGATTCATTAGAAGAAACATGAATGGGCTAAATCACCGGATTTTCCTACCAAATATCCAGGAGTACCTTCCAAACCCAAGAATGACTGATTTGAGTGGGTGTCTAAATTGTGACAAAGCTTTAAAAGTAGTCATCTGCTCTAAAATTCAAATTAAAGTTACATCATTACTTTCAGAGACTCAGATTTTCTCCAACTTCATTCTGTCATGGTAATAGACTGATGGTGCATTCATGAATATATCCTGTGGTAAACTGGTAAACTATTCAGCATTGATTCCTGACTATTGTACAGTTTTGCTGGGATAGGCCATATTTTTCTCATTGCCCTACTGCACAATGGGTAAAAGCATGTTTTTGCTAAAAGACAGATGGACATGCCAGTAAGTTCAAATTTTACTAATCCATTAGGAATATCACACATATTCTTTGCATTTTAGTAAATCTTTGAAATACTAGGCAAAAAGCACAACCACTGTGGCTTTAAATGCCTCTCTGTATAAATGAATGTGTGTAGGTTGATGCCCTGGGACTTACTTATATCCCATATAAGGCAATGTCAAAATAGCTAATAAAAAGGTTACAAATTAAGTGAGACCCCAAAAAATTAGAACAGAACATGAAAATAAAGCATAGTATCAAAAAGTATAAATACCTGAAATCAACAATAAGATCTCAAATGGGTAAATTAAATACTATGCCAAATTAGTAAAATGATCGTTCATCGTTGCACACTGCAATTTTTCATTTATTTAATTATACTTTAAATGTTTTATACTTTAAATGGTTTTATGAGTAAACTATTAAAAGTTTATAAAAAAAAAAGTACAAAATGGAAGTGTTTCATCTGCTGCCTCTTGTCACTTATCATTTATGTTGTGTTCCTGTTCTGAAGAAGACTATTTATATGTTTCTTTACTGATGGAAAACATGTGTAAAGATTTCATTATCTGATTTCTGCAACTAAATTAAAACTTACACACACATTTAACAAAAGCTTTAGGATTTGTCACTCTTGAATAACTTTCCTACAGACAATGCACAAACCAATAACAAATTTTAACATACAAATCTTCATTATGATATGAATTCCACTTGAATTCAAAAGCACTTCAACCAGTTATTTCTCTTATAAAAGCTTTACCTTCAATCATAGTGCAGTCAAAGTACAGAACAGTTTGTTTAAAAATATATATAAAGTTACTGGGTTTTCCTTCAAAGGCCTCATTAGCTTGTCCAACAGCTACACTAGGACAATGTTCATTGTGGTCTCAGTCACAAAGCAGACTGGATGCACAAGCAGCCTAATCGGCTAAGGTAAAGATCAACACCCACAGCCTGAAAGAACATTATTGGTTAAATAAGTGCGAAAACTTCAGCAAAATGAGCCAGCATGTTGAATATAATTACATTTTTTATCCTTTCTGAATGGTATCTGACTTCTCCCACCATTGATACTATGTTGGGGCAGCTGATTTGTCACCTAAGGGCAATCCACAGATTTTGTACTTTCATCCTCACTGAAGTCCAACTAATAAGCAACCCAAACAGCTGAGCTTGAGAACTTCCACTGCCTGGATGGATAACCATGACTTTTATCTTCAAGGGCAGTCCTATAAAACATTTCAAACACTGGAGATTGCTAACTGCTCTAAAATGTTCAGACACTAATTACAGTCTTAGGTCAAAATAAATTGATATTCTTGCTGCAAGAAAAAACATTAAATAATGTTTATGACTTTGATACTGTAACATCTCTGTGGCTCTCTAAGCACATGGGTGAAAGGAAGAACTGAGCTGCGAGTTTGGTCTTCAGATTGGTGTGCATCGCTAGAGTTTTATGTGGTGTAGGAAACTCAAAGTGTTATTCTGTTAAGCACAGGAGTAAAATTACAACGGTCTGGAGTGTAGCAGATTACTTCTGTCTGCTATATAAAAAACATTTTAAAACGAGCACATGCAAACGTTAGGGACTCTGAGAATGAAAAAAAAACATTAAAGGCAAACATTTATCCCCTTTCTCTGCCCCAAAGTCACAGGGAGCCAAAGCCTACGTTAGCAGCAATGCCAAGGTACCATATACTGGAAACAGTCCATTAAAGGACACTCCACATCAAAGCAGTTTTGCTAATCAATGAGTTCATATACTGTACTCCTGGACTCTTGAAGAACACCAGAATCCCTGGAGAAAACATATGCTAACTCTATTTATGGAAAATGCCAGATGGAAATCAGACTGAGGACCACTATATCACTCTTTAAAAAGCATCTCAACTTATCTTTTTTTTTATCAAACTAGAGGCTTTATAACCAAGATGGAAAAAAATCAGGGAACTGCACAGCTTATCGTTGTATTTACACAGTTGGGAACACGATTTAATCCAATGAAAACTGTAGCACAAATCAAGTACAATTTTCTTCTGGGCCGCCCTCTTAAGAGTGCAAAATGACACATTAGAAATGAATAAATTGAATAAAGATCCTACCACTCTCCTACAGTTGAAAGAACAATTCTTGTGCAGCATACAAGAAATTATTTCTAACAGCAATGACTGTAGAAAAAAAGATTTTTCAAAAATGGACTGTAACTTAACAAAAACTAACTGAAGAGCATTAGAATACAGAATGTCTGACAAAATATATATTAGTAAAGAGAGGACTGTGATCATAATCCTTCCGTTCTGTGATCCTTCTATTCTTATCAAATACTTTTAAAACATAGCTGGTGCCCCATCTAAGATACTTCTCCATATTGCCATGGTACTGCCTGGAATTGCAATCAACAACTATTGACTACTTAAGCGGGTTACAAAACGGATGGACTTTTGAAATAAAGATGCAGATCTGCATTAAACAAGCACTTGGGAAAAACAGGTCAAGGCCTGTGGGCAGAAAGCATTGACATTTTCCATGGTCAATGAAAGAAAATTACATTGATTGCTTTACTACCAATTCCCACAGGGAAAAAAGACTACTGTTATCATTTTAAATGTCTGGCTTTTTATTTTTAACCTTGAACTTTTACTTAGAAATTTATGTTCCGTATGTGTCTACAAATCATCTTATTTTAAATGATTTTAAAATGAGGTACAGATACATAAATTAGATCAGTTGGCAACTCTAAATTGGGCATGTGTGACTGTTAGGGGGTGGGGGTGGTATTAGGGGGCAGGTGTTTTGGAGGCACCCACTTCAAAGCGGGCTGTTGTTTTCCAAGCACTGCTGTATGGATTGGCGCCACAACCCCCCCAAAAAAAGCACTTTGGTTTGGTGGGTTTGGAAACTGTTAAGTTAAAATCGAACTAACAGGAGTACTTCGATTTGCTGCCGATTTCAGTCTTCTCTAATAGAAGGTTTATGGCACGTTACCATGTTTAAAAAGAAGTAGCAAAGGCTGGCAAGAAAATAATATTGAAACTTGGGAATACTGTGTAGTCAGTATGCCTTACATCATTTGTATTTATACCAGTTACCAAGGCGGTTTTTGTCTTTAAAAAGTGTCCATGACATTAACATTTGCTTTGACAGCCTCACCATTTTGACTTCAGTTAGGAAATCTGACAGAAGTATCGAACTACAGCCAGTCTACTTAATACTGGCAACAGTGATCAAACATAGAACATGTAAAAACTGGTAAAAATCTGAAAAAGGCTCTTTAGATTACTACAAATACAATGCCCTGGGGGTGTCAAGTGTGACAGATTTACTGTACCGTGAAATGTAAAAAGCGCAGCCGATGGAGGAAGCTCGAAGGCGACATGTCCGAGCGTAGCGCCGCTGCCAGCTCACGGGCAAAGTTTAGTCGAGCTTTAAGCCTGGTGCCCGAGCAAACATAATGGAACGTGCCCACGTGTGGGGCAAACGGTCCAAATACATACCCACGCATAAATAAACACCGTACATCAATAAAAAATTGACAGTCTCGACGTATATTCTTAGGTATTCTGTCTATTTTGTCTCGCTCAGCTGCAGTAAGCGTCGCACGAGTGAGTCTTGACTTCTCGAAATCGAGCGGCATACTCATTCATGCTCGCGTATGTAAGTTTTAAATTCGCACAACTCACGCGAGTTACAAAGACCGTCATTGTACTTCGCTTAAAGTTACCAAGCACAGTCAGTGACACATATGGGAATCGTAGAGAACTCACCTTAATTCCGACGGCCCCGTCGTTTGTTTACTCTCCGCGACAGTGTCAGTAATAACCTTGACAGTAACACGACAAACAAATCTGCCAGCTTATCTATTTCAGAAACAAACATGTAAAATGCACCAAAAACACTGCCGGAACCTTAACGTCGACTCAACTCCTCTACCCTTTACATATGATACACACCTTGTTTATAGTCAACTGAGGGAAATGTAAAAAAAATACTTCTGTTACTTCTCTTCCTTATTTTCGAGACATCGAATGCAATGTGATGTGCAGCTGGCATCAACTTAACAGTTGGTGTTTTTTTTTTTTTTTTTTTTCGTTTTTTTTTTTTGAAGTAGACAACTGCTTGCTTGCTACCTCCCTTCCGGGTACCGTGCTGCTGCCAGAACTAAGTATGAGACGTTAGGGCGTGTAACATTTGTGATTGCCACTAGGGGCGCTAGGAGGACAGACCTGTTTACTGTCAGGTGTCCGAACAGCTCACTTTTGTTATTTCTGTAAATCGGCTCAGATTGCAACTTCAGCCAACCGCTGAGAAGCGCAGGTATCAATTTAAAAGTTGGAGTGAGGCATTTAGCGATATGCAAAACAAATTAATATTTGAATATTTCTCAAAGTGCATTTAACAATTAATTCAGTTTATACATTAACCTTCAAGCCCACTTTATCAATTTCATGAATATAAGGAGCCAGGACTTATTTTTGTAGTATCAGACACAAGTCAGGGATCATCTGTCAGTGAATGAATAATAATTCTTTCTTTGCATTTATATAGCGCTTTTCTCACAACTCATACATAGCGCTCAGCAATTGCAAGTTAAGTTCCTTGCTCAAGGGCCCAACAGAGCAGTCCCTTTTAGCATTTTACGGGATTCGAACCGGCAACCTTCCGATTGCCAGTGCATTTCCCTAGCCTCAGAGCCACCACTTTGTGAATAATAATAGATAACCTTGTGTTAAGTTAATTGACAATTCTAAATTGGCACAGTGTTGGTAAGTATATATTCAGGGCCGGATTTTCCTATATGGCGGCACGGTGGCGCAGTGGGTAGCGCTGCTGCCTCGCAGTTGGGAGATCTGGGGACCTGGGTTCGATTCCCGGGTCCTCCCTGCGTGGAGTTTGCATGTTCTCCCCGTGTCTGCGTGGGTTTCCTCCGGGCGCTCCGGTTTCCTCCCACAGTCCAAAGACATGCAGGTTAGGTGGACTGGCGATTCTAAATTGGCCCTAGTGTGTGCTTGGTGTGTGGGTGTGTTTGTGTGTGTCCTGCGGTGGGTTGGCGCCCTGCCCAGGATTGGTTCCCTGCCTTGTGCCCTGTGTTGGCTGGGATTGGCTCCAGCAGACCCCCGTGACCCTGTGTTCGGATTCAGCGGGTTGGAAAATGGATGGATGGATGGATGGATTTTCCTGTAGGCTAACTAGGCTTCAGCCTAGGGCCTCAAGATCAAGAGGGGCCTACATTCAAATTGTTAGCAAAATTTTATTATCTCTCATGTAATTTACAAACTTAAAAATGGAAGGTGAAAGGGCCGCATAAGTGGAATAGCCTAGGGCCTCTTTTCATATAAATCCGTCCCTGTATATATTGTATGTGTGAGTTGATATAGCATTGGACTGGGGCACACAATGTTTCCAGATTTGGCTGCCTATAGCACTGAACTGGCTTAGGCAGGATAGAAAATGGATTGATGGATGGATAAAAATAAGTTTGGCCATGTAGCTTTTACTGTACATATAATGTTTCCATCTTGTTTGGCCAGTAAGGTGTCTTGAAATGATTCATGCTGTTAACACTATGATTTAAAATATAGATTGGTTGATATTCCAAAGTACTTGAAATGAATTAGTGAGTATCTCCTGTCTTTCTGGCCATTTTGGCATATCTGAAAATAAACACAATGCCCATCTTGATTATTAAGTGGTACAGTGATTAGTACTGCCACCTCTCAGTTTCAGAATCCTGCGTTTAAATCTTTATCTGGTCTTTCTCTATGTGAAGATTTCATATTCTCTCTGTAACTGTGTGAAGTTTTCTCAGTGTGCTACAGTTTTTCCCTGAAAATGCTTGTTAGGTTAATTGATAACTCTGGTTTGGACATTTTGGGTGTTTACACCCAGCAGTGAACTGGCAACCTGAGCAGATCTGGTTCCTGCCTTTCACGCAATGGTGCTGGGATAGTCATCATGATTCTAAACCTTGAATTGGAGTAATTGAGGACTTTATGGATGAAAAATCTTTCATTTTGATTTGATATACTATGTTAATGTATGATATTGCACAATTATTCTAAGATAACTACATCTTACAATATAAGTATTATCATTACTTGGCTGATGCCTTTATCCAAGGTGTCCTGCAACATTTGTGACACAATTGGGTATATTTCTTTTGTTTTTCCAATTGGAGGACAGGCAGGTGAAGTGACTTGCTTATGATCACATGGTGTCAGTAACTGGATTTGAACATCCAGCATCAGGGTTTGAAGGCCAAATCCTTAACCTCTAAGACACACTACCTATAGGACCTTTCTATATAAACACTATTCTAAGATATTTTGTGGGTTTAGGGTTCTATTGAATTTGTTAACATATTGTATAATTTTTACAATTAGAACATATGCTGGTTAAGTGATTTGTAAGGGTCAGTTTGCCATTTTCAACCTTATCTCCATTATTTTGTTTGATTTCATTAATCTATCAAATTGCAGAACTTGTGTAAATGCTGTAAGTATCTCCTCATATTTTCTATACTCGCTTAATCTATTTCAGGGTCACAAGTATGTGAAGACTATCCCAATAGCATCCAGTTTAGAGCAGGAATAAGCTCTGGATGGAACAGTACTACAGTGCTCTCTGGAGACTGGAGTCCAGTGGCACAGCAAACAGCAGAGAATTGTAATCCTGTAATTGTGATCCTTCAGAGTGATTAAATGGGATTGTCAATTAGTGTGGTTTGCTTGATCAAAGTATGGAACAGTGTGTTAGCTCCTGATCACCCAATTTTAAAACTCTGCACAATAGTATACAACTTAGTATCACCAAATAAAACCATAATATTCTCAGGGCCTACTCATGTACACACCCACACTTGGCCAATCTGGAATCACTAATAAAACTCACAAGCATGTCTTTGAGAGGAAAACACATGCAGGCATGGGAGACTGTGCTAGATCCATGAAGACAACAACTAGGCACAGAATGTTGGAGCTGTGAAGCAGTATCACTGCTCACTACACTACTATGTCACTGCATCATAACATATTGTTAAATGTAATATCAGAATATATCTTGATTGTTCAGAATTTTAGTGTAGAGTCTCTGCAGTGTTTAGGTAGCAGACTACAAAGTAGCTATAAAATATATAATATTGATATTTAGGATATAAAAATATTAAATCACAAAGCAACAAAGAGAAAAAAATTAAATTCATCACTCCCACACAAAAAAAAGGAATAAAAAAGAACACACGGCAGTTAATGCCTCAAAAAAGTAGATGAAGAGAGATAATCAACTGTCACACCTTTGTAAAGAAAGAAATTTAATCAGTTTGATTATACTGTCCTTATTCTGTCAGTTTCACATTGGGACTCTGTCCCTGACTTTAGTTTTCTTTATTGTTATTTATTTGTTTTTACTTTGCAAATCGTATGTGAAGATTTTTTCGTTTAGTATTTAATCACTTTTAAATGATCTTCTTTTATCATTCTTATGTTTCAGAATTGTTCAGTTTTATTTTGCCTGTTCTACCCTCTTTTGTTAAGTCCAAGGGGGTGGGTCCTACTAATGGTTCAGGTGGCCTGGCAGTCTCCTTAGCATTATGTTCACACTGGAAAAAACAAGCCAAAAAGTTATTATGTAACAGAAACATTTAACTACTAAAACATCCACACAAATACAGTAGGAAAGTTATGTCTAGTGCCCACCGCTGTACTGATGCAGATTTAGCATATGTTCTTCGTGTGACATGTTTTCAGTCAATCACCAATGCACAGCTAACTGTTGCAATAGGGACAGTAGAAGCCATGTTTCTTTGCACACTTTTCTTATAATACTTTTTCTGTTGCTTGTGCATGAGAGAGTAGAATGTCAGTGCCTGACCTGCGCAAGCAACACATCCATTGTGTTATTGTAGGCTATCACAGCTCAAGGCTTAGTGACTTCCATATTTCCCCTTAAATGGACATTGACAGTTCTTAGTGGGCTAATGTCTTTCTTGTCCTTGTACTTGCTTGTAACCATTTTGCCTTTTTTTGCCGTAAAGCTGCTTGCTCTACAATGAACCTTTATGGGACCAAATTCACCAAGCATGTTATGGCAGTGTAATCATAAAGTGGTGTGTGAATCACTTTCACTATCTGTGTTAATATCTGATGACTGATACACATTGTCATCACTATCACTTGATTCAAGTAATGGTTTAATTTTACTTTGTTCTAAATCTGTCTTTGCAGCTTCTTCTGTTTTGGTTGAAGGTTCTGTCCCTCTCATGAATATTGATGAGTTACCTTATACAGTAGTAGCACAATGCATAGAAATATTCATGATTTATTGCAGCATAAAGTTATTTAAACTAAGAGATAACAGCAGAAAACTGTCCCGAGATTTATTTGGGCTTTACACTATAAAGAGGATCAAAAAATGTCCCCCCAAGTCTGACTCAGGTTTTACCATAATTACATGGGGTCATGCTCAGGGTTCATGCCAAGAAGGTTAATGATGCTGCCATGTGAACTTCTTTTTAAGTTATTCACGAGTCTAACTTCTGGGCCATTTGGTTCCATGCCTTTGAAAGGTTTTCAATATTTTTGTAATTACTGCTTATTTAAAGGTAAATCTTAAGGTTATTTAACTTCAATTAACTATTGTGTATATACTTCATATGAGTAATATATCAAAGTGTTTTTTTCCCCATTTCAGAGTGGGGTTTTGTGTTGGTGGCCTTTTCTACAGATCAATTACTGTTTATTTGAAACTTGGGTTTCAGAATTTCTCTCTTTTTGGTAACTATTTTTATAATGGTTAACTTAGAGTTTTTGGTGCTCCTTTATAAAGTTTAGTTTCTTCTTTCTTTAATATTTAATGCTTCTTTTTTGTGTTAATTTATTTATTAAGCCTTTCAATGTTCTTTCCAATTAATAATTTTGACAAATGATTTAGTTCATTGGTGCTCACATACTTTTCGCTTTCACTTTGAGAAAAAATCAAAACTCTATCACGTCAGGCATGAATGCCCCATTTAGTTCAGCAGATGTTGTGCTTAATGTTGCCACCGCAGATTAAGCTGACCTAGCACATGGGAGGCTGGAGTACTTTGATGTTTCAAATTACGAAAGGATAATTATGAAATTCAATATCATTTTTAATCTACATTATGGACCATATGTCTTTTTACTAAGCAATCAGTTCCAACATCTCAAGTAGGGTTTAGACCTGAGGTCTACCTTAAGCTTTTCTCCCTGTGGTAAATAAATACCAGTTGATATTTTTAAAAGATTCCCAAACCTCCTTTAATGGATCTTCTTAAGTCAAAGCAATGACCCTAATGTAATGCTCCTCCATAAGGTGGAGCTTTTTGGACTTTTCATTTAGGTTAAGCCCAAGCGTTTTGGACTTTTATTAAGGTTAATCCCACCAATAGTATAGAGAAATTTAATTTATTTCACTTACAATCAGAATCTCTTCCTTTTCTTCATGAATCACAATGGGTGATTATATAACTGATAAAAAGTCAGAGAGCAACAGACAAAATTATAGCAAAAATGGCACCTTTGTTAAAGAAAGAATAACAATAACAAGGGTTAAACACAGAAAGAACATTAAGTACAAATAAACAAGTTCAGCTACTACAAATATTCACTCTCTGGACATACCCAATTTTTTTGTGAACTTCTCTCTCTTTCTCTCTTTATCGGGTTGGCCTTATCTACTTGTCCAGTAAAGTACCATCAAAAGGCATTCCCACTCTTACTTAACATCTGCATTCTCCAGACCTTACTATCAGTCAAATTATCATTTGTCCCACTTTCCTCCTGATTTTACTCGTGAACAAACCCTGAAGTCATGTCTGGGGTTAGGCAGGGCCTTCTGTTTTTTTTTTTTTCAAAGTACCACCCTCTAGTGGCTACCTCTGTCTCTGGACATATCTACCTAAACTATCTGAAGACTGTATGATCCCGCGTGTTACCTTTGGGGAAATTTATATCCCCTAGATATATTGAGTTCTTATCACCATTGATGTTTTATCCTTGGCCTTATTTTGTCTGTATTGCCAAAAAGAGATACAGTATATGTCAGTAGCGAATATAATAAAGTTTAGGTAAAAAGCTGTGTTTATCATATCCTGTGTATGATGGTGAATGTAGGTATTCATTTGGTATATTGCAGTCATGCATAATGGCCTAGAACAATTTATTTGTAGTCTGAGGCCTCACATGACTTGCAAGGCCCAGAAAGACACATATGTAAATAGTGTATATGATGAAGTTTAGGTAAAAAGCTGTGCTTATCATATTGTGTGTATGATGGTGAATTTAGGTATTCCTTTGCTATATTGCAATCATGCATAATGGCCTAGGACAATTTATTTGTAGTCGGTCCTGGGTATGAAGTTAAACTGCATCTGGCCTTGCAAGCGGTCATCCAACTTGCAGGGAAATCATGGGGGTTGGTGGCAGGATTGGCATTCCAGCCACCGTAAAAAAAAAAAAAAAAACTTTACAAAGCTCAGAGACTACAGAAAGGACTCCTTTTTGCTCTCCGCGGGAGTAGCTCTGCTGCAGCCACCCATAGGAAGGCTGCTCGCATCATGAAGGGGATGGGGGAAAGCCCTCGGGAGCCCCATCCCCGGAAGAGTCAAAACCGTTGGAGAGCCAATAGGGTCAGGTCTGTTGGGGATCAGAACTGGTGTGGTGCTGAGGCGTCTCCCGCTGCATGGCAGCACTCGGGTCCCAATTTGAGGAGGCCCATACGGGTGGGCCCATGGAATGTCTTGTCTCTCCGGCAAGATGATCATCTTCCTCTGCTGTTGGAGGAGCTGAGTAAACTCCACATTTCACTGGTGGCACTCTCTGAAGTGCGCAGACCGGGAACTGGCCAGATCTCTGTAGGTGGATACACCTTTTATTGGTGTGGTCGGTCTGATGGCTGTCATACTCGGGGAGTAGCTGTTGCCGTAGCGGATTGGCTTCTTCCGATGGTGTCCGATGTCACTCCTTTCAACAAGCGTATTATGAGACTTAGATTACGGCACTCCCTGGGTGCCTTGTCTGTTGTCTCAGTGTATGCTCCGACTGCGGTGAGTGATGTCTCAGCGAGGGAGACATTTTATTCGCAGCTTCGCTCGGTGGTTGATGGGTGCCCACGAGGTGACACTCCTCTGGTCATGGGTGACTTCAATGCAGCCACTGGCACTGACAGGGTCTGGTGACCGTGGTGAAAGTGGCTCCATGTTCCTTGACTTTGCAAAAGGTCAGGGGCTGCGAATTGCTGGATCCTGGTTCCAGCGCCCTGAACCGCATTGTTGGACTTGGTACTCCAATATTGGTGGTTCGGTGAAGGATATCGATCACATCCTCATGGGCAGATGCTGGAGGCTCTTGCAAAACTGCAGGGTCTACAGACTTGTTGTTGCTACTCTTAGGATCCAGCTTAGGTCCAGTAGGTTACCACCAACTAGGAAAATGATGAGCCTGGACTTAGCCAGACTCCAAGACCAGGCTGTATCTAATGAGTCTGCACGCAGTTTGTGTGAGGAACTTTCAGATTTGGGTACAACTGTCGATCCTAATGTGATGTGGGAGACCTTCCGTGACAAGATCCTGAAGTTTGCTGAGGGTTGTGTTGGTGTTACCGGTGTTCCCAGAAGGAGGTGTTTCATCTTGCAGGGCACCCTGGATATCATCGAGAGGAGTCGCAGCACACGGGTCAATGACAACTCTAGTCTGTACCTGGAACTGAGAAGGATGGCTGCGAGGGCTCTGAGGGCAGATAAAGAGGCGTTTGTTAGAGGAATCTGTGAGAAAGTAACACAACATCTGTGGTCTAGCGACCCACATCCTGCTTACAGAGGAATCAAACCATTACGCACATCTAAATCTGTTCCTCGGAGAGTCGCAGTCAGGGCAGCTGATGGAATGGCCCTTACGAATGACACTGCAGTTGTGACCCGCTGGGCTGGCTGCTTTGAGCAGTTGTTCAAAGCTGATCCTCCAGCTATCCATCCATCCATCCATTTTCCAACCCTCTGAATCCGAACACAGGGTCACGGGGGTCTGCTGGAGCCAATCCCAGCGAACACAGGGTACAAGGCAGGAACCAATCCCGGGCAGGGTGCCAACCCACCGCAGGACACACACAAACACACCCACACACCAAGCACACACTAGGGCCAATTTAGAATCGCCAATCCACCTAACCTGCATGTCTTTGCTAGGACGTTGGATATCTATGGGTCCACGGTTTTTGAGGCTGATCCTCCAATTAGCTGTGAACCACCCAATCTCAGTGAGATTGCACAGGTGGTGAACCAGCTGAGGGGGTGGGGAAAGGCTGCAGGAATCTATGGTGAACTTCTCCAGCCTGGTGTTAAAGCTGTCCTCCTGGCATTGCAAGCAATCTTTGCTTCCATTTGGGAGACTGGCATCATCCCAACTGACTGGAAAACGGGACTGTCGTCCCTGTCTGGAAAGGGAAGGGTGATTGCCTGGATTGCAGCAACCACATGGGGATAACATTGCTCTCGGTGCCGGGTAAGGTCCTTGCTAGGGTCGTCCTCAATTGGATCCATGGTCACTTGCTCACCTACCAGCATCCTGGAACAGTCTGGTTTTACGGCTAAGAAGTCTACCATTGACCGCATCCTGGCACTAAGGGTTCTCATGGAGCGTAAACGTGAATATCGGCAGAGTTTTTTTGCAGCCTTTGTCGATTTTTGCAAAGCGTTTGATTCAGTTGATCAAGCTGCCCTGTGGGACATCCTCAAAGTTTGCAGGATCCCCTCGAGGTTGCTGGATATTGTGGCCAGCCTGTACACTGGTTCTGTGAGTGCTGTGTAGAGTGGAGGCAGGACCTCTGCATTTTTCCCAGTTAATTCTAGGATTCATCAGGGGTGTGTTCTTGCTCCTACTCTGTTTAATGCTTGTATGGACTGGGTGTTGGTCAAAGTTGTGTGGTCCAGCGGCTGTGGGGCATCTGTTGGTGAAGAAAGATTCACGGATCTTGACTTTGCTGACGATGCTGTGATGTTCGTGGAGTCAATGGAGGCTCTGATCAGGGCATTCGAGAGACTGAGCGAGGAGTCTGAGTGTCTGGGCTTGCAAGTGTCCTGGATAAAAACCAAGATCCAGGCCTTTAATGACCTCTTGGGCACAGCCATCAGCAGTGTGTCAGTACGGGGTCATGAGGTCACTGGAAAGGGGTGTGTGGCGCTCCCGATATCTATGCAAACAGATGAAGGTCCAAGTCCTTAGAGTCCTGGTTCTTCCTGTTTTGCTATACGGTTGCGAGACATGGAGGACGCATTTCCCTGAGGATGATCCGGCTCGTAAGATCGTCATTGTTGTGGACCCATGTGGCTGGATCAGGCCAAGGGGTCGCCCACGTAACACCTGGCTGCGGCAGATAAAGGGTCATTTCCGGAGGGTGGGACTGGACCACGTGTCTGCCCAGGGGGTTGCAAACCAGGATCCCAAGTTGTTTCATCATATAGTGGGTGCGGCAAAGCACTGTACCAGTGCATGCTCCCCAATTTGACTTGACTTGACTTGATTTGCCAGTAGCTGAGTTGCCAACCCATTGGCATTACCTTTTTATTCCATGCTGTTTCTCCCTATCTGGTAACCCTACATACTGCCTTTTCAGTGCACACAAATACAAATACAGGGAATGCTACCTCCTCTCAGCCCCATTGTTTCCACACTTTAATTTGCAACACTTCTCCTACTCATGGTGTGTTGCTCTTTGTTATCTTCAGAGTGTCTGTGATACATCACTACCATCCTAGTGGTGCTCCTGGCACCCTCACAACTTGTATATTGTAATTTTCATCCTAGCAATGTCATGCTCTTGCCCTAATGACTCTAAAACATACAGGAGATCATTGCTGTCTAGCCTGACACACCAAATCCAACAATTTTCTAATCATGCGTGTGCTTGGTTATTCTGTTCATTAAGGCTTTAATAGCATTCATTACATGAATGAACCTTTTATTTTCTGCTGATTTCATTAGGTAGTCACTGATGGTTAACCTTGAACATTATTTCACAGCATAACATGTTCTGACACATTAAGTGAGGAATTTGTATGCTCTCAAAAGTTCATGTGGGTTTCATCCTGGGACTCAAACTTCCTCCCACAGCTCTGATTTGAGTAATGAGAACTCATGTAAAGAGATGCTGCCAAATAAAGTGACAACTATAAATGCCTTGGTATGTTTGTGCATCACACTGTGTGTGTGTGCACCCTGTAATGGTGTCTCACATTAGATGGCTTCCAGCCTGTTCTGGCTATAAAATGGATGCCTGGGAATTTTATATGCAATTCCATATCTTTAACCAGAAAGGCACAATCAATGGATTGAAATTAATATTCAATATGATAGTAGTTGAATTATTAATTATGTCATCTCAATTGTTATAAACAGGAAGTGTAATACTGTGGTCTCCAGTGTTAGTGGGTCAGGCACCCTACAGTAAGTGCAAAGTTTCCGGCTCTCTTGCATCTTCTCTGTCTTTAAAAGGCCTGTCTAGCAGTGAGAAAAAGCAAAGTTTTTAACAAGCCCTGTCTGTCCATATCTCTGCTAGTGTGTTTTCTTATTTCCTTTAAATACAATAAAGCCCTTTTTTTTAGTGCATTCTTGTTTACCATGGCGCTAGAGAGTTTTGATGTGTGGCATGTTGGCTGGACATGTAGTTGGGAATTTTTCTGTACTCTGGACACATGCCAATAGTACTACTACTACTATCATCCAAGAAAAAAAATCACCCCTTTAGTTAAGGCTTAGTTATCATTATTGGTCTCCTAAATAAGTTTAACTTTAATATTCATCCATGGGCTTAAATAATGGGATGAACAGTTACCATTTACATGAATTAATAGTTAAATCTTAATGTTTAATTTGGATGCGTAATATGCAGAATCGAATGTTATTCCAAAACTATTTTGTCTACTGTTATATTTTATAAATTTGTACAAAGTCTATCTATACTTGATGGCTGTGTTTTTTGTGATGTGTTTTTCATGCTATATAATGGTTTGTCTGTAAACCATGCTATAAAACAAACTTCTCTCTTGGGACAATAATATTGAATTGAATTGAATTGAATTGATTTTAAACACCAAGCTTACAGTAGATGGGCACTCCATTCACACCCTTGAGTCCTTGCAGTAGTAAGACCATGTTAATCTTTTTCTGTAATGTATTTAACTGATTTGTGTTGTTAAATGAGCTGTGTACGCCCATAGTGTAAACAGCCCGGCTCCTAGAAACTATTGAAATCATCAGAAAAAAATGAAATGTAGAATCAGCGGTTTTGTTTTGTGGGCATGCTCGCCCCCCTTGTCTATCTGTGGCTAAGCAAGTTTCTCTCTCCTCTGAAGTTTCGTTTTGTCGATGTGCTCGCCTCGCCTGTGTATTAGCGGTTAAGTTTGTCTTCCCTCAGTGGTTTCACTTTGGCGATGGAGTTGCTTTCTTTTTAACTTCATGCTGTAGCCTCGTACTTCTTTCTTCTTCCATGCACTTCCAGGCCGAACAGACAAACATACACTTGCACGTGTAGACGTTTATATATAAGATTTAGATGGAGCATAATTCATTACATTCATTTCAAAACTCAACTTGATGTTTTTTCGGAAGACTAGGGGGCTTTGCCCCCTGCTCGCTTCGCTCGCCAAGCCCTGTGTTTGGTTTTCCTGACACACTTTTAAGATTTTTTTTTCTTGTTGCTATTTCATTAGTTTCACTTTTATTTCAGAACTTCTGTAAAAACAATATTTGGAATCTTTCAAGTCCAAATATGCTGAATCTTTTAAATGAGGTCAGTGAGACATGTGTCACTTTGAACTACTTTTTGTATGAAAATGTGCTATATAAATAAATGTTGTTGTTGTGTTTAATGACTTTGTCAGGTTAGAGATAATGAAAACTGGAATTCAAAAGACCCCCAAAAAATGTAGGCACGAAACACATGCAGAGTAAGATACAGAATATGAAAGCATAAAAAACGACAGTGTCAAAAAAAAAAAGTAAACATTGCATTAGCGCAAAAAAAGAGAAATTATTACTCGGAGAAATAAATAAAAGGCGAATAGAGATCAAATATATGGACACAAGTGATATGTCAGAAGTATGTAAATATTGTAAGGGTTTGAAGTTTAAGTCAGAGAATTTCAAAAACATGTTTTACCTCACATGCATTTATTGTTTACTTTGCAAAAAAATTATTAACTGATGATGATGTAGATCGCTTTGTCTGTCCTGAAATTCCAAACAGAGCACCCTATCCTGAATTATCTCTAACCTGCTCTGCATGTGTTTGGTCCTTTTGTTTTGTAACCTCTTTATGACGTTTTACTTATGATGTTTTCTACTCTGTCTTTTATTTCTGACCTCGCTTTGTCCTGCTTTTTTTTCAATGACACCTGGTCCGTGGTGATTATTTTCCCTTTTTCGGGTATTAATTTCCATTTGTTTGCGCTACTGCGATCTTTACTTTCTTTTTTTATGCTTTCTAATTTTCCTACTTTCATATTCTTTAACTTTCTCCACATTTGAATCGCGCATACGTTTTTTTTTTTGGAGCCTTTCGAATTGCACTTCTTTCATAATCTGTTCTGCATGTGTATAGCGCCAACGTTTGTGAACGTCTTTATGAAGTTCTACTTTGTCTTTTACTCTGTCTTTTAATTCTGAGCCTGATTGGACGTGCTTTGTTTCAATTCCACTTGTTATGGGGCTGATAATTACTTGCCTTATTTTCTGAATTTGCACCTAGATTATTTTTTCTTTTTTCTTTCCAACGCTTTTGAGTCTCTTTTCTCCGTGCTGCTTTCTTCTTTGCTTATTCATCGAAGTTTCATTTATAACGTATTATCCTTATACGCTTTATATGCGCTGCGACCCTGGATCTGTATGTGCTTAAATCCTTCACAAGACTGAATGTTTTGCTGCCCTGTTGTCTTATTTGATAGATTGTAAGTAGGGCGTGTTTTGCAAGAATCTCATGTTCTACGTCATCACGAGACAATCCTGGGTCAATCTCTTGGCACAAAGCCTCATGTTTACGGTCCCAGCGAGACGCACTGTGGCAAGTCTCTTTGGTCTTGCATGTCTTTTAAATGTCATCTGAGAAGATCACGTATCGTAGCCTTGCTTTTGCTTTCCAGGAGTTTTTTTATAATAGAGAGAAATAAGTGGATAGGACTGGCGAGCTTTGTTGGGCTGAATGGCCTGTTCTCGTCTAGAATGTTCTAATGTAATTAAGGATCAAGGGGAGACATTGTATTCAGAGCTGTGGCTTCCCTGATACTCTAGATGGCAGCACACCTAGACCAGGATTCCCACAGGATACCTGCAGGGCATAATGGGGATTGTAGTCCCATTTGGAAGCCCGGTTGGGTTCTGTATGTGCCACCAGAGGGAGCTGTTGGGATTGGTGATGCCTGCTTCACAAGACTTCTGATTGACCTGGAAGTACTTCCATCAGACTATGCCCTGAAATCAGAAGTACTCTCGGGTCCAAGATAAAAGCAGCCGCTCTGCCACATCCAGGCAAGTTGGAGCCAGGAGAGGAGATAGGCAACACTTGCCTGAGAGGAGTGGAGGAGAAACAAGAGAGAGAGGCGAGAAATAATTTGTAATTGATGGTGATACAGTAATAAAGAAGCCTTTTGTAAGAAACTATTTTATAATAAACCTTAAATTATTACTAAGTACTTGTGTCAGTGCTGTTGTGTTTGGAATTTTAGGGTGATGCATCACCTCCTGGTGTCTACTAAAGCTCCCAAAAGAACTATCCACATGAAGGTTTCAGAAAGAACCTGTTATTTAAATTTGTAACAGATTCCATAAATAACCATAAGCAGATAATAACTGTTGGATACTTCCAGAATCTCCAGTTTCCTCCAATAGTCCAAAGACATGCAGGTTTGGTGAATTGATGTTGCTAATTGGCCCTAATGAGAGTGTGTGTGATTTTTTGCTTGTGTGCACCCTGTGATGGTGTGCCCAATACATGCTGGGATATGCTCCAGCTTCCACAAAACCCTTCTCAGGATAAACAGTTTTAGAAAATGTATGGATGTATGGATAGATGATAACAGATTGGGTAATGGCCAGTGGAGTAATAATAATAAAAAGACTCTTGCTGTATACAATAATACAGGCTAAGTTTTCTTAAACTGTTACCATCCTGTTAGGCAGCCTACTTCTGTTTTGTGCACATATTAAAACATTTTTTTTTTTACAGTATGTAAAAATCTCTTCCCAGAATGAAACGCTTCTATGTCAAGTGATGGAGCTACAAGGAACCACACAACCCAGTTAAATGCCATGAAAGAAGTGTTATTTTTAGGAGAGTAGCTGGTAGCTGCGATAGAGAACACATTCAGATGTCCATTAGAGAGAAAGTGTTTAGCATTTTGTTTTATTGGGTTTATTCAGAGCACTCACATACTGTAGCAGTAATTCATTTTTTTAAAGTCAGGATAATATCTGAATACTTTTTCACATTTGAATTTGTAATATGTTCATGATTCATTGTGTGGGTGATAAGTATTATATTACATGAAGTGTAGGAGTTACTTCTGAATGTTTTCATGCCTTGCTTTAAACAAGTTTTACCTTGCCTTAATTGAAATTTTGAATTAACTAACAGTGGAACATCTGAATAGGCCATGCTTAGTGAGGCTTGTAAAAATGCCCTCTTAAAAAGAGTACAATACGCTGTCATATTTCACAAACTCTGTTATCTATAGTGAAGGGTGGCTTAGAAGTGCAGCAACTGAGCAAACAAAATAACTTCACTAGGAAAGTAAAACAAATCCTTCATTTTCTTTTATTTAGTGTGTGGCTTTTGCATAACCTGAAATAATTAAATAAAAAACAGACTGCAATAGTATCATTCAGTAATACAATATAAAGTTGGCACATTCTCTGTGCCTCAAGGTACCTCAAGAATGACGTGGCCTTCTCATTCCACCCTAGTGCTTTTCACATCTCTGGCTCCAATGGTAATGTCTGGGATGTTAGATTAACCTAAACTCCTATCTTAGATTTCATCCTTGTTACCCTTTGTTGTTAAAATTCTGTCCCAAAGCCTTGTGTCACAGCATGATCAAGAAGTGTTTATCTTGATGGCTGCACATTAGGGAGCAGTTGATCCATTGTAGAGTATACTTATACATACTGTACATATGCTGGGCAATTTAAATTTACCAACCTTTGAATCGTAAGATTGACCTGGAATAATTTAAAGCAGAAGTTTTGTATTTTTTTAAGTTAAGGTTATTTCTTTCCCATCGCGGTATATGTTAATTAGCCTCATTGTAAGCTGCAAAAACAGACAAGGAGTTTTTAAAATGTATAAAAAAAATGCTTCATTTTAGAACACAACTTTATAAGGCAAATGAATATATACCGCTATTGTGAAGAAATAACTTCAATGTGAAATATGCCAAATTTATCCTTAAAGGAAATGTAAGAATAAAAAGCAGTCTCTTGAAACTACAACATGTGAGCTAAGTTTTGAGAGTGAGCTAAGTTTTAAGAAGACTACCTGCTGCGCCACCTTGCTGCCTTGGCTTATAGTCTTAATTATAAAACAGTATCTGTTATGATTAGCTTAATGTGATATTTATGGCAAAGCTAGAAGTCAGTCAGTTAGAGCAGCTATATACAAAGAAGCACCTCTCCTTATTTAAAACCTCATTTTCCACATCTAAATTAAGTTTTTGCTTCCATTCTCAAACAGCCATATTTAGAGCTTCTAGAGCACCTATACTATGTGCGATTGGGAAGAAAACACCCACACAGTGAGTAATTTATGAAATTTAAGTTTAAAATAAATTATATAACAAAATAGCAACATTAAAGATACAGGAAACAGATGAATTGGTAGAGAGGTGAGCAATGCATTATTTCTGGTGTCACATTACCATGCACACTCACCAGCTCAAATGTTCAAACCTGCTTCCCCTTTTGACTTCCTATACTTGAAACATAATGTGCTGGTATGTGGAATTTTCCACCAAAAGGTAATAATGAAATTAACTATTATAGCTACAGCTAAACTGACATCATTGACACATAAAAAATATTCTTATTTTTCATTTCTGCTTTTATTATACAGTCATTATGTCTTCAGCAGTATGATATTATGACAATATGATAAAATCTTCTCTCAGACAATTTAATATCATATTTTGCCAGATTTGTAATGATGTTGGAACAATATATTTTTACATCAGGTAAGACTATTTTCCTTATAATAATTTCTGAAATCTAATTATATACAGTATACTTCCTACAGGGAGATGCTGACAACCACCTTCTGTTTGTCTGATTGCATTAATAAAAATTGGTGTTGAAAAGGAGGCTGTGCACCTTGAAATGTGCTAACACTACATAATTGAATTCTTTAGAAAATTTTAAAAAAGTATTTTCATTCTAAATGATCATTGGTGGCCAATAAGATTGCATTAATCATATTAATGATATTTCTGTGATGAAAGTATACAGGATACAATTTTCCACATAATGAAATATGTGTGTCACCCATCATTAACATTCTTATTGCAAAACATTGTTTTCTTTTTTTTGCCAACAGATTTGTATCTTATTTAAGTCAAAAGTAAACCTAATTCTATTCCTGATATTGATCAGTCTTGACTCGGACAACATCTCAATAACACATAAAAATATTATTTATCCCTTCCTTTCAAAGACCTTTACAGCGGGGGAAAGGATCTCTCACTTAACATCTCAGTAAAGGACTGGAAGGCAGCCATTCACAAAATACACTCTAGCTCATTTTCTTGTTTAAAATGTATCCAGGCCAAGATTCAACATTGCAATCGAGCTCCAGCCTTAGTGGGCCACATATTTTGGAAGTGCACCAAATTAACATCATTTTGGACAAAAGTCTTTGAATGCCTATTAGACAGCCTTGGAGTCACAAACTCTCCTAATCCACTAACAGTTGTGTTTGGTGTACTCCCAGATGGGCTTTAAGTGGAGAAGGACAAACAAACTGCAATTGCCTTTACCACACTACTAGCACACAGACCTGTCTTGATCAACTGGAAGAATCCCACCTCACTTGTTATAAGTAGTGGGTAAATGATGTTCTATACTATCTGAAATTGGAAAAAATCTAATTCTCGATTAAAGGATCTGTTCAAAACTATTTTCAAAATATGGTAAGATCTAATTAATAAAATTTTAGAATAAGCTTTTATATTGGGGGAAAGGATATTCTTCCTTCTTTGTTGTTTTTAAAGATTTGTTCTTGCAGTTGGCTCTCCTCTCTCTCTCTGTCTTGGGCAGGGTTTGAATTCAGGTTTCTTATGCTTGACTCAATTGTATGTAATGTTATTTTCTTTGTTGTAAAAGTAAGTCTTGATTATATGGAATAAAAAAAATCTATTTAAAAAAGTCAAAAGGAAACCAACATGTCAAAATGAGAATACCACCAGCAACCACAACAGCGCCAACCAACCACACCACCACTCTCAAATCAGAGAGTGACTGCATCACACTTCACCACACAAAGACTATGGAAGCAGCTGAATTACAGTTGTCAAAGGATTTGCTTGGATGCTCCATTTAATTTGTGATTCAGGCAATCCCAGAAGAACCTGGTCATAAAAGGTACCCAGTTCTTCAGCCTAACTAGATCAGGGGTCCCCCGCCTAGAGGCAAGAAGTTTACCAGCTACAGTGCCCAGGCAAAAAAAAATGTACTGGTGCACCAAAAAAATGTACTGGTGCACCTATAGAACAAGGCCAGAAAGATCTAAGAGACTGAGAATATGTGGCATGGAAGAAACTGATTGAATTCAAGAGAGTAAGCAACAGACTACACCAGAAAGCCAGAACAAGGGGCCATATATGTACAGTACATCCATTCCTACTGTTGAGGGCCTGCAACTCATTCCAAAAAAAGTTGGGAGGGGCAATATAGGGCCAATATATGTAGAAACAGATATCTTCAGTAGGTGATTTTATTCATGATTTGATATAAAAACTGCATCCAGGAAAGGCCTAGTCCTTAGGGAGCAAAGATAGGTGAAGGATCACCAATTTTCACAACAATGCATGAAAAGGTCATTCAAAGGTTTAAAAACAATGTTTTTCTTAAAGACAAATCAATAGGGATCTGAGTATTTCACCTTCAACAGTACATAATATAATTAAAAGATTCCAGGAATTTGGAGGAATTTCAGTGTGTAAGGGAGAATGGTACAAGGCTAAGTTGACCGCCTGTAAACTCTGATCACTCAGATAGCACTACATTAAGGATCACAATTCATCACTAAGAGATACACCCATATGGGTTCAGGAATACTTTGGCAAACCTTTATCAGCTAATACAATACCTAGTTACATCCACAAATGCCTATTACATATTCTAACAGTCTCCAGAAGTCCCACCAGCTTCTCTGTGCTTAGAAGCATCTGGGAAAGACCATCATACCATTGAAATGTGAATTGTGATTAGATGAATCCATATTTCTTTTTTTTTTAAAGAAATGCACATTGTATCCGCTAGACTAAAGAGGAAATGGACCATTTACACTTTTAACAGCTTTAAGTCCAGAAGCCAGCATCTGTGATGGTATTCGGTTGCGTCAGTGCCTTGGGCAAGGATGAGTTGCACTCCTGTGAAACCACCATTAATGCTGAAAAGTACCTACAGATTTTGGAGCTATATATGCTACCTTCAAGACAACATCTCCTCAATTAATAGCCATGTATATTACAGCTAGACAATGCAAAACCAAATTCTTCATGCATTAAAGGCATGGCTGCAAAGGAAGAAGGTGTGGGTAATTGACTGACCTACCTGCAATCCCCAACTGAGAATGTGTGGCACATTTTAAAATGCAAAATGTGACAATGAAGACAAGAAGAATGGGACAGTATTACACCTGAGACATTCAGTAAATTGGTGTCTTTAGTGTCTAAACAATTACTAAGTGGTATGAGAAGAAAGGCAATGTTACAAAGAAGGAAATTCTTTACTATCCAAACTTGTTTTGGAATATGTTTCAAGTATCAAAACCAAAATAAGTGTTTATTTTTGAAAAAACAATAACATCTGTTAGTTGTAACATCAAATAATGGGCTGTTACACTGTTTTCAGGTCAAAGTTCATTTACCATCAGTTACTAATCATTGCTTTCTGTTTTTTTTTTTTACATTTTCCATACTGTCACATTTTCTAAGGTGGGGTTGTAAATATAATAATAATAAATAATTATAATAATAATATTTAGGCAAAGACCAGAGCTCATTCCTATTTAAGAATTCCACTTTACTGCGACGACAGTAGGTAGATGCACACAACTCCTACCACACACTTTCATTTTATCAAAGAACAGAAAGAAAGGATGTTTTCAGACTAAAGCTTAGTCACCAGACAAAATCCTATCAATTACGCAGAAATAATGAATTCTGATGTGCCACCGCTATTTTATGTTACTAAAAGTAATTAATATCTTTATTCTTTATTTAAAGCGTAGATTAAGAGCAGAAAAATAACCCTTCAGATGATTCTATTTATTTTTACAAAAGTATAGTATAATCACTTTGATGGCTTAAAAGGAACTGTAGAAAATACCTCAGATGATCAGACATGACTTGGTTCTTGGAAAAGCCAGACAATTTTGGTAACCACTGTTATTATACCAATTGCAGATTTAGGTAATATTATAGTTCTTCAATTGTAAATCTAGAGCAGGTTTACCAGCCATTAACTTTCTTTTCTCCTAAATTCCCTTCCATGGCATTATGCAGTTGTACCTGTGATGTTCAATGATCTTATATTTTCTTTCATCACTACCACACTTCTTTCTGTGTTCTGCAACTTGGCATTATTATATATATAAAATGGGGGTGCCACCAAGTCCCATACTCCAGGCACAACTAACTCGCATACAGCCAGGGGTTTAATTATAATGGATTGCATTCCTCCATGCACATATAATATGTATTTGGATGGTGAATTATTCCTTTTTTCTTCTTTATCCCTACTCCTTCTCACAAGTATTGTGCTCTGCCTCCCAACGCCGACTCTCCGAGGCAAGGCAAAGTGACTCCTTTTAAATGGTATCCCAGGAGTTCTTCTGCTATCTACCCAAAGTCCACCAATACTATTTCTGGGTCAGCCAGAAGTTTCTAGAATGCAGGGATGGCTCCTTCTCCCTGCAACTCCCCCTGGAAGCACCCATAGCATGCAAAAGGGCTGCACCAAAGGACTACAATTCCCAGCATGCCTGTGGGCTGAGAAAAGGGGACAGCAACATAAGAATGTTGCCCTCTAGTAAATTAGGGAAGTATAGGTCCCGGGACGGTTAACTCCACTCTGGCCTCCCCTCCAGGCAAGGGGCCACCCTCTTCCCTCTGGATATGATGCCAGATGATCCCTGATGACACTTACAATATATTTGAATGCATGCATAAATTTACATATATATTCTTATATACAACTCCTTGAAGAAATATGCTGTCCTTTTTCACATAAATGACTGACACATAAATTGGGATTCTGATTAAGTTGACTGGGAATTTAAAAATTAACTATGAATCATTAAAAATAACAAACTGAAATGTCAACAATTTTTAGGTATTCATCCTCTCCATTCAGTCCTTGGTTGGACAATCTCTCAGAACTGTTACAATAAGTAGTCTTTTTGGAAAAGTTGTTATTAATTTTACACTGTGATGGAGCAAGATTTGTACCTTTTCTCCAGATCTGTGCTTCTCTATAATTATATCACTGACATGTTTTGAGCGCTCTTTTGTCTACATTTTAGGTGTCTTTGGAAAATCTCTACCATACCAGTGACCCTCAGCAAGGCTGGACATTTTCCTTTATAGATTAATTGGGAATAAGTGATCCACTCATCTGCGGTGGGCTGGAGCCCTGCTTGGGGATTTGTTCCTGCTTTGCGCCCTGTGCTAGCTGGGATTGGCTCCTGCAGTCCCCTGTGACCCTGTGTTAGGATATAGCAGGTTGGACAATGACTGACTAACTGACTGACTGATCCACTCATTTTCTACACAGTTTCTGACCATTATCAAATTGTGGGTGGGTAAAATAATATATTGTACATGAGCAAATCTAACCTTATATTTACAAAGGACACGTGTGCCTGTTTACAGTTCTGATTTATCCTTTTTAACAAATTTTTGGAAAGTTTTAAAATTGCTTCTGTTGCTTTGCTATGAAGTATTCTGTTTTGTAGATTAGCCTGAAAATTTTTTACTTATAGCTCAATATACTTTTGTTAGTGATTTTTATTGTTAAGTAGTTTTTTATATGAACAGAAATGGACTTTAAGGCATACATATTTCCTTATCCTTTACAATAGATATGTGTTTTAATTAAGATTTGGATCCATTCATGGTTTATTTTCTATGTTCACAAAATTAAAAACATTGTGAGCACAATAACTGACAGGATGGTGAAGGTCAGAGAGGAAAGAACATTGTATTCTAAAACTAAATTTAAAACATTAGTGGAACTGAAAGAGGAACCATGTAAGTAGAAATGTTAGGCAAAGGGGAATTATTTATTATTTAATTATGTATTCTTAATCAAAACACTGTTTTTTTTACTTTACCAAGTGTTTAGTCGTACGGAATTATTGTGATAATAATATCTATCAAATGTTTTATATAAAACATTATTTATGTTCTGTTTCAAATTTGTCAAGTCTATGTATTAGAATAGAATTCTGAGTTGTATGTCACCTTCAGAATAGTAACAATAGGATAATGTGAACAACACACATGCAATACATTGAATACAACATCATACAATGAATGCAACATTTTATCTTATACTATATATACAACATATGAAACATGCATATTCTGTACAAGAACATACTTTTCTGTATGAATATGAATGACTGTTTAGTATCTTATTACTTCTGGATAAAAACTGTCCCAGAATCTAATGGTTCCATTGCTAAAGGATCTGAACTCCTTGGAAAAAAGTGATGGTGCAAGATGGCTGAAGTCTACTGTTTACATTTTTAAAGCACTGTTTGATTTATATGTCCAAGAGAGAATGGAGCTGCATGCCAGTAGTATTCTGTGTCGCATTCCCCACATTCTGTAGTGCTTTTCAATCCTGTGTTCACTAGGTCCAGCACCAGTACGCAATGCAACCAGTTAGGAGGGATTGCACTGTGCACCTGCAGAAGACATCCCAGGTTTCCTCAAACATCTGAGCAAATGAAGGCATCGGTAAGTCTTTTTCAGTATGTCAGCAATGGTAACTCTAAGGAATTCAAAGCTGCTGATCCTCTTCATAACATCTCATTCAGTGCAGACAAGAGTACGGATTGCCTCCTTCTTCCAGAAGTCTATGACCAGCAGATTGTTCATTCTAACATGAAGGGAGAGACTGTTGTCCCCATGTTTTCAGAATGGAATATGGAGAAACTGTTAGTTGTTTTTCTAACCAAATGAGCTTATTGAACTATGGTACTACTCGTAAATTGTATTGTATGCTTATCTATCCTCACTGTAATTTTGCTAATCTACATTTTAATGTAGACTCACATTCAATGAATTCTCTTACATATCTTTTCTGCGTTTCTTGAACGACATATACTTATTTTTATGAAACTCCTTTCTATCTCCAGTCACTCTCAACTGAACAAGTGGCATGACATCAGGGTAAGTTTATCATGGCAATATTTTGCATTATGGTCAGCACGTAGAAATGTAACTATATTCTGTACATGAGATACTACTACTACTACTACTACTACTACTACTACTGTTGCTACAGTGTCAGGAGGTTGATGTCTTCTCCTTAATTTCTCTTTTATTATTTATTATATCTTTTCACTGCGGTGGGTTGGCATCCTGCCCGGGATTGTTTCCTGCCTTGTGTCCTGTGTTGGCTGGGATTGGCTCCAGCAGACCCCCGTGACCCTGTGTTCGGATTCAGCGGGTTGGAAAATGGATGGATGGATGGATGGATTATATCTTTTCACTTGTAGACTGACTGAGTCTGTAGACGGATTGGGAGAGCATTGGGGGCTATGAGGTTGCTGGAAAGGGGCATGTGGCGCTCCAAATATCTATGCAAAAGTACGAAAGTCCAAGTCTTTTTAGTCCTGGTGCTTCCTGTCTTGCCATATGGTTGCGAGGCATGGATGTTATCCAGTGTCCTGTAATGAAGACTGGACTCCTTTGGCACTGTGTCTCTTCGTAGAATCCCTGGGTTCTGCTGGCTTGACTTTGTGTCGAGTCCTGAATGAGGCACATTACCTGCATTGTGAGGGAGCATCAGTTACGGCACTACGGCCATATGGCGCAATTCCCCGAAGGTGATCCAGCTTGCAAGATTCTCATTGTTGAGGACCTGATTGGCTGGACTAGGCCAAGTGGACACCCACGTAACACCTGGCTGTGGCAGATAGAAGGTCATTTCCGGAGGGTGGGACTGGACCAGGAGGTTGGCAAACAGGATCCTGAGCTGTTTCGTCCTGTGGTGGGTGCGGCAACGCACTGTACCGGTGTATGCTCCCCAATCTAACCTGACCTGACCTGACTTCACTTGTAGCAATCAACTTTTGTTACCTGTCTTACTACATTTGCTGAATAAACAGGCCCAAGCCTAATGTTACTCGATTTTGTTTACATCATTTGTAAGTCACTTTGGATAAAAGCATTTGACAAGCAAATAAATGTAAATATAAACGTAAGCCATTATTTTTGGGTGTAAAAGTGTCCAGGAAAGGCACTTAAACCTCAATGGTTCTTTTTATATTGGTGGACAAGTTAATACTGGAAATGCCTAAATTGTTAGCCTTGAATTACATTTACAACCCATGTCATCCACTCATCACTCATATCTCGGACACAAATCAAATCAAGCAATATAGCCAAGGCTGGTGACCACAACTTCAAAACAGAGCAAGGAAGAATACCTTTACATGGACAAAGGAATCGCTGCCCCAGGCAATTCTTTGAAAGGGCTGCACAAATCAAACAAAGCAATAGACGCTGATGACTCATTTTCAAAATACTGTGCTTTACCAGAGTCAGAAGCTGGCTACTTCTTTACCCCTGAAGCAATGGAGCAATAGCAGCTGGTGACATAAGTTTCAAAACCTTAGCAGTGGTTAGAAGCTGGCTACATCAATATTCCTGAAGGGGCTGCACAATTTTAACAGAATGAGCACGGTTCACACCTTAACAAACATAAAAGACACACTCCAAAAGGTCAGATATCTACCTTTGAAAAAGCAAAACCAATTATGAATCACTCCATCAAGCACAGCTTGGACTGATGATATCAATAAAAGAGAGAATTTTCAGCAAGGAAATGATCCAACTTTAATTTAGCCATGAGCTACATTTACTTTCAGAATAAAACAGTTATTAAATAGTACTAGACAAAAGTAGAATACAAGATACAACATAAATGATTAAAATCAGTGTCCGAAATAGTAAGCTTTGCTTCAATATATACAGGAGAGAGATGTCCATGTAATTTAAAGAGTTCATTCTTCTTAATACATGTAAGGTGTTCCTTAAAAAGATGCAGCAAAATGAAGCAGACATGATCCAATTGCAGTGGGTAGTGTGGTGTAGTGTTTAAGGCTTTGAATCGCAGACCCCAAGGTTGTCGTTCCAAATCCTGCTACTGACACTGTGTGATCATGAGCAAGTCACTTTAGAAAAAATTATTTTTAGAACATTCTAGACGAGAACAGGCCATTCAGCCCAACAAAGCTTGCAAGTCATGTCCACTTATTTCTTCCAAAAAAACATCAAGTCGAGTTTTGAAAGTCCCCAACATCTTACTGTCTACCACACTACTTGGTAGCTTATTCCAAGTGTCTATAATTCTTTGTGTAAACAAAAACTTCCTAATGTTTGTGCGAAATTTACCCTTAACAAGTTTCCAACTGTGTCCCAGTGTTCTTGATTAACTTATTTTAAAATAACAGTCTCGATCCACTGCACTAATTCCCTTCATAATTTTAAACACTTCAGTCATGTCACCTCTTAATCTTCTTTTGCTTAAACTGTATAGGATCAGCTCATTTAATCTTTCCTCATAATTCAACCCCTGTAGCCCTGGAATCAGCCTAGTCGCTCTTCTCTGGACCTTTTCTAGCACTGCTATCTCCTTTTTGTAGCCTGGAGACCAAAACTGCACACAGTACTCAAGATGAGGCCTCACCAGTGCATTATAAAAGCTGAGCATAGCCTCCTTGGACTTGTACTCCACACATCGTGTTATATAACCTAACATTCTGTTAGCCGCCTTAATGTCTTTTGAACACTGTTGGGAAGTCGATAGCTTAGAGTCCACTATGACTCCTAAATCCTTCTCATAAGGTGTACGCTCGATATTCCGATCACCCATTGTGTATTCAAACCTAACATTTTTACTTCCTGTGTGTAATACTTTACATTTACTGACATTAAATTTCATCTGCCACAAATCAGCCCAAGCCTGTATGCTATCCAAGTCCTTCTGTAATGATATAACGGATTCCAAATTATCTGCTAATCCACCTATCTTGGTATCATCTGCAAACTTAACCAGCTTGTTACTTATATTCCTATCTAAATCATTTATATATATTAAAAAATAGCAGTGGCCCTAGCACTGACCCCTGTGGAACACCACTCTTAACATCAGCCAGTTCTGATGAGGTTCCTCACACCATCACCCTCTGCTTCCTGTGTCTGAGCCAATTCTGCACCCATCTAAAAATATCACCCTGAACTCCCACTTCTTTTAATTTGATGCCCAACCTCTCATGTGGCACCTTATCAAATGCTTTCTGAAAGTCCAGATAAATAATATCATATGCTCCGCTTTGATCGTATCCTTTTGTTGCCTCCTCATAGAATTCCAGCATGTTAGTATAACATGACCTGCCTCTTCTGAACCCATGCCGACTGTTCAGAAAAACTCCTGTCCTTGCCAGGTGTTGCTCAATCTTATCCTTAATAATTCCTTCCATTAATTTTCCTGTGATGCATGTTAAACTTACTGGCTTATAGTTGCTTGGATCTGCCCTGTCACCCTTTTTATATAATGGGATGATATTTGCCATTTTCCAGTCCATTGGAATCTCTTCAGTGCGCAGTGACTTCCTAAAAATTTGTGTCAAGGGTTTATACAGTGCATCCGGAAAGTATTCACAGCGCATTACTTTTTCCACATTTTGTTATGTTACAGCCTTATTCCAAAATGGATTAAATTCATTTTTTTCCTCAGAATTCTACACACAACCTACCCCATAATGACAACGTGAAAAAAGTTTACTTGAGGGTTTTGCAAATTTATTAAAAATAAAAAAATTGAGAAAGCACATGTACATAAGTACACAAAATTGAGCTCAGGTGCATCCTGTTTCCCCTGATCATCTTTGAGATGTTTCTGCTGCTTAATTGGAGTCCACCTGTGGTAAATTCAGTTGATTGGACATGATTTGGAAAGGCTCACACCTGTCTATCTAAGGTCCCACAGTTGACAATTCATGTCAGAGCACAAACCAAGCATGAAGTCAAAGGAATTGTCTGTAGACTTCCAAGACAGGATTGTCTCGAGGCACAAATCTGGGGAAGGTTACAGAAAAATTTCTGCCTATGAAGGTCCCAATGAGCACCGTGGCCTCCATCATCCGTAAGTGGAAGAAGTTCAAAACCACCAGGACTCTTCCTAGAGCTGGCCGGCCATCTAAACTGAGCGATCGGGGGAGAAGGGACTTAGTAAGGGAGGTGACCAAGAACCTGATGGTCACTCTGTCAGAGCTCCAGAGGTCCTCTGTGGTGAGAGGAGAACCTTCCAGAAGGACAACCATCTCTGCAGCAATCCACCAATCAGGCCTGCATGGTAGAGTGGCCAGACTGAAGCCACTCCTTAGTAAAAGGCACATGGCAGCCCACCTGGAGTTTGCCAAAAGGCACCTAAAGGACTCTCAGACCATGAAAAAGAAAATTCTCTGGTCTGATGAGACAAAGATTGAACTCTTTACAGTGAATGCCAGGTGTCACGTTTGGAGGAAACCAGGCACCACTCATCACCAGGCCAATACCATCCCTACAGTGAAGCATGGTGGTGGCAGCATCCTGCTGTGGGGATGTTTTTCAGCAGCAGGAACTGGGAGACTAGTCAGGATAAAGGGAAAGATGACTGCAGCAATGTACAGAGACATCCTGGATGAAAACCTGCTCCAGAGCGCTCTTGACCTCAGACTGGGGCGACGGTTCATCTTTCAGCAGGACAACGACCCTAAGCACACAGCCAAGATATACAACTCTGTGAATGTCCTTGAGTGGCCCAGCCAGAGCCCAGACTTGAATCCGATTGAACATCTCTGGAGAGATCTTAAAATGGCTGTGCACCGACGCTTCCCATCCAACCTGATGGAGCTGGAGAGGTGCTGCAAAGAGGAATGGGCGAAACTGGCCAAGGATAGGTGTGCCAAGCTTGTGGCATCATATTCAAAAAGACTTGAGGCTGTAATTGCTGCCAAAGGTGCATCAACAAAGTATTGAGCAAAGGCTGTGAATACTTATGTACATGGGATTTCTCAGTTTTTTTATTTTTAATAAATTTGCAAAACCCTCAAGTAAACGTTTTTCATGTTGTTATTATGGGGTGTTGTGTGTAGAAATCTGAGGAAAAAAATGAATTTAATCAATTTTGGAATAAGGCTGTAACATAACAAAATGTGGAAAAAGTGATGCGCTGTGAATACTTTCCGGATGCATTGTATATGTACTCACTAGCGTCCTTAAGAACTCGAGGGTAAATATTTTCTGGTCCTGGTGATTTGTTTGATTTCATCTTATTTAGTCTGAGCAGCACTTCTCCCTCTACAATTTCCAAATCCCTCAGTACCTCCTTTGTAGTCCCTGTTACCTCTGGGATGTTATCCACTTGCTCACTTGTAAACACCTCAGAAAAATGTAAGTTTAGGGCATTCGCTATTTCACTGTCTGTATCTTTTAATTCCCCTTTACTATTTTGATGCACTTGACCTCCTCCTTGACTGTTCTTTTACTACTAAAATACTGAAAGAATCTCTTAGGGTCGTCTTTCGCCTTATCTGCTATATTCCTCTCCAACTCCAACTCTCCAACTTGACCTGCCATTGCTCCAGTTGGGAAACCAAATGAAATGTAACCAATTGTACGTATCATAAATGTTGGATAAGGTGTCTGAAAAATAAATATATTTTCATAGCTGGTGCTGTGCTTTTCTCCTCAGACAGCATGTCGTTTTCAGTGAGTCTTCAGAATTCACCTTTTCATAGCAGGCACAGTGTTCTCATGTGAAAAAGCTGCATCATTCCTCCATTTTAAAGGCAGAAGTATTGCCTGTCTCACATCTATCCTTCTCTACAGCTACTGTAAATACACAAGTGCGTCTTACAAATATTTTTTATTACTATAAAAAAATAATAACTATTATTATTATTTTTTATTACAATTTTTTTTTTCTTTTTCAAAATTCAAATCTGTACAAAAACCAGCTATTTAAAAACTACATACAAATTACATCATAGCAGGAAAACAGTTTCTTACATATCAAAGTCACATTTTCTTCACCCTTCCAACCCTCAAGAGCACATCAATTCATCAGTTCCTTCCACCTCGCGGCAGCAAAACCCCACTTTCAGTGTCTTTTTGAACCTTTGTTCTTATCTCTTTCAGCACCCAGAATCTTTTACACTATTATCAAAACCTTTGCACTGAATTATTTTTTGTAATCTTTTATTGAATTTATGAAAAGCATATAACATTCCATACAATGAAGTCAAACTTAAAAAGCTAAATTTAAATCAACCCCCACCCATGAAAAAGAGAGGAAAGCCAACAGCCAGAGTAAAAATATTGAGAGTAGTAAAGAGAGAAAGGAGTGTTTTCCCTCAATTTAAATGCTCATTCTAAAATATTATTGATTAGGTCCTGCCAGGTTTTAAAAAAGATTTGAACAGATACTCTAAGTGAGAATTTTATTTTTTCCAATTTCAAATAATTTATAACATCAGTTACCCACTGATTTAAAAGATGTTGGCTAGAATTCTTTTAGTTGAGCAAGACAAGTCTACCTGCTAGTAGTGAAGTAAAGGCAATTACAATTTGTTTGTCCTTCTTCACTTTAAGCCCACCTGGGAGTACACCAAACACAGCTGTTAGTGGATTAGGAGTGATTGTGACAGCTAGGCTGTCTGAGAGGCATTTAAAATTTTTTGTCCAGAAATGATGTTCATTTGGTACATACCCAAAAAATGTGGCCCAGTGATGCTGGAGCTCGATTGGAACGTTCACAGGTTGTATCTTGCCCTGGAAACATTTTGGACAATTTTAAGTGACATAGATGTGCTTGATAAAAGATTTTAAGTTGAATAATTGAATGCTTTGCACATATGGAGCTAGAGTGAATACTGTGTGTGGCTGCCTTCCACTCTATTTCTGAAATGCTGACTGAGAGATCCTTTTCCCACTGGACTCTGGGATCTTTAACATGACGGGACTTTAAAATGTTTTTATATATTATAGAAATGCTGTCTGAGTCCCCAAGACCAATCAATAAATCTTCTGGAATAGAAATAGGTGGGTGGTGAGGGAAATTGGGGAGATTTCATTTAGCAAAGTTTCTAATTTGGAGATAGTGGAAAAATTGTGTTGATGGGAGACTAAATTTGGAGTGTAATTTGTTCATAGAATGTGAAGATATTATTTATATACAAATCTCTAAATGATTTAGTCCCATTTGTTTTACAAACATTAAAAACTGTGTAAGTTCAAGAGGGTGAAAAAAGGTGGTTATCATGTATAGGTGCCACAGATAAAATATTCTGTAACTTGAAGTGCTTCCTACATTGGTTCCATATTCTGAGTGAATGGAGGACAATTGGGTTGTTAGTATACTGACGATACCTTATATTTACTGGTGAACAAAGCAAGGAATATAAAGAAACTAGCAAAATACCCGCGCTTCGCAGCGGAGAAGTACTGTGTTAAAGAGGTTATGAAAAAAAAGGAAAAATGTTAAAAATAACGTAAGATGATTGTCAATGTAATTGTGTTGTCATTGTTATGAGTGTTGCTGTGTTTTATATATATAAAATACACACACACACATATAAACATATATATACATATACATATACACATATATATACATATCTACATATATATATATATATATATATACATATACACATCCACATATCAACATATATATATACACATATATACACACACACACGGTTTATGGGTGATGATTGTTTTACTCTTTTTATCTTTATTTTATTTTATTGTAGAATCAACTCCTATCTGCGCACAGCAGGGCAGCCGTGGGCGGATGCGTATGGTGTATTCACTCCATGTTATCGTGCATTGCGCTGTCAGTGGTATTTTGATAAAAGAATTTGAACAACATATAAGAAGCGTATAAATTATTAAACAGTAAAACATTAACATTTAAGAAGTAAAGTTACATTAAGTACTACTGCAGTGCCTTCGGGTATACCTCATTTTTTGTTTGCCCATTACATGCTTAAATGTATACATTTTTTGGTGCACCTACCCGAGAACACGCGACATATAACCGAGCGTGGGAGAAGCATGGATTTTAAACACGCGTTGAGTTCATCTGCTGGTCTCCCTCGTGGAATAACTGGTAATGTTTGACTAAAATCTACAGCGAGTAAAACGACATTACCTCCTATTTTTTTTTTTACGATCTCTGAGATCTTGCTTTTTTCGGTTCAAGGCTTCATAAGCTCTTTTATGTTGTATGGTGTACTTATCCCAAACCATCATGTTTGAATGTTGCAAGACTTTCGCCTTGTATGTAGATCGGGGTAATTACATTCATTGCATTCCTAGTCTGAATCACAATCAGATTGTATGGGTGGTTACCTGGCACTGTAGGGTTGCCACCCGTCCTTTAAAAAACGGAATCGTGCCGCGTTTGAGAATGAAATTGCGCGTCCCATTTTGAATCAATACTGGACGGGATTTATCCCGTATTTTTTTTTATCATTTTTTTTTTAAATCAGCGTCTCATGCAAATCATCCCACACGCATTTTATGAAGATGCCTCCTTTCCTACTTTTGATTGGGTAATACTTGATGTCATCGTTAGTTTGATTGGTGTTTTTAACTGTCCAGTGAGGAGGGCGTGTCTTTTAAGTAGAGTGTGCAAAGTGTTGGCACTGAGATGTGGCGTCAGCGCCATAGTTGAAGCCCCTAACGTTGCGGTCAGCAAGTCGGCTAACATCTGCCATGTGCCGTCTTTCAGTTGCGAGAAGCAGATCATAGAATGGTTGAAACTGTTGCCCCTAACGTTGCGCCATGGCGTGTGGTTCGTTTATACCTCGAGTCTTCTCATTAAACTTTTATCTCGCGAATATGTTATTGCAATCCGCAGCGGGAGCGTTTCTATAAACTTAATTTAAACTTACGTTTTACACCGTGCTTTGTTTCCCTTATGAACATGCTTGTATGCTTAACTCTTCCCCTACTTCGTTGTTTTATGTCGCGAATATGTTATTGCAATCCTTAACGGGAGCGTTTCAATAAACTGATTGAAAATAGTTTTGCATTTACCTTTTTAGTAAAAGGCGAGCTTTTAAGCCTGAGAAATCACCCCGTAAATGCACACGTTTAATTGGACATGTGTTAATATGTATGGTTACACAGTATTAAAAGACAGTGAACAACGTCAGTTACCTTTGTTCCCGCGTTTGATAAAAGGTGAGCTTTTAAGCCTGAGAAATCACCCCGTAAATGCACACGTTTAATTGCACATGTGTTAATATGTATGCTTACACAGTATTAAAAGACAGTGAAAAATTAACGTCATTTACCTTCATTCCCGCGTGTGACTCGTGCTGTAAATCTCTTCCTTGTTTTTAGTTCACGTGATTATGTAGGAGCCGTGATGACGCGATATGTGACTCCACCTCCTCCATTACAGTGTATGGACAAAAAATATGTTCCAGTTATGACCATTACGCTTTGAATTTCGAAATGAAACCTGCCTAACTTTTGTAAGTAAGCTGTAAGGAATGAGCCTGCCAAATTTCAGCCTTCCACCTACACGGGAAGTTGGAGAATTAGTGATGAGTGAGTCAGTCAGTCAGTGAGTGAGTGAGTGAGTCAGTCAGTCAGTGAGGGCTTTGCCTTTTATTATTATAGATACTGTAGGATTTCATTTCTATTGCAGGCCAAGCTAGTGTTTGTTCATCTATTTGTGTCATTGTCCAGGTTTTTATAGCTTATATGTTTGCTGCCCAGTAATACAATTAAAAATTAGGTAGAGCCGTGCCACCTTCTGATTTAGGTTGTTGTAGGGTTGCATTTTGAATGAATAGGTTTTTAGAATTCCAAATAAATAATAATAATAATAATAATTCATTACATTTATATAGCGCTTTTCTAAATGAGGTTATGATTGAATCTAATTTCTTAAAAAAAGATTTGTTAATGTATATGGGGATGTTTTGAACTAGGAACAGAATCTTAGGGAGGATATTCAGCTTGTAGGTGTTAATTCTCCCTGCTAAAGTGAGATGGAAGGTAGCCCATCTATGCACACTTTTGTTCAAATTAATTTTGAGTCCAGATATCTTTTCAAATTCTGCTAGTCCATTTAGGGCTATAGGCACAGACTTTTGTGAGTCTGATATATACAGTACCATATCATCTGCATATAATGATATTTTCAGTTCAAGTTGTTCTCTCAAAATCCCCTTTATCTCTGATGCATTTTGAAAAAGTGAACAGCCAATGGCATAATGCATATTGCAAATAGCAGTGGTGACAAGGGGCATTCTTGTCTAGTATCACATTCTAGTTTGAAGTAGTCTGAAATAATGTTGTTAATACAAACTGAAGCTTCTGGGCTGGTTTACACTAGTTTGATCCATGCACATATGTTCAGGCCAAACCCAAATTTATGCAAAGTGGTGAACAGGTAATCCCATTCAACCATATCAAATGACTTTGAATCCAAAGATAATATGATCTCTGCAGTGTTAGACTTTAATGGGTTAATATATTACATTAAATATGCATCGAAGATTGGAAGCCAAATGACTACCTTTAATAAATCCGGTTTGGTCTTGTGATATTACTGAAGGGAGCACTTTCTCAATCCTTCTAGCTACGGCTTTAGAGAATATCTTAACATCATTATTCAGAAGTGAGATTGGTCTGTATGATGCACATTGTAATAAGTCCTTATTTTTCTTAGGAAAAATGGTAATTAATGCTTGGCATAAAGTCTGAGGTAGAGTTTGTTTGTCTCAGGCTTCTATAAATATTGTTAATAAGAGGGGAGCTAACTTAACAGACATCTATACTAATAAAAGGCAAAGCCCTCACTGACTGACTGACTGACTGACTGACTGACTGATTGACTGACTGACTGACTGACTGACTGACTCATCACTAATTCTGCAACTTCCTGTGTAGGTGGAAGGCTGACATTTGGCAGGCTGATTCCTTACAGCTTACTTACAAAAGTTGGGCAGGTTTCATTTCGAAATTCAACGCGTAATGGTCATAACTGGAACCTCTTTTTTCACAATATACTGTAATGGACGGCAGCTCGATGGTCGTGGGAGGAGGAGTTGAGTGTCACGTCATCACGCCTCCCACGTAATCACGTGAAAAGACTGTGAACGCAGTAGGGACAAATGAAGGAGGAGCCGCAAACAGCGAAGAACAAAAAATTCATTAAACAATTGAGAAGGGAGCGAGTGAAGCATACAAACATGTTCATAAGGGAAACAAAGCACGGTGTAAAACGTAAGTTTAAATTAAGTTTATAGAAACGCTCCCGCTGCGGATTGCAATAACGTGAAAAGACTGTGAATGCAGTAGGGACAAATGAAGGAGGAGCCGCAAACAGCGAAGAACAAAAAATTCATTAAACAATTGAGAAGGGAGCGAGTGAAGCATACAAGCATGTTCATAAGGGAAACAAAGCACGGTGTAAAACGTAAGTTTAAATTAAGTTTATAGAAACGCTCCCGCTGCGGATTGCAATAACATATTCGCGAGATAAAAGTTTAATGAGAAGACACGAGGTATAAACGAACCACACGCCGTAGCGCAACGTTAGGGGCAACAGTTTCAACCATTCTATGATCTGCCTCTCGCAACTGAAAGACGGCACATGGCGGATGTTAGCCCACTTGCTGACCGCAATGTTAGGGGCTTCAACTCTGGCGCTGACGATATTCGATTCTCGAGAGGGGATGCAATGAGTGTGTATGCCTGATGAGCCCAGAATTAAGGAGAAACACGTGTCGCATACTCTTTGCATTATTTGAAAGTAAACTATTAAAACCATTCTATGATCAGCTTCTGGGAACAGAAAGAGGGCACGTGGCGGATGTAAGGCGACTTCCTGACCAACCACAAGCGTAACCTGGCAGGTAACCATCCATACAGTCAGATTGTGATTCACAAAACGAATGCCATGAATTTAATTACCACGATCTACATACTGTCAAATAAACGAAACACACGCCGTAGCGGGACAGCTGTGAAAAGCGAGGTTGACAAAAAAACAGATCCTTAACAAATTGTTATTGGTATATTTTCGATCCGTTTAAAAAGGTTTTACTTTCTTCTTAAAAAATTAAAAGCAGTACTTCGCCGCAACGAAGCGCGAGAATTTGGCTATATATATCTGCTTCTCACAATTAAAAGAGGGCACGTGGCTGATTTTAGACGACTTCATGACCAAACATAAGTGTTACCTGCCAGGTAGGGTTACCACTTTTAATACAAAAAAATAAGGGACGCATACTGCAGCGGGTGCCACATCCCAGTGCCAACAGTTTGCAGACTCTACTTAAAAGACCCGCCCTCCTCACTGGACAGTTAAAAAGACCAATCAAACTAACGATGGCATCAAGTATTACCCAATCAAAAGTAGGAAAGGAGGCATCTTCATAAAATGCGTGTGGGATGATTTGCATGAGACGCTGCTTTAAAAAAAATGATAAAAAATATACGGGACAAATTCCGTCCCGTATTGATTCAAAACGGGACGCGCAATTTCATTCTCAAATACGGGACGATTCCGTATTTTAAAGGACGGGTAGCAACCCTACAGTGCCAGGTAACCACCCATACAATCGGATTGTGATTCAGACTAGGAATGCAATGAATG